>NC_138732.1:3715566-3768066 GCF_965113295.1 Leuciscus leuciscus | reverse complement strand
TAAGAGCAGGAGCGCTTGTTCCATGGCGGATTGCTATTATAAAGGCGGATTTGCCAGACACACGCCAGGAGCGGTTCACAGCCGAGGAGACCGACGTTCCCGTCAGGGCCGTAAAACACAGAGAAGTGACATTGTAAACAGGCGTATAATAATTTGGGTAAATGGGTAAATCTTCATGGACACAACAATGATTTCCCTCGTGTGGTAATATTTTTCCTTGTAATAATGTATGGTTTTCTAAAAATGAGAACTGCTGCGTCTGTGTGTAGATGAGATAAGAAAAGTGTATGCGCGTTGTGCACACGCTACATTGATTATGGCCAAGCATGCGCCCTTAAAATAGCATCTGAATAACAAGCGTTGCGCTCGACTGACTTTAGACTAGGTTTATCCTGGTCCCCAGGTGTGAACGGGAATGTGACCCTCGTTTACTTGTGATCCGATTGAACAAAACACATCTTATTCCAGGTGTAAACAGAGTCTTTGTTGAGGCAACCTGGCTGATGATGATGCCTTCACTGTAAAACCTAACACTAAAAGTCACTAAACGAAATTATTAAAAAAAAAAGTTAATTTAACTTAATAAAAAATGAGATATAAAAATGAAATATTAACTCAAAAACTGCAATGCATTAAGCAGAACTTAAACCGAATAAGTTATGAATAACCTATTTCTTATTTTAGCTCTAAATGAATGGAATGAACTTAAAATATTCAAGTTACATATACTCAAAAATGATTGACTAAACCAACACTAAATTATGAGTGAATATGACTCAATATATATCAGTTAAAAATACTCATATGTATTTGTTTTTAAACTTAAATGGTTCGAAGCAATCAGTTTCTTCGATCAGTTTGAGTTGAGTTAACTTATTGGGTTTTACAGTGTACATCAAAAAAACATCATGACTCTTATTATAAGGTAAAAAATTATAAGGTTGATTTTATTTCAACTGCAACCTATAGACTTCTTCTGTGTACTTACTACTCATGCTGTTCTTTAGTGAACTATTGCAAACATGCAATTCATATTTCTTTAAGAAAAACCAAAGCAGTCACGTAAACCATAACTCTTTATAATAACGGCCCATCATTAATAAGTCTATGCAGGACTAATGAGTATTACTACATACAGACTTCAGCTTACTGTTAACTAATATAGAAACAAGCTTAACTAATCATTAAGTATTATCAAATTTAGGACTATGATAGTTCCTTATTACTGTAGGTAATCAGTAATTACTTGATGAGATTGACATCATTAAGAACTAATAGGTAATTATGCAAATTATAAAGAATTACTAATTAATCACAACATTAACGTGTCTGATACGTGAGCAATTGTGTTTTTTTTACTCTCAACTTGGTCATAAAATGCATCACTAATTACTCAACTGTTACTCAGTCACTCTTCAGGAACTACTAGTGATCTGGACCATTATTATAAACATCTTTTTCACTTTATAATAATGGTCCAGATCACCAGTAGTTCCTGAAGAGTGACTGAGTAACACTTGAGTAATTAGTGATGCATTTTATGACTATATTCAGAGTAAAAATGAAGCCTGATTAACACACGATAATGTTCTTTATAATTTGTCAGTTAGTTATTAGTTCTTAATGAGGCTAATCTCATTCAGTAATTATTGATTGATTACCTAATAAGGAACTATCTCCTAAATGTTATATTACTTCCTGATTAGTTAAGCTTGTTTCTATATTAGTTCATAGTAGAAGCTGAAGTGTTAATGTAGTAATACTCATTAGTCCTGCATTAATGACGGACCATTATTATAAAGTGTTACCCGTGAACCTTTCCTCTCATTGCAAATTCATTATTTTAGTTTCAGAAGTACAAATTGACGACAAACATTGTGCAGTTTTGAAGATAATAGTGATAATCGTGGCTCATGCAGAACTGAATGGGGTCACTGGGTTTGAGCATTTGTTTTTCCTAGAATGCTGTTAATTGCAGTAATTATAAACTATTTAGAAAAAGTGTTAAAGCACTTTTTTTTCAGTACTGTACGCTTCAGTGCATTTCCAGGATTATGATTATGTTCTGAGCTCTGCAGATTTCTGCTGGCCGTGTTCATGCTGTTCCTGTTGTTTTTCTTCTTTCAGCCCACTGGTGGATTCACATGCTCTTCTGACACACACACACACACACACACACACACACACACACACACACACACACACACACACACACACACACACACACACACACACACACACACACACACACACACACACACACACCTTCCCCTTCCCCTTCCCCTTCCCTCATCAGCGCTCAGACAAGCCGAGGCCAGAAAAACTCTCTGGAAAAGCTTCCCAAAACACTAAACAATGCATAACTTCCCGACTGACACCGCATTACTTCCTTATAATGATAATCGACTCCACAATCTGCAGTTTGATGCTAGTCAACATGCTTTTTTTTTTGTGCTTTGTTGTGCTTTTACTTAACCTATAGACTGGAAAACATTCATTAATGTGATGTAGTCCATATTAATCACAGTAATAGATAGATGCATGAAATAGCGTTTTCATTACGCTGTGATTTGAGAAAGTAATCAAGTGCTCAGATGATTGACAGGTCAGACAACTGTTGGGATTTCATAGGCCAGTGACAAAGTTCACGCATCAGTAATTAAACATTTATCGTGAATCATTGGTGTAGTTTATGTTTTGTGTGTTTCGGGTTCACTCTGGGTCACTAGAATCACTATATATTTCATATATTTATGTATATTTTATGTGTGTGTGTACACACATTTATATGTGTGCATATATACAGTATACAGTACACACACACACACACACACACACACATATATATATATATATATATATATATATATATATATGTACTGTATAAATATATGTATATGTATATATATAATGTTTAAATTATATTTGAATGTCACTTTTTCTGATTTCATGCTGTATTAGTGCAGGTGTGCATGTCTATTTGTTGAAATTGCATTGTAATTTTAGCTAATTGCTTTTATTAACTCACAGCCACTGTTTTAAATGAGCTATAACTATAAATCCTTCATTTCTGTCCTGTGTGACGGGATGAAGCAGCCGGTGTTATCGCTTCATTCTCCGAGGGAACATCAGCCTCACAGACGAAGAGATGAAGAGGGAAAAGTTTGAGTCCAGCTTCAAGATTCCTCTGTGAATCAGTCTGAAGAAACATCTCTATCTCTCCATCTCTCTCTCTCTCTCTCTCTCTCTCTCTCTCTCTCTCTCTCTCTCTCTCTCTCTCTCTCTCCATATCTCTCTCTCTCTCCATATCTCTCTCTCCATCTCTCGCTATCTCTCCTTCTCTCTCTCTACCTCTCCATCTCTCCATCTCTCTATCTCTCCTTCTCTCTCCATCTCCATCTCTCTCCATCTCTCTCTATCTCTCTCTATCTCTCCTTCTCTCTCTCTCTCTCTCTCTCCATCTCTCTCGCTATCTCTCCTTCTCTCTCTCTCTACCTCTCTATCTCTCCATCTCTCTCTCTCTCTATCTCCGTCTCTCTCTCTCTCTCTCTCTCTCTCCGTCTCTCTCTCTCTCTCTCTCTCTATCTCCGTCTCTCTCTCTCCGTCTCTCTCTCTCTCTCTCTCTCTCCGTCTCTCTCTCTATCTCCGTCTCTCTCTCTCTCTCTCCATCTCTCGGTTTGCTCATTCTGTCTGGCCTCGGGTAGAGGAATGTAGCACGGCGCTGACAGCTCTCCCTGATGCTTATTTTTGGATTCGAGGAGAAGCTGTAAGTGTTGTTAGAGAGAGAGAGAGAGAGGTATATCTGACACTGGAATGATGTTCCTGCAACACAATTTGAGCTCATCATGATGTTCGATTATCATTCCATTGTCCAGGAATAACGGTGTGCTTTAAAAATACATGTCAGAGTTACAGAAGCTTACCAATACACTTCTAACCTTTTAAAGTAAAGTCATATCTATCTATCTATCTATCTATCTATCTATCTATCTATCTATCTATCTATCTATCTATCTATCTATCTATCTATCTATCTATCTATCTATCTATCTATCTATCTATCTATCTATCTATCTATCTATCTATCTATCTATCTATCTATCTATCTATCTGTCTGTCTGTCTGTCTGTCATTTTTTTTATTTTTTTTAAAAATGTCTAACCTTTTGGCAGTCTAATTAAATAAGTCATGACAGAAATGGTTATTATTACTTATGGTTCATTTATCACAGTGTTGTTACAGGAAACTGTGTGTGTGTGTGTGTGTGTGTGTGTGTGTGTGTGTGTGTGTGTGTGTGTGTGTGTGTGTGTGTGTGTGTGTGTGTGTGCAAAAATCAACTTTTTTGTTGGGTTACGCTGTCAAATCACGAGCCAATTTGGCGTGATATGTGTTTACTCACTTTGCTGGTGAAGTCTAAATCTGAATCAAATCTAAACCTAAACCAAATCTGTGCGAATTTAGCGCAAATACTCGTGAGTCATCGTGATATATTACAGTTTTTCTCAGTCGCTTTGGTGCATTTCTCACATCACTATATACATTTGTACAACAGTTTATGCAGTTCTCAAAACAATTAGTACAAACTGCAAAACCTAGATGATAACCTGCAAAAGTGTGTCACTTGCTCAAAATGGAGATAGCTCATTCCTCAAAAGCAAGTATTCATATCAATGAAAGTGTCAGTGTCATCAAGATGAAAAGTCCTGACACCATTGTTTATGAACAAGATAGTCAAATGGCTTTGTCATGTTTTCATCATGACAGTTTACTCTGTAAATGTTTTCCAATGCAAAAAAGTCAGATCTTGGTGACACTACCTGAGAATGCTCGAGACAGCACTATATACTATTTGCACAGCCATTTGAAAAATACAGTAAAGTTACACATTACTGTATTTAGTGAGGTAACCGAGTACAAGACACTGAATATGTATGTTTCACATTTTTACTGCATATGCTCTTTGCAATTCTAATTTGTTCACAGCATTGTGCAAACGAACAAATACACCCTTATTTACAACAAACATAAACTCCCTTTGGGTAGAGCTGTGCACAACTGGAAACAATACTGCAGTACATATTGGAACTGAACATAGTACTGTAATCATTCATGCACATCCAGACGTTCCTCATCAGTGAAAGCTGAGATTCACCTGAGAGAAATTGTTCAATTTAGGAGACATTTTCAGAAAAAAAAAAGATTTTAAAAAAATTTGTAAAATTTGCTTGACAGATTTTGACAACTAGTTCAACATTTTTGTATGTAATGACTCAAGCAATGAAATGAGGACTATTAGTTTTATATGGAATGACTATTCAGCATTCACAAGTATAGTTAATTTTGACTGACATGACATAAGCAAATGATAATGTTATAAAACAGCAGAGAGTTGTATGAAAGCAACTGATGCATGACCAAAAGCATTTGCAATTTGTTGGAAGGAATGAGAAACTGCTACTATGATGTGCACAAATGACTAAATGTTGTGGAGGTTGAACTAACTGTTGTGCAAATGTAAATAGTGATGTGAGAAATGCACCAAAGCGACTGAGAAAAACTGTAAATACAGCTTATTGCGCAGAATCTGCTCATATCTGGCTTACTTGAACACACACGTCACTACACAACAAATAACGGCGCGCTTGTTCATTTCCACTGAAGAAATAGCAAAGATTAAAAAGCGTTTGGTTAACAGAATCAGAAAAGACTTGTTATTTTACAACATCCTACATGTTCTTTCTCCTGTATTGATCTGATTCTGTCCACCTAAAGCACATTTCTGGTGAAAAGGATGAGAATGAATGAGGAAGAATGAGGAAGGGAGGAGATGCTGGATGACAGGATTCTGTTCGAATAAGAAATGTATGAAATGTAGCCTAAGCTGCAAAGAATATATGAAATCCAATTTATATATATATAAGCTGTGACGTAGTACTGGTTAATTTGTTCTTCTTTTTTGTTGGCTAGTAGAAGTCATGAATGGCCGGTAACTTAAAAATTTAGTAGCCAAATTTTCCAGTGTTTGAAAAAGTTAATTTCAAACCCTGTGTATATATATATTCATATTCATATTCATATTCATATTCATGTGTTCTATTCAGACCAGACATATAGTTTACCTCTACTCTGAAAATGTCCATCTATTTGTGGGCTAGACATATTTGTGTTTCCCGTTTTCTGCTCAGTGTGAAATCCTGTCTAATATGTGTGTATCTCGTTTAATAAGTTTCACATGAGATGGTTATCTTACCTGGAATTAAGGCACAGCTGTATTTGCATAAGGTGCTCATGCCCAAACATGATGGAAATGCTTATTTCCCTATTCATCTAACTCACAGTAATCCATCTTTAATGAATTCAAAAGCAGAGAGACTTTTATGAAGAAATATGATATAGAAATCAACTACTCAAGGCTATACCGGCAAATTCCTCCAGAAGAAAACTCATTATAGTCACAGAATCAGTACAGTACTCTGAGGCCGATAACAGGAATGCTGAGCTGCATTTATCAGTCTGTGTATGTGTGTGAATATATATTTCAGAACCAACACACTGTATAGAATGTATATATTTAAATCCATCCATCCATGCATCCAGACAAGGAAATCTGTAGTTTTTCCTAAAGCCTTTGCCGGTCTCTAGTTTGTAGTTTTCTTCATCTGACCTGCTGACACACAGACACACAGACGTCATTACTGCATGAGCCGAGGTTAAATGTGTTACTCAGAGCCACGGGGAATAACCTCATTTAAATAGCAGTTTAATCACTTCAATTATATTGTCTAATATGTGTTAATCTGTGTGATTCGTCTCTCTGCTGAGTAATGCTGGTTATTAAGGGTGATATACTTGATTCTTGAGCATTCATTTCCAGATTTCACGGATGTATTCTGTCTTTTAATGTTCAAAACAAATAACTCTTATAGGATTGATCGCTTATTGATAAAGCATTACACTAGTAACACCATGAGTTTGATTTGCACAAAAACTGACAATAGGACATAGGATTTTTACGATATATGATTTTTAAGTCAAATGTGGCTCACAATTCAGTTTTTACTCTTTGGTTTGGCCAGTATAGTTCTCTTAAAGAATTTATATTATTAAATATCAACGAGATTTTTTTAAATTAAATTTTTTTTTTTTATAGGCCTATATGCTGTATATATTTGCATTCAGCAAGGATGCATTAAATCAAAAGTGAGAGTAAAGACATTTATAATGTTACAAAAGATTATAACGCCGTTCTTTTGAACTTTCTATTCATCAAAGTATCCTGAAAAATTAAATGTATGACAGTTTCCACAAAAATATGAAGCACAACTATTTTCAATATTGATAATAATCTTAAATGCTTCTTGATCATCAAATCAATGATTTGTGAAGGATCATGTGACACTGAAGACTGGAGTAATGATGCTGGAAATTCAGCTTTGATCACAGGAATAAATTACACTTTACTATATATTCACATAGAAAACAGCTATTATAAATTGTAATAATATTACACAATATTACTGTTTTTACTGTATTTTTAAGTAAATAAACACAGCCTTGGAGAGCAGAAGAGACTCTTTCAAAAACATTTAAAATATCTCCCTCAAAGTTTTGAGTTCATATTTGATTGATTTGAATTCATTATTTATTTTAAAACACTTCACAGAGGCTTGCCATGTTTCTGATCTCTTCATAAAGCTGGAGCTTTCCCGATCTCCGAGGAATAAAATGCAGTTCAACTCAATTCAAAAGCTCTATTGTTGATCCCCACAGGGGTTAGAAACATGTCTTTAGACAAAGGCTCAACAAACAATACAGTAGCAATTTATAATAAACAAATAATATTCCATTAAACCCACACAACCCACAGAAGGAAACAATCTCAGGCATCATTAGTTTACTAAACATGAGCTGTCTGCTATAGATGAGGGTAAGATGAGCCACTCAATTCCACAAATGAGAAATTACTTTTTTGCTGACGTCATCGTAGATCATTAATGTCAATCAATAGCTTTTCGGTCATTGATTTAGTCTGCTTTTCTAGATGCTACAACCATCCTTAAATCTTGCAAATACTTAATTCAGTAATTTAATGCATGTTAATATTAAATGCATGCAAAAAATGGCAAATTACAATAGATTTGATATGAAACATTAAAATGAAAGTATGTAAAATGGCAATAATTTCTGATAAAATCAAGAAAGAACCTATATTATTAGTTTATTTATTTATACATTCATTCATTTATTTGTTTGAAATACAGTACAGGCCAAAAGTTTGGACACATTACTATTTTTAATGGTTTTGAAATAGGTTTCTTCTGCTCATCAAGCCTGCATTTATTTGATCAAAAATACAGAAAAAATATGTAATATTGTGATATATTATTACAATTTAAAATAATTGGTTTTCAATTTATTATACTTTAAATTATCATTTATTTCTGTGATGCAAAGCTGAATTTTCAGGATCATTACTCCAGTCTATCACATGATCCTTTAGAAATCATTCTAATATGATGATTCATTATCAAAGTTGGAAACAGTTCTGCTGCTTAATATTTTTTCATAACCTGTGATACTTTTTTTAGGATACTTTGATGAATAAAATAAAATAAAAAAAGAAGCAAATGTTTTAAAAATAGAAATCTTTTGTAACAACAATATACACGACTGGTCAGTCATTTTTTTTTCCTTTCTTTTTTTGAAATAAATCACTACTTTTATTCAGCAAGGACGTGTTAAATTGATTAAAAAAAGTGATAGTAAAGAAGATTTATATTATTAGAAAATATTTTTTTATTTTGAATAAATGCAGTTCTTTTTAACCTTTTATTCATCAAATATATTAGGCAGCAGAACTGTGTCCAACACTCATAATAAATCAGAATATTAGAATGATTTCTAAAGGATCATGTGATAGACTGGAGGAATGATCCTGAAAATTCAGCTTTGCATCACAGAAATAAATGATAATTTAAAGTATAATAAACTGAAAACCAATTATTTTAAATTGTAATAATATATCACAATATAAAAAAAAAAATCTGTATTTTTGATCAAATAAATGCAGGCTTGATGAGCAGAAGAAACTTCTTTCAAAAACATTAAAAACAGTAATGTGTCCAAACTTTTGGCCTGTACTGTATATAAGTAAATATAATAAATATATGTAAAATGGGTTTTAACTAACTGTCCTTTAATTACAGACCTTTATTATCGCGTATAATTATGTTCAAATTGCTGTTGTTTTTTCGGCCAGAAGTTTACATTTACATTTATGCATTTGGCAGACGCTTTTATCCAAAACGACTTACAGGTACACTTCAAGGTACACATTTACATTCTTATCAGTTCTTGCTTTCCCTGGGAATCGAACCCATGACCTTGACGTTGCAAGCGCCAACACTGAGCTACAGTCACCATGACATGTAAGTGTCCTCATAAATCCCTACGGCTGTAAATTCACTGTGATTGTTTGCCGTGTGTGTTTGAAATCCCACAGCCAGCGTTCAGTCCAGTTATCAGGCCAGTGTGAATCCCAGTTGAGTTTCCCACAGATTTCAGACCCAGGCCAGTGTGAATTTACCAACCACTGAGCTCCAGACGTTCTTCCCGACTGGGAATCTGGCTGGACTCCCTGTTCTTCCAGCCTCAGCAATGCGTCTCATCCTGGCTTCGGTTACCCCTGTTGAACAATTACTCCTGGATTTATATTTAGCTGTGCTTTCATCAGGCTTTTATAGGAGTGCATCTTTTTGCAGGAAAGACAAAAAAAATATCACATTGTTCTTTGGATTTGTTTATTAGCTTTCTGTTCACTGTTAATACAAAGTATGATTCTTGGTTCAACCTTCTTGAAGTATAAATTCAAAACAGATTGAATACCGTTTGAAAAGAATAATCATGTTCTTTCGTGTAAACAAATGAATTACAGTGTTAAGCATAAAGCCAAAAGCTCGACTATTCCTTTAGTCGCACCCTCAGGTATAAAGATGTTATACAATGAAGGCTTTAGCCAAGAATAACTGTCTCACATTGAACTCATCAGACATCAAGTACATTTCTGAGACACTATCAAAACATTATTGAAACGTATAATATCACTGCATCTGATTTGCCATCACTGCACTGTAAAACAATCATGTCATAATTGTATGCCACTTCCCATGTTGCTGCTATAATCATAACCTTGTTTTATTTTGATTAGTTGCATAGTTCTGCGGTCTGTTTTATGGATAATGATGATTTCTTGGGTAAACTATCATTTTTAACGCCCGTTCGATGAGTTTCTGTCGCTCTTATATTTGATGTTTCCCAGTGAATACTGATGTATGCAGGAGCAGAGAGGGAATGAGCTGCCGGAAATCCGTCCATCATCCCGTGAGAAGTGATTCCTGATGCGTGTGCTGGGATCCGAGGCTGGAGATATACACTCATACTGCGATTATGGGATGTATGGAGCATGACCTGCCAGACTGATGGGGAAAATGGAAGAGAGGCATGAATTAATGGGGGGAAAATGGCAGAAAGTGAGGGAGGGAAAAAGGAAAGGATGTGTTTGTATGCAGGTGTACATGTCTATATAGGTGACTGATTGCAGATTGTTTATTTGTGTGTGTGTGTTTATGTTTGGAGATCATTTGTGTGTTTATTTTAATTGTGCATGTCTTGTTGTGTGTATTTTTCTCTATAGCTTTTTTTTTTATTTCTGGTAAAAAATAGTTTTCTTTGTGAAATGTCCCTGATCTTCTATTGTTCACTCCTCCCCTGCCTCTCTCCGTTTCTCCATGCCTTCATCTCTCTCTCTCTGTCACTCCGCGCTGATGTGTGTGTCCACGGCCCACTCCTGAACCATCTGGAGGAGTGTGTCTGAAGCACTCCCTGTGTTGGGATGTGTGTGTGTGTGTGCGTGTGTGTGTGCGTGTGCGTGTGTGTCTGTGTGTGCTTGTGTGTGTGTGTGTGTGTGTGTGTGTGTGTGTGTGTGTGGTATTGAGGATGACAGGTCACTGTGAGACAGCAGGTGTCAGACACAGATTCTCCAGCCAGACGAATCGACTTCCTCATGCTGATTTTCTCATTGGATCAAAACTCTCGCTCACGTTCTCGATTGAGATTCTGAACATTGTGTTCTCTGATGAGGTGCAGCAACACTTCAGAGAGAAAAGTCTTAGGTCATAATGTGTTTACAGAAATGTAGCAAAAGAAACTCCAATTTTAAAGAAGTGATTTTATATTTTATAATTGTATGAAATTCTAAGAAAAAGAAAAGAAAGCGCCTTAGAATATTAATAATTTCGTTTTATAAAGACTTCATTTCTCGGACTCTTACATTTAAATTGCTAATTTTTGGCTGCTGTGCAAATGTTCTTTTCACTTGTGAAACCAGGCTTTGCTGTCAGCTTTAATACAGTGTTTAACTGCTCCATTCATTAATAACAACCACTCTCAAAGCCTAAATTACACTGTGACGCTCAGACTCACAAAGGTCACACAGATGCGGTTGTTTTAAAAGAACACTGTACTCTTCTGTTTTAAAATATCAGGGGAAATTACTGTATCATATCTGACACACATATTTCAAAGGCTTTACATTATCAATATGAACAAAACCGACAGATCTGTCATCTGATTAATAGTTTAGACTTTTAGAAGTCTTTTAGTCTTTCTGCTGTCAAATCTGCACTGATTTATATGAAGAAAACATAAGAATAACTCTGAGATTGTTAGCAATATTTTAAATATTTTAAACTCTCGCCAAAATTGATCCTAGGCTCTTTTTGTGAATCTACCCGAGGCAAACTTTCGTGTAAAAGCATAATTAGAATGGAAACGCCACTTTTAAGATTGACCGTATTTTCGTTTTCGGTCAAATTGCCTTGTTGAATGGGAGAGCTTGGGGCACGACTATGATCGCATCAAAATCGCTATTTTCGCTATCACTACTCGACACAACATGAAACTTTGCTGGAAGTATCACCAGGGGCTCTACACATGAACTCCAGCGTTGAGAATAGTGTTTGTGTGCACAAAGTTGACCAAAAATAAAGGTTTTGTACGACTTTATCAGTTGGTGTTTCCGGTGGCTGGAATTGTGTCAGTCAAAAGTAGTCGATCTCCGAATGCAACGTAATGAACTATCTCCATATGAGGAAATATCATGAACTTGTAATTTCAAAGGAAAGCATGATAACTTAGATTAAAAAATATCCGTGACTTTATATGGAAGCAAGTTTAAGGAGCTTTCCATCTTTACTCTCCTCATGTCACGTTGCATTCGGAGATCGACTACTTTTGACTGAATTAATTCCAGCCACTGGAAACACCAACTGATAAAGTCGTACAAAACCTTTCTTTTTAGTAAACTCTGTGTACACAAACAATGTTCTCAATGCTGGAGTTCATGTGTAGAGCCCCTGGTGATACTTCCAGCAAAGTTTTGTGTTAATTCGAGCCTTCTTAGTGTTTTAAAAATAGCGATTTTTATGCTATCATATTCTTAAGGCATTTTAACCTAAAACGAAAATATGGTCAATCTTAAAAGTGTCGTTTCCATTCTAATTATGCTTAGACTCTGTAAGATTCACAAAAAGAGCCTAGGTTACATTTTGGCGCTAGTTACCCTTTAAGGATAAACACTGGAGTACAAGAACATAGTTTTACCCAATTTGTATGAGTAAGAATAACACATTAAGATATTATTTACAGCCGGAAAACAAAATCCATTCCCACAATGCACCTACAAATGAATGTGTTCAAAACCAAAGAATCAGTTTTGATCAATGAAATGAAGTTAAATCAAGCTCTACAAACCTTTATACACATAAATATATGACTAAATATATATATATATTAAGCCTGAGTTTATGAGATCTCTCTCAAATATATTTATCATATATATGTAAATATATGATAAATATATTTGAGAGAGATCTCATAAACTCAGGCTTCTGCAAAAATATCACGGATAATTGAACAGGTTATGTCTTTTATATACACGCTTGTGATTGCCAAGAAAAATTATTTTGTATTTGACTATGATAAATGACAATTAGTCTGATTACTGCAGCGAGAGAGGGGAATAGTTTGTCCATGTATGGGACGGTGTGACTGCAGACTCGTCTGGGGTTCGAGGTTCATTTGAGACCTAATTTGATTTAAACTGCATTTAAAGACACGTCACAGAAAGTTGTGTTGCCCCTGTTGCACAGAGAGAAAACAGAACCGGAAATGAGTCAGGTTTTCTCCTAAACTATTGCTTGGATGCTGAGAGGTTGCTATATAGTTGCTAAGACTTAAAGGCCCAAGTGAAAACCCTTGCGAAAATTAACCATGGTTTTATTGTGGTAAAAGTGTAGTAACCATGTGTGGGTTTTTTGTGTGGTTTTTTTTGGCAGATTGATTACCATTTGTATAACCACGTTTTACTACAAATTCCATGATTAAACTATGGTTAGTGTAGCAAAACCATGGTTAATTTGTGGTTACCATGTTTTTTGGGGTTTTATTTGTTGTAAAACCATGGTTAACTCGTGGTTACTATGGTTTTTTGATTTTATTTGTAGTAAAACCATGGTTAATTTGTGGTTACCATGTTTTTTTGGGTTTTATTTGTTGTAAAACCATGGTTAATTTGTGGTTACCATGTTTTTTATGGTTTTATTTGTTGTAAAACCATGGTTAACTCGTGGTTACTATGGTTTTTTGATTTTATTTGTAGTAAAACCATGGTTAATTTGTGGTTACCATGTTTTTTTGGGTTTTATTTGTTGTAAAACCATGGTTAATTTGTGGTTACCATGTTTTTGGGGGTTTTATTTGTTGTAAAACCATGGTTAATTTGTGGTTACCATGTTTTTTATGGTTTTATTTGTTGTAAAACCATGGTTAACTCGTGGTTACTATGGTTTTTTGATTTTATTTGTTGTAAAACCATGGTTAACTCGTGGTTACTATGGTTTTTTGATTTTATTTGTTGTAAAACCATGGTTAATTTGTGGTTACCATGTTTTTTTTGGTTTTATTTTAAGTAAAACCATGGTTACTTTGTGGTTACCATGTTTTTTTTTTTTTTTTGTGGTTTTATTTGTAGGGAAACCATGGTTAACTCGTGGTTACTATGGTTTTTTGATTTTATTTGTAGTAAAACCATGGTTAATTTTCATAAGGGGCATCCTCAAATCTCTCTCTCTGGTGTGTGGCTCAGGCCTCTCTGTGTGTGAGATTTATGAGATGCGGTGCAAATACCTGTCAAAGTTTAATACTTAGGATTTGTCCAAAATCACTGACTGACCCTATAGATACAAGCACTAATAGTGTCGTTCCCTTAGCAAAGTGCATTTCTGTCAGTCTTGAGCATGAATGTGTCCCTCACCATCTGTGTGCAGTGTAATGACATGATTCAGTGAAGCACACAGCCTCATTGAAGTGTCATTTTCCAGGCAATCTCTAACAGTTTATCCTACTGAAAAATCTGGCTTCACAGTGAGATCTAATTATTATAATTTTGTGTGAACTGAACAAGAATACTCTAAACACGTTTCCAAGAAAAGTTTTGTTGACCTTTATTATTTAACCCTTTCATGCATAGAGGTCACTACAGTGGACCGCTATTCAAAATGCATTTGATTGCATATGAATGGGTTTTAATGACATAGTTGCACTTCAATCTCTAACAGTGAAAATAGTGCATCATCCTATACATTGTTACAAAGTGGCAAACCGTTGTATGTGGAATGTTTTTTTTTTCTCCAAACCAAGATGGCCGACGGCCAGCAATAAATGCCAAGTTGCTCTGGAATATCCATCCATTCCTTATATCCTAGGAGACTTTTGCAGGTAAAAAAAAAAAACTTTTGAAGAATCAAGTAGAATCGAGTCATAACAAATTTTCCACGCATAGATTTTAGATTGGGAGGAAATTCTGATTAATCATCTTTACGCTAAATAGACATCATGCATCACCAGCTATTCCAGCTACAATTCATACTGTAACTGTTGTTCTTGAAAACACTGCAATGCTGTTGTAATGTGTTACTTTACTCGTTACCAAAAGTAATCTGATTACGTAATGCATGTTATTTATAGTGCGTCACTTTACTCATTACATCAAAATGTAATCTGATTACACAATGCACGTTACTTTTAATGTGTTACTTTACTCGTTACATCAAAAAGTAATGTGATTACGTAATGCACGTTACTTATAGTGTGTTACTTTACTCGTTACATCAAAATGTAATCTGATTATGTAATGCAAGTTACTTGTAATGCGTTACTTGACCCGTTACATCAAAAAGTAATCTGATTACTTAATGCACATAACTTGAAGTGCATTACTTTACATGTTACATCAAAAAGTAATCTGATTACTTAATGCACATAACTTGTAATGCGTTACTTGCAACATTAGAAAAGTAATCTGATTACGTAATGCACTTGCAATGCGTTACTTTACTTGCTACATCAGAAAGTAATCTGATTATGTAATGCAAGTTACTTGTAATGCGTTACTTGACCCGTTACATCAAAAAGTAATCTGATTATGTAATGCAAGTTACTTGTAATGTGTTACTTGACCCGTTACATCAAAAAGTAATCTGATTACTTAATGCACATAACTTGAAGTGTGTTACTTTACGTTACATCAAAAAGTAATCTGATTACACAATGCATGTTACTTTTATTGTGTTACTTTACTCATTACATCAAAAAGTAATCTGATTACATAATGCATGTTACTTATAGTGCGTCACTTTACTTGTTACATCAAAATGTAATCTGATTATGTAATGCAAGTTACTTGTAATGCGCTACTTGACCCGTTACATCAAAAAGTAATCTGATTACTTAATGCACATATCTTGTAATGCGTTACTTGCAACATTAGAAAAGTAATCTGATTACGTAATGCACTTGCAATGCGCTACTTAACTCGTTACATCAGAAAGTAATCTGATTACACAATGCACGTTACTTTTAATGTGTTACTTTACTCGTTAAGTCAAAAAGTAATCGGATTACTTAATGCATGTGACTTGTAATGTGTTACTTGTAACATCAAAAAGTAATCTGATTATGTAATGCGTGACTTGTAATGTGTTACTTTACTTGTTACATCAAAAAGTAATCTGATTGCACAATGCACATCACTTTTAATGCGTTTCTTTACTTGTTACATCAAAAAAGTAATCTGAATCTGCAATGCACATTACTTGCAATGCGTTACCCAAAACATTGCTCATTTCAGATGAGACTGAAAATACCTTATCACTAGTTTTTCCACAGTCTGAGAACATTGATAGATCAATGTAGATTTCAGTCTGAGGTTTTCTCATAGAGGAGAACTATGGTGGAAATGTGTCCATAGTGAACATAATCAGAATGATCAGCTAATAAGGGTAATTCGACATCCTCTGGTCGACTAGAGGGAGCGTGAGCATTTTCTACATGAGTTGGGTTTCCACAGATCTTTGATGTCAGAACATGAGGATGTGATTTCATCAAAGACAACGTTCAACTTGTATGAAGTTCTTCTCCATCTGCTGGTCAAATGGGAAACAACTAAATTGCGTTTGTTTTGTTTTGTATATATTTTATAGTTTTCACATGATTTTATATCATTTTATTCATTGGTTTGCTAAATACACACAAATTGTGCTATTACTGTATTATGTTTAATGTTAGGTTAATGTTTAACCAAAAATGCAAACTGCCCACTCAAGTGGACATCAGAAAATCTCTTTGAAAAATGCATTTAAAAAAAGTTCAGATATTGTTTTTCATGTCGAAAGCAGCAATAAAAACACATTAAAAAAAATTAATAAAAAAAATCCTGATTGAGGTTTACATAATTCATGCATGAGAGGGTTATGCTGCCGCTATCATGTTGTTCAGAGTTGATTGTAATAGGTTGATTTATTTTTTTAAACTGTAGGTCAACTGTTTTACTAATACGTTTTCATTATTATTTTTTATAATTAGAATAATTATATTTTTATTGGTGGTGATAAAAGTATATTTTTATACTTTATCTATTGGCTTTTTGCCTTAGATAAAAAATAGGCAGAAATGATTGGGGAAAGAGATGAATGGGGCGAGGACATACAACTTGCATTCCTACAGATGAACAGTACTGAATAATAATAATACTAGTGTTAGTCCTCAGTAATTTGTCTCATGCTATGTCGTAATTAACATAATTTTGTGATGACAACACTTGCCGTTCTTTACGTCCTCACACTGGGAATTATGCATTTCTATGGCGACACTATCAATGCCTAAATTAATATAAAGGGCTCAAATGGTACATTTGGAGCTCTCAAAAAAATCCAGCTTACAAGTTGTAATTACAAGGACGTGAATGTTGAAATCTCATAATTACGGTAATTATGACGTAGCGTGAACAGACCGCATCTGCAGTTAAAGGCATGGGTGTCAAGAAGCAAAATCTAAGCAAAGAAGTTTTTCGAAAAGAAAAAATTAAAATTTCCATTCAAATATAAAAAAAATTGTGTGTACAAAAAAATTTAAACATCTTCAAAAAAACATCTTCAGAAATCTCGTCTTTTTTTTTTTCAAGTGTATTTGATTTAAGAAATGTTAAGATATTTTACTGAAAAACAAGACAAAAATATTGAGGAAAATATTCCTTTTTTGCATGTCTATCATTATTGTAAGGCAAATATTGTTGTATACAGTAAAATACCTAGTTTTGTACCATATATCGTTGTATGTTTATAAAAAAAACACTGCAGCATTGCATTATTTGACTATAATGTAAAGACCTGATGCAGTTGACTCTGCTTGACAGCAGTGGGCTGTGTGTTGTGTCACGTCTCGTCTCGGCCTGAACACAAGAGTGCCAGGCGTGTTAATCGATAGGAAACAGCTTTCAAGTTCAGCATCACTCTTGTCATTCTTACAACAGACCATAATAACACAGGGCCACTAATTACATCTGGTTCCTGTTCCCACAGTTCCCATCATCACACCCCGGAGGCTGAATGTCACTGATAATTGGCTCCTTTTACGTCACATCAATAGACAGGCCTAATCCAGCCATTTCACCACAGAAGTATGAAGTGAAGTATGCAAGTATGCAACATGGGTCATGCATAATCATTTATATCTGAGAAAGAAGTTCCGGGATGTTTGGTCCCGTAATACACAGCTTTCAAAAGTCACAATGAGGCAATGGCTTCCTCTAGTGGACAGTGGAGGTAAATTGTAATCTCTGTGTTTGTTAATATACAGTATGCTAACTATTGCTATGATTTCATAAGGTGTTTGTTCAGATTACTAACCCAAAGTCTTAAACTTGATAAAAAAAAAATTTTTATATGAAAATCCCTTATGAACAATATCAACCCTCCAGGTGGTGGAGCTTTTCTCATTTTCTATGAAAACAAATTAAAATTGTTTAACATTAACATTGTTTCATGTGTTTAAAAAATAAAAAAATAAAGATTTCCCACTTTTTATAAAGTCTAGCAGAGGAAAATCTGTGTTTGTCATTCTTTCAGAAGAATCTTGAAGTATTATTTGACTTTTTAAAAGCAATGCTAGACGGATAAATGAATATTAGGAAACTAAAGAGTCATAAGTATTTTAATTTGTATTCCCTTAGTTAGAAATTAAGAAGAAAATAGCATTTAAAGGGACAGTTCACCCCAAAATGAAAATGTAGTCATCATTCACTCACCCTCATGTTGTTCGAAACCCGCATGAGTTTCTTTCTTCTGTTGAACACAGGATTAGATATTCTGGGGAATATCAGTGATCAAACAGTTGAAGAAAGCCATTGACTTCCGTGGTATTTTTTTATTTCCTACAATGGAAGTCAGTGGGGTCCATCAACTGTCTGGTTACACATAGATAACATTATAACTTATACAGGTTATAATATAATGCCTGTCAAGTATACAGGTTTGAAACAACATGAGAGTGCGTAAATTATGGTTTTTTTTTGGATTTTTTTTTGTAAACAAAAAATTCACAATTTAAAAAAATTCAAATTATTAATAATAATTTAATTATTAAATTATCTTTAAGAATAATTTTATGGCGCTGGATTCAGAAGTTAAGAAAAAGTTAAGAAAAATGCACGATAGAATTTTGAGGTATTAATTCTACATTTAAAACCAATGACAGAGATATATTAATAATATTAAATGAAATAATTTAAACAGTAACTTAAATTTTTTTTATTAGTGTGTGAAATACTCCTTATCTTATGTTTGTGTGACCCTGGTGTTTAAGATGTTGAGAGCAAAAAAGAGCATTTTTGTCATTAAATCACAACACATTCTATGCCTATAATTACTTTCATCCTTAGTCTGCTATTGTTTAAGATTAAAAGGTATGTGGGTCAATATTGTTGTTTTTTCATTTTTTTATTTTATTTATTTTGACCCTGCGTGCTATTTGGCATTTACATTATTAGGGGTTCAAGCACGAAGAAGTGCTGAAACCCTACTGTTATTGTTAATTTTCCCATGATGCAGCATTCTCCATCTAAAACTGATCGTGCAGACCGAACCGTAAGTTGTAGAGACTTGAAACTTTGAGGGCTAGTAGTACTCACACCGCCTACAACGTCACCAAGGCCCGCCCCGATCGGCCTGACGGGGGCGCTACAGCGGTCAAAAGTACGAAATGGCTCATAACTCCTAAACTAGGCGTAGGCTCAATTGTCTTATATCGTTGGAATCCTTGGCTCAAGGCGGACAAAATGCATGCCTCGGATTTGCTCTTTTGTGTACTAGTCCTCGGCTTTTTGCCCGATTGGAACCAAACCAGTGCAGCAAGATTCTCTGGAGTCTGATTGTCAATAATTATCAAGAAAATTCTAAATTTCGCTGCACAGTCGCTAGGGGGTGCCAAAATGTTCTATCTGTCAGCGGCCATATTTACAAAAATGTCTATAACTCATGAACGGAACTAGATATTTTCACCTATTTCCACAGGTCACTTGAAAGAAATTGCGATGATTGGCCACTTGGTGGCGCCAAAAAATATAAAAATGTCTATAACCACCCAACCATTAGCCCAAATGACTTGAAAATTGGCATGTGCTGTCTTTCTACAAGGTGCCACGATAGTCTATGAGGACATTGGCATATCTCAAAAAACATGGCCTCAAAGGGAAATTTGAGTAGCTATCAGACAAGGTTACCGGAGGCTGATCAGAACGAAACTCAGTGAGCATGTTCGACTCATGGCTCTAGAGTTCTGTAAGAATTTTCAAAGAAATCGGCCCCTAGTTGGCTCTAACTAGTTTTATGCCTCTATAATCACATTGTTTTTCACACATACACACAATATTCATGTCATTTGCTCCATAGACAAAATAACAGCTGAAAAGTAATGTCAAACTAATTTCTTTTGTGAAGCAGGTGATGTATTATTATTAGTTTTATTCATTATAGTAAAACTGTGATTCTACAACATAAGAGACAGCAGTTTTGTGGGAAACAGATAAAGTGAAAGATTTAACAAACAGTTTGTGCACAAAAAGTTATCATCTATGGCATCACTCAGACTCACACCAACATCAATAATCGGCATATAAATCTCAGCAATGGTGATAAAAGTATTCGTGCTACAATGCATGATGGGAGTCTGGGTGAGTACCTGTACTGGTACCCAGCATGCACTGCGACATGAAACTTTTAATGTTACCATCGTTGAGATTCAAATGCTGTCTCACACAGAGATCAAGAATCAGCATAATACCACAGAAGTTGTTACAACAATGGATCTTACAGTATCACATTTCTACTATAATTAATAATACAAAACTAATAATAGATCACCTGTTGAAACAGAGATTAGGTTCTTGATAAGTTCAGTGAATCAAGTCACTAAGGGCCCTTTCACCTACCTTGTTTGGTCCGGACTTTCGGATTTTTCAGTTCCCGCGTTTCTTCCAGATGATTCGCGCGCCCGCGCGCACACACACACACACACACACACACACACACACACACACGTACACACATTTGTCCTGCCGGCGATGATAAAATGTTTGCACAATGAGGACGTTCATTTGGCGAATTTGAACTAGCCTCGACAGAGCCGCCTTAACCTAATGTTAGGCCCCGGGGCTGAGAGGTTTTGTAGGCCCCCCATCCCCTCAATTTAAAGAGTCTCATTTAAAAAAAAGTGTAATAGCCTATCTATAGGTAATCTACATCACAAAATGCATTAGTTTCTTTCGAGACCTACAACAGTGTTTTTTTTAAATATTGTTTTTCATTTTAATATTGTTATTAACATATCACTGAGCACATAAACACAAGACACTTTATTTAACAACCACACACAGCAACTAAATTTCAACTTTATGCAAATGAGAAGCGATTTGCGCGAGCGACGACCAATAGGAAAGAAGCCTTTCAGTGGAGCTCAGCTCCCGTCACCGTCTCGAGTGAAATTGCATGTGAATCGGCAAGACCGAAGAGTTCAAGGGCGATTTCACTGTTTTATATGATTTGACTGTAACTAACCACAAACATGGATATAATAAAATGATGCATGGAAAAGAAACTGTCGACAGTCTCAGTGAGTTTAATTCATACATTTATAGTTCGAGTGTTGTAGTTTTATGATGCAAGTTTAGCACTGCTGCAGTTCATTTTACAGTGCATTATGTTGACTATTAGGGACAAGAAAATGTATTAGCCTATTTGTCAAATTCAGATGACGTTTTAGTAATTGATGACAGTATGAGTGAGTTTAATTTGTAGATTGATCGATCGTTAATCTAGTAAATGATTTAATCCCTGAACACTGCTGTGTGGTAGATATAAAAACACTCTCCCAACAGCATACTGTTTCTTTTGAGCCTAATTCCTAGTCAAATTAAAATGATATAGTTGTATAATATCACTTGTGGTGGTGTTTTGTATAGATGTGGCCAGACGAGCAGTCTCGCCTCATTCGCGCCGCGGGACCTCTAGACGCGCGTAAACGCGTCTTTACAACACTGAAATCACTCGCGCCAGACGCTCTATTCGCGTTTGGTGTGAACGCACCATAACAATAACATTAGAGCGACAGCACTACCAACGCCCACAAGCGACTAGCGACATACAGCGACAAAATCTGACAAGTTAAAACAATATGACCTTTTCAGCTCATCATGAACCTGAACATGGGAGGCCCCTGAACTTGGGAGGCCCCTGGGCTTCAGCCCAGGTAAGCCCGTGCATTAAGGCGGCCTTGAGCCTCGAGTATAGTCGGTGCTGCAGGTCGTAATGCCATAATAATAACAGTATAGTGGCAACGATATGCGTCTGTTCATTCATTCTTGTCAAAGAATTTTATTTTGTCTTGTGTGCCACAAGAAGTATGTTTTATAAACACACAGTTACAGCAGCAAGAGAAAAACGTATATTATAAATTCAAGCGTAAAGAGCCCAACTAAAGGAAACACTGAAACAATAAATCATCAACATGAAAGCTTTAGCAAAAGTTCTGCCGGGAAGACTCAATTGTTACGTCACTTAATACCTTCTCATCTATCCAATCGTGTTCTAATACTTTTGGTATAAAAGATTGGTACTTATTGCGATCTACGGCAAATAACTTTATATCATAATATTGCTTGCTGGGCTGTTAATAAATGAATAATTGTTACAGTATTTATTCTCCAGAGTCTTTCTGGTAGAAATATAAACTCTGTTACTTCTCAATTTCTGTAGATGCGTGACAGAAATAAAGTCAAACTGGTTAGTAATAAGTGGAGCTGGCAATGCTGTTTGTGGAGTTGTTTAATCCTCCTTTGCTGAGATCTTGAGAGATTTAATTTCTTCTTTTATCTTCAGTTAATTTAATCTGTCACGGTTCATGAGGTCACTGCCTTTTTCTTGTCTCGTGTGATTGTTGTGTTGTGTCTTGTGTGCATCATTAGTGTGAGTGTGTGTCCTCCGATCACCACTGATCATCAGAGCCAGCTGATGCCAATTTACTCACCAAATATTCTCTATGACTGGTGTCATCTGTTGTCAGAGCGGTGTTACCGGTGTTTGTTCCTGTCCCGTTTTGACTGTCTCCTGTGATCTTCGTTCCTATTGGATTGTTCATCGTGTCTTCACCTCCAATGATCTTCATCACTCTTCTTGATTCGGACTCTAGCTTCATTCATCACCCATCACCAGCCCGGTTTGACCGTCGAAGTCCCTGCGTCATTCTCCCGCCCCAGTGTGTCGTGTTTGTGTGGATCTGACATCTCTGTTTATCTTAATAAACATACTTTTACCTGCAATTACCTCCTCTCTTGCGTTCATGACAGAACACTTTGACCAAGTCATGGAGGCAGCAGGTGGATCCACGATCAGCTTAAACGAATTCATCGCTCGCAGTATCAATCGGATGGACTCACAGGAGGAGAACATCGCGAACACAGGGTGGGCGGTACAAGCTTTAGTGACGCAGGTGTCCGAGCTCACCCAACAGCTCCAACATCTAAGGAGTCCCGCTGCGCCGCCCACACGCCAGTTCAACTCACACCACCGTAGTCGTCCTTCCAGTCGGAGCCTCGTCTTCCGGTTCTGTAGGCGTACTCAGGAGAACCCAACTTTTGCAGAGCTTTCCTGACTAGGTGCTCCATGCACTTTTCCCTACAGCCCCGTACATTCAACAACGAGAGATCGAAGGTGGCCTTCATATTGACGCTGCTGACTGGGTGGGCGGCGTTATGGGGAACGGCGGTGTGGGAGAACCAAGACCCACGCTGCGCCTCGTTCCAGGCACTCACCGAAGAAATGAGAAGAGTATTCGACCAGTCAATGGCAGGAAGAGAGGCGGCCAGAGTCCTCGCCGACTTACAACAGGGTGATTGATCCGTGTCCGACTACTCAATCGAATTCCGTACTCTGGCGTCAGAGTGCCAATGGAACGAGGAGGCGCAGTGGGACATGTTCCTGCCTGGGCTGGCTGACCGTGTCCAACGAGAGATCTACGCGCTGGACCTTCCCACTAGCCTGAACGGACTTACTGACCTGGCCCTCAGGGTGGACGCACGCCTCTCCAGAATGGAACGTCAAGTTCTTTTGGTCCGATTTACTGGAGTGATGGAGAAACCACGGACCAGCGGCGGGGACACGGTCAGCCCAGTCGTCGATCACAAGCCCATGCAGGTGGGTAGAGCTCAGCTTTCCCGGGAGGAGAAGGAGAGGAGGACAGCGGCGCGACGAAGGATGTCCCAATTCAATTCTGCATCCTTCGAAGGCCGTATTCGAAGGCCGGTTGCGTCATCGCGGCGTGACGAAGGCTTCCCTGATTCAAAAGCGACGCCAAATGCACCCTTCTTTTCCCCGTGAAAGGAAGGATACATAAATGGATCCTCAGCGGCCTATCCTGCCCCATAAGTCATTGCGCGCCGGTGACGATAGCATTTTTATTAAAAAAAAATTGCGGCCGAGAGTTCGGTGGTGGAAGGCAAATTCACATTTAAATGTAAGTGTAAGTGTAAATTGTAAAAAAAAATGTAAAAAAAAGTGTAAATGTAAATGTTTAATAATTCTTTCAGGGAGCAAGGAGCAGACAGCTCAATTGATTAAATTGCGGTCTAAAAATGACCATTTCTTTACAGGGGCGAAAAACTGGAAGCAAGACAACAACCTATTTGTAATATTTGCACTAGTCTGTGTCACTTGTGTATTATAAGAAATATCACTCACCCTATAAAGCCCACAACAATACGAAAAGCAGTAGATAAGGCAATGGGGTTTCACTTTTATGTGTTTTTGTAGTGCTGTCATGCAAGCTATGTCTACAAAGGTTTTAACAAAATTTGAAAATCCAGAAATATGATTTCTTAAGTATTTTGTATGCATGTCCTGATATGTAATATTTTGCAGTGTTAACAATGCACTAATGTTCAGATTGCACCCCTGTGAAACCCACTGGTGAAACTTGGCCCTGGTTTGTCCTCATGGAATGAGGTGTTGGGACAGAGGCATTGCACCAACCCCCCTGTCCTCATTGCCTCAATCCCTGAGGACACACCAGGGCAGAGTTCAGCAGTGGGTTCCCACAGTGAGGAAGAGCCAGGGGCAGCACCAGCAGGAGCACGAAGGCGGCGAGACAGAGAAGACATGCAACTACAGAGACAGGCAGAGGTGAGGAGAGTAGGGAGAGGATCGACAGGCTATTTTCTCTTCTTGAGAGAATGATTGAAAAATATATATTTTTTCTACATATTCTTGTTTAACTTTTTTTCACTTATTTTTTTAAAAGGAAAGAAAAATTCTGTACATTATTTTTAAGCAACTTTAAATCTGTAAATAAAAGAGAATGAATTGTTCTGGACATTGTTTATTTTTGTAATGACGGTCATAATTTCTACATGAAACAAATTCTTCTATACCTTTTTTTTTTCAAATGAAATTATTAAATTAAAATCATTTGTTCTATTGGCTACATAAAAGTACTTTTTCAAAACTATTTACAACATACGTTAAACATATCAAAATCAACATAAACATTTAAATTTGGTGGCCGATGACATGATCATAGCGGCATCCACCAAAGCAGAGCATGATGTCATCCTAGAGAAAGTGATGAGTCTAAACGTGAAATTCAACAAAGACAAGTTGCAGTATATGGTCAATGAGGTGACTTGCCTAGGCCACGTTATCACCGCTGAGGGAGTGAAGCCTGATGAGTCCAAGGTTTCAGTAATATTGCAATTTCCCCCTCCCACTGACAGAAAAGCCCTTCAACGTCTGCTAGGTATGACAAGCTACCTGTCGCAATACATTCCCAACGAAGCCACCCTCACTGCACCACTCAGGCTGTTGCTAAGGAAAGATATAAGCTATGTCCCAATGCGAAGGCTGCATCCTCCGAAGGCCGTATTTGAAGGCCGATTGGCCGTATTTGAAGGCTGACTGCGTCACAGCGGCGCGACGAAGGATGTCCCAATTCCAAGGCTGCACCCTTGGAAGGTCGCATTTGAAGGCCGATTGCGTCACCGCGGCGCGTTGAAGGCTGTCCCAATTCAATTCTGCATCCTTCAAAGGCCGGTTGCGTCATCGCCGTGTGACGAAGGCTTCCCTGATTCAAAAGCGACGCCAAATGCACCTTTCTTTTCCCCGTGAATTTAAATGTAAGTATTATGTTTTCATTTACTCAAATAGCTAGCGAAACCACAGTTAAAAGCCACAAGTTTTTCTTTCTTATAAACTTCATCTTAAAGGGGTGGTTGATTGTGATTTCACTTTTTTCATTTTAAATGGTGTGTAATGTTGCTGTTGATGCATGAACAGTATCTGCAAAGTTGCTGCGCTGAAAGTTCAACGTAAGCAGATATATCGTCTTTTAAAAATCAGGAAGTTTAATGCCTACAAAAACGACTCGAAATGGACTACAACGAGATACTTCCCGGGTTTTATACGTAACTAACCCATGCAAAAAAGGGGGCATGGCCATATTTCTGCAGCTTTGTCGAAGAGGAAGAGTTATAGTGGAGAGCTGTAGCCATGCCGTCGAAAGTGTGTTATTTTCACCCAGCTGCCAGGTCTTCTGTGTTCGGGCTTCATACGGACGCTGTAGTTCGTCAACAATGGCTAAAATTTATGTTTGATTATGTTCCTGAAAATTTCAATCGTAATAGCTCTCTGTGCTGCGCATTTTACGGAAGACAGCTTCCATAATCTCCACGAATTCAATGCCGGATTCAACAAGAAACTGTTACTAAAACATGAAGCAGTTCCAACTTTAAAACCAGAGGCAGCAGTTGTTGGGCCACAACCTGTAAGTAAGACTTAATAATGTTTGCATGTATAATTTCAGACGTAATGTTTTAGTTTTATCAAGGACGTAAACAAATGCCAGCGCTGGCTTTAGTAGCCACTTACACGTACAAACGCGTACAAACATTTTGGACCTGAATTTGTAATTATGTACTAATTTTGTAAATGTATTTTCCATGTATATTTTATGACGTAATTTTTCGATTTGATCAAGAACGTAAACCAATGCCAACGCTGTTTGTTTATAGCCAGTTAGTTCGATGCTATTTTGTGTGTATAAGACAAACGTGTATAAAGTTAAAAAAATTATATGTAATCGCAACAGCCAACTTCAGCTGCTGAAGTTAAAACAATAACTTTAAAAAACGGTATTACTCAGTAATTTATTCAGTTATATTAAATGTTTAATCAGGAGAAAACCGTATCTCAAAAGCTAACAAGCAGCAGTAGCATTTTCAAGTAACAGCGTATCGAAATTCTTATATAATAATAGTAGATTAGAATAGAATAGAATAGAATAGAATAGAATAATAATAATAAAAAAATTTGTACCATTCAGAAACGTTTTGTAAGAGCTGTGTTTGCGGAGGTTGCTTGACTCTCTTCATTGCCGCTTTCTGGGTCTGATTCTGGCTCAAACTGATACGGCAGTATTGACACCATTATTTACATTTGACCGGAGCACATGCAACTTTCGCCCGTAAAGGTAATGGGCGTGAAGTTTCCGGACAACATGCACTACGCAGTTTAGCCAATTACAACACACCGGCCCAACTAACCAATCTGAGCCCATTGCCTGTTTCTGAGGGAGTGGTTTCATAGAATCAGGAAGTCAACCGGTCGTTCAAATGACAGAGGAGAAAGCGGCTTACAAGAAAGGTGACATTTATGAAAAATAAGACAAAAAAACAAACAAAAAACCCTAAGACATGTTATATTGCACCCCATAAACACAATCATGCAAAGAAAAAAAGCAGTAAACCACCCCTTTAACTCCTTCGTCACCATTGCTTAGCTTCATTTGTCAGGTGGTTTGAGGCAAAACGTGTGCTAATATTAGTTAAATGATTGTTTCAGGGAGCATGGAGCAGACAGTTCAATTTATTAAATTGCGGTCTGAAAATGACCCTTTCTTTACGGGGGCGAGAAACTGGAGGCAAGACAACAACCTATTTGTAATATTTGCACTAGTCTGTCTCACTTGTCTATTATAAGAAAT
Organism: Leuciscus leuciscus; assembly: GCF_965113295.1. Lineage (NCBI taxonomy): Eukaryota > Metazoa > Chordata > Actinopteri > Cypriniformes > Leuciscidae > Leuciscus > Leuciscus leuciscus. Next base: position 3,740,088 of record NC_138732.1, on the reverse strand, counting down.
ATCACTCACCCTATAAAGCCCACAACAATACGAAAAGCAGTAGATAAGGCAATGGGGTTTCACTTTTATGTGTTTTTGTAGTGCTGTCATGCAAGCTATGTCTACAAAGGTTTTAACAAAATTTGAGAATCCAGAAATATGATTTCTTTAGTATTTTGTATGCATGTCCTGATGTGTCGTATTTTGTAGTGTTAACAGTTCAGATTGCACCCCTGTGTTAATATTTTTCATAAGTACCCTTTTCTGCTTTTTTACAGCAATTCTGGAGAAAATGGGTCTGCTGGGGAGGGTAACTCCCATACAGGCAATAAATAAATAAATAAATAAATAAATACAAAGTAAGAAATGTATACTCACGTCTTTGCTGAAATGTATTGTGCTGTTGTTTTTAACAAGCCATGGTTCATTTGCTCTGCCTTAGTATTGCAAGTGTCCTGGGACATGTGAGGATGTGAGTGTGAAACCCACTGCTGAAACTTGGCCCTGGTTTGTCCTCATGGAATGAGGTGTTGGGACAGAGGCATTGCACCAACCCCCCTGTCCTCATTGCCTCAATCCCTGAGGACACACCAGGGCAGAGTTCAGCAGTGGGTTCCCACAGTGAGGAAAAGCCAAGGGCAGCACCAGCAGGAGCACGAAGGCGGCGAGACAGAGAAGACATGCAACTACAGAGACAGGCAGAGGTGAGGAGAGTAGGGAGAGGATGGACAGGCTATTTTCTCTTCTTGAGAGAATGATTCAAAAATATAAAATTTTTCTATATATTCTTGTTGAACTTTTTGTCACTTATTTTTTTAAAAGGAAAGAAAAATTCTGTACATCATTTATTTTTAAGCAACTTTAAATGTGTAAATAAAAGAGTATTAATTGTTCTGGACATTGTTTATTTTTGTAATGACAGTCAAAATTTCTACATGAAACAATTTCTTCTATACCTTTTTTTTTCAAATAAAATTGTTAAATTAAAATCATTTGTTCTATTGGCTACATAAGTACTTTTTCCAACTATTTCCAACATACGTTAAACATATCAAAATCAACATAACATTTAAATTTACAGTACATAAAATAAGAAAAAATGATGTAGACTTTTATTGAGCTGAGCAGGGAGACCCTGGTGAAGCCGCTGGACCGGGATGGGCTCCACAATAGAGACACTGGTAAGGCTTCTCTGCTGGTGGAACATCATCTGGGATGGTCTCCGAAGTGTTTGAGTGCACATTTCCACTACGTTGTCTACCAACAGGTTTGCAGGGCTGACTCAATCGACGGCTGCCATGTCACAGAGATTTTTTTCAGAAAGAGTATATTTCTGAAAAAAGTAATTTTAATAACTACTAAAGCCGCATTGGGGGAAAACTACAGCTGCGTCCCATATGAAAGGGCGCATCTGAAGCCCTCGGACCGGTCTAGCCTACGGAGGAATTATTCTTGTCACATGGCAACTGTAACAACTGCCGATGACGAGCGGGAGTAATATTCAATATTCTAAATTTGGTTTTATATTCAAACGGTTGAAAACCTGTATGTTCACCATGGTCCATTTGTGTACATAATAAAAAGAATACACTAGCCTACAAAATCGCATCAAGGTAAGATATAAGTGAACATTTGAACCTTATATCATTACATTATTTACGCAAGTTAACACCCAATACTTGAACAGTTTAAAGTCCGTAGTCCTGAATTGGGACGCAGCAAACCAGCTTAATTTAGCTGGCCATGGTCTTGGCTAAGCTGAAAATACATGACCTGGCAGCGCCGGGGCTGAAACATCCTCACCATGTCTTCTAGTAAAATATAAAACATAAAAATGACAATAGCCAATTCTGGCTCCATAGCTGTTTACTCAATTATATCAAATGAATTATCAGGATGGCAGCTGTCCTCTTGCACCGTTGCTTGGCGCCAGGAGCGGTAATCGGGAATCCCTGGTTGCGCAATTAGGAAATCCTACGAAGGCTAGCCTACATGAGGCTGCCTTCGAAGGATGCAGCCTTCACATTGGGACACAGCTATAGACTGGCAATGGCATCCTGAACATCAGTTAGCACTTGAAAAACTCAGAACAGCCATAGCAACTGCACCTGTTCTTGGGCATTTTGCCCCAAAGGAGCCTATAGAAGTGCAGGCAGATGCCTCAAAAGATGGCTTGGGGGCCGCTCTAATGCAGAAACAGCAACCAATTGGGGGGGGATTCAAGAGGGCGCCGGTGTCTATGGCCTGCCGTCTGTCTCTGCGCACTCTGTTTGTATTTACGTTATTTTTGTCAATTATTATTGCAAATGTCAACTCTCTACTGGTTTATGACCGCCAAATACTCTTAGACCTTCGACCCTTGATTAAAAACTTGGTGCCATTTGAGCATGATGGCCAAAAAACCTTCTGTCCTCCGTTTCTTACGGGAATACCAGCTCACCTTCGCCGTGTGTCAGCTCCACCTTTGCGCAGAGCGCGCCGTAGACGCCGGGGAAAACGCGGTGGTTGGCTGGTGAAACTGAGGACCTGGCTGGTGTCTTCCACCATGACTTTGCCTGGAATCCGTTCGGAATTTCGTCGCCTTGCGCCGTGGCGTTCTGCGGACCCGATCGACTCCTGTTTGGTTCCAGTGGCTGGCTTGGACGTGGGGCTCCCTGCTTGCTGTGTTCAGGTTCCTCACCTCCGCTGGCGCGGGGTGAATCAGCAGAATCTCCGGCCGCTTGCTCGGACTACACTGGCTGCAAAAGCCCCGGATCCAGCTAGGTTTGCCCTGGTGAATGCTAGATCGCTAGCTAACAAAACTTTCATCTTGAAGGACTTCTTTGAGTCGCGTGATCTGGATTTTCTCTGTGTAACAGAAACGTGGATTCCGGTGGGTGAGTCGAGTGCTTTTTGTGAACTTTTACCGTTTGACTGTTTGTACTTTAACTCCCCGAGGACGTCAGGTCGTGGAGGAGGGCTGGCAACAGTCTATAAAACAAATTTTAAGTGTAAACAGCTCGCACTCGCTGTATCCTTCGCCACCTTTGAGGTGAATTTGTTCGAACTGAGCGGTGCATCTCCAGTGCTGTGCGCACTTGTATATAGGCCACCCAAATACAACAAGGATTTCATCACTGACTTTTCTCAATTTTTGGCTGAGTTTGTGCCAAGGTATGACTGCCTCCTTATTGTAGGGGACTTTAACATCCACGTGTGCTGTCCTGAAAAGCCAATGGCAAGAGCCTTTTTAAATGTCATTGAGTGTTTTAATCTTGTACAGTGTGTATCTGGCCCCACGCAGGACCGTGGGCACACTCTTGACCTGGTTTTAACTAATGGCTTAACTGTTTCTAATCTTGAAGTCTGTGATGCTTTTTTCTCTGATCATATGCCTGTTGTATTTGAAATTTCCCTCTCTTGTGTCGTAGTTAAACCGTGTGCTCCTGTGCGCCGTGGTCGGATAGTTAACCCTTCCACTGCTGCTCAGTTTTCCTCTGTTTTTAATCTAAATCGTGTCTCTCTATGTCCTAACATAACTGTTGAAGATCTGTGCGCTGGTTTTAATGCTGCTTGCCAAGTAGCATTAGATACGGTAGCCCCCGTAAAAACCAGACTGTCCAAACCGAGACCTGATCCTTGGCTGAACGATGTCACCCGCGCTGCCAGACGTGAGTGCAGAAGGGCGGAAAGAAAGTGGAAGAGGGATAAACTCCAAGTGTCATTTCAGATACTTAGAGAGAGTTGGTGTTCTTATCAAAAAATTGTAAAAGCTGAAAAGACCAAGCATGTTTCTAACATTATTTCTTCTAATGATCACAATCCTCGAGTTCTTTTTAATACACTCAAAACTGTTCTTAATGTCCCACAACTCCAGTGCTTGGAGAACCCATCAAAAGTGTGTGAGGAGTTTCTTCACTTTTTTATCCACAAGGTGGAGAGCATTAGGGCCCTTATTGGTCCACCTTTGTATGACCCTGGCATTTCTGTAACCTGTTCTGCTGTTTTGAACCAGTTTGAGCCTGTTAGCTTGACTTTTTTAGAAAAGATTATTGGTCAAATGAAGATCACTGGCTCCCCCAATGATGTGATTCCCCCTCGTCTTTTTAAAGAGGTTTTTCCTACAGTGGTGCCCTGCATACTTGATATTGTAAATGTCAGTTTAATTACTGGAGTCGTACCTATGAGTTTTAAACATGCAGTTGTTCAACCCTTGTTAAAGAAACCTGGTGCTCTCTAATTATCAGCCTATCTCTAAGCTCCCTTTGCTTTCCAAAATTATGGAGAAAGTTGTTTATCTGCAACTGAGCACATTTCTGAATGACAATTGTATAACTGAAATTTTCCAGTCTGGGTTTAAGTCAGCCCACAGCACTGAGACAGCTCTGCTGAGGGTTTTCAATGACATTCTTCTGGCTTCAGACTCTGGTGATACTGTTGCTCTGCTGCTATTGGACCTTACGGCTGCGTTCGATACAGTCGACCACCAAATTTTATTGTCTCGACTGGAGAACTGTGTGGGCATTAAGGGGTTGGCCTTAGCCTGGATTATGTCCTATTTGGAAGGCAGAAGTTTTTCAGTTCAGGTCAGTGATGCTGTGTCCTCTTCGGCTCCTCTGTCGTGCGGAGTTCCTCAAGGGTCTGTCCTTGGGCCACTACTTTTTTCAATGTACCTGCTGCCTCTTGGGTCAATCCTCAGAAGTCACAATGTTTCATTCCATTTTTATGCTGACGACTGTCAAATATATGTGCCGCTAAGTCAGTCAAAAACCCTTTTAGAGTGTCTGAATGAAGTGAAAGCATGGATGGCTATGAATTTTTTGTATTTAAATGAGAGCAAAACTGAGTTTGTGTTATTTGCTCCTAGTGACTTCCTGTTGACCTGGGTTGTCTAACCCGAGACATTAGCCTTGTGGTTAAAAACCTGGGAGTCAAGTTGGACGGTCGTTTAAAACTTGATGCCCAGATTAGTGCAGTGGTGAAGACCAGCTTCTTCCAGCTGAGGCAACTAGTCAAAGTAAAACCGGTTTTATCTCGACATGATTTTGAAATTTTAATCCATGCTTTTATCACCACTCGTTTAGATTATTGCAATGCACTTTACACTGGTCTTAGCAAATCACTTATGGCACGATTACAACTAGTCCAAAATGCAGCTGCTAACTGGAACTCGAAAATTTGACCATATCTCACCCATCCTCCAATCCCTCCACTGGCTCCCTGTGCACTTTCGTACTGATTTTAAAATGATTTTATTTGTTTTTAAATGTCTGCATGGCCTGGCCCCCCAGTACCTGTCTGATCTGCTTGTGCCCTACACCCCCTTTCGTTCGCTCCGGTCGGCTGACCAGGTACTGCTGGTCATCCCCAAGACCAAACGTAAATCTAGAGGTGACCGTGTGTTTGCCGTGGCAGCTCCGAGACTCTGGAATGAGCTGCCTTTGCACATCAGACTGACTAAGTCTCTTCCTGTTTTTAAATCTTATCTTAAAACTCATTTATTTTCTTTGGCTTTTAACTCAGTTTGAGGGTTGATTTTCAGTTTTGTATTATTGTTGCATTTATTTTTATTGTTATTTATTGTTTTATTATTTTTTTGTTGCGCCTCTGTTGTATGTTATTGTTTATTTATAGACTGTGTTCAGCACTTTGGTCAACAGTGTTGTTTTTAAGGTGCTTTATAAATAAAGGTGGATTGGATTGGATTGGAATTGCATACACTTCAAGAGCGCTATCTAGGGCTGCACGATATTGGGAAAAAATTACATTGCGATATTTAATTTTTCTGCGATATATATTGCGATATGAAATCTAATCTATTTTTTTCTTACAAACAAAAATGGGGTAAGCACACTTACATTCTCATTTTAAATGATTTAAACATCAGAGTATTATTTAAATTAGAGTAAATTGTTTGTTTGTAACTTTAGGATATGGTTTGAATTGTTAACATTAGTTAATGTATCTAATAACTAACATGAACTTACCATGAGCAATACTTTTGTTACTGTATTTATTAATCTTTGTTTATCTTAGTTTATAAAAATACAGCTGTTCATTGTTTGGTAATGTTACTTCACAGTGCATTAACTATGTTAACAAATACTGTACAACTTTTGATTTCAATAATGTAGGCTATAGCCTAAATGTTGAAATTAACAATGTTGTAGAAGTGCAGTTTACTAATAGTAAATGTTAACTAATGTAGTTAAATAGTTTAATAAATAGAACATTATTGTAAAATGTTACAGATTTTTTATACACCAATTCAGACGTCTCGTGAGTTCAGTGTTGGACAGGTCAGTTGTTTAAACCATTCATTAAATTGAATCGGTTCAAAGGAATCATTAGTTCGCGAATCGGACGTGTAGTCTACGGCACACGCTGTGTTTATCTCAGCAGTTTAGGATATCGCACAAGATTTGTCAACATAGAAAACATTTCATCACTGGATAGTTGTTGTTTTTTTTGTTCGACATCATCGTGTCAATTGATTTTGATTAATATGCGCGAGGGAGAGAGAGCAAGACAGCGCTCGTGTTGTTTGAAGACGGTGAAGGTGAGCGCGCACGCTGCCGGGGCTCTCTCGCTCTCATCTCTGCTCGTTCTTATATGCGCCCGGTTAAACTGACTTAAAAACACATGCAAATGATAAACTTTCACTCTATGATGGTTAAGCTGTGCAATTAATCCGCGAATCACATGTGTCAAGGGCCGGGGAGCAGCTGGCCCGTACGGTTAATGAATCAATCGCGGATCAACTACGACAGCCTACATCGCACATCCTGCGATGTGACTATCGTGGATTCGTACATTGCGATATCGATGCTTAAACGACACATCGTGCAGCCCTAGCGCTATCTGCTGCTGAAAAGAACTATGCCCAGATAGAAAAAGAGCTACTGGCCATAGTGTTCGCTCTGAGGACGTTCCACCAGAATGTTTATGGTGTGCCCATTAGAGTTCTACCAGAAAGACTCGGGAGAATAAATACTGTGACAATTAAACATTTATTAACAGCCCAGCAAGCAATCAAGTTCTTTGACATAGGCCCCGTCCATAGCTTGCAATCCGAGGGTCCGGACTCTGCACATCCTGCCTGAAGACGAAGGCAGGGTCGCAGCCGACCTCCTGCGAGGTATAGGAAGGGACCATCCTTGTGGTGGTGGGGTGGATGGAGGGAAGAGACCATCCTGGTGGTGTTGGGGAGGTTGGAGGGAAAGACCCGTCTTGGTGGTGGTGGGGAGGATGGAGGTGAATGAAAGCGGCAGCATCTGCGAACTCAGACGTGTGTAAGTACCAATCTTTTATACCACAAGTATAGGAATATGATTGGATAGATGAAGAAGGTAATAAGTGACGTAACAATTGAGTCTTCCCGGCAGAACTTATGCTAGAGCTTCATTTCTGTCAGATCACAAAACCCTTGAGGCGATATTCTCCAAACCCATAGGCGCAGCACCAGCATGAGAATGCTGCTCCAGCTACAAAGGTATGATATTCACATTGTTTACACTCCAGGCAACCAGATGCATATTGCAGACACGCTGTCCAGTGCATACATTCAGTCTGATACAATAGAGAGTCTAGACCTGAGCGAAGAGAAAGTCATCTACGCAGTGAATGGAGAATCACTTTGTGGTAACATCATGAAGGGGATCCAACAAGCCACACAGTCAGATCCTGAGCTTCAACTGATACGGCAGCTACATGAGCAAGGATGGCCGTACATTCAGCAAGGATGGATGCTGCGGCACACCAGGGTATACAGCGGTCTCTAGCACACGCCAGATCATGCTTCTACTGGCCAGGACTCACTGAAGCCGAACGTCACATGGTAGAAGCCTGTAGTTACTGTCAAGAGAGTCGTCCTGAAAATCAAAAGGAGCCACTTATATCACATCCAGTTCCAAAGGGACCCTGGCAGAAAATAGCTGCTGACATTTTTGATTTTCAAGGACGTTCATTTCTTCTGATTGTGGACTATTTCTCTAAATATCCAGAAGTCCTAAAGCTGTCAGACAAAACGTTGGGTTCACTGATAACACAATTCAAAGCGGTGTTTGCAAGACATGGTGTGCCTGAAATCCTGATTGCAGATCATGTACCCTTTGCCAGTGCTGAAATGGCTCGATTTGCTCATGATTGGGGTTTCAACATCACACACTCCAGCCCAAATTCCCCTCAGTCCTACGGCATGGCAGAGCGAGCCGTAAAGACTGTCAAATCTATGCTGAAAGCTGCAGCTCAGTCTGGCACTGACCCTCACCTAGCTTTATTGACTCTCTGCAACACTCAGGGGCGGACTGGCCATCTGGAGCACCGGGACTTTTCCCGGTGGGCCGCTGGCCAATGTGGGCCGGTCCAACCGGTTAAAAATGACGGAAATCATAATATTACATCTCTACGCAAATGGATGAGATAGTCGATCGCGCGGGCGCGGCCGACAAGGAGTATGTTTTGTGTGCATGTGTGCATGTGAGTGTATTGCCCTCCCTCCCTGTTAATTAGTTTGGTCTACTCCATTGCATATCTTGAAATACGACCCCTTTCACGTCTCATTTACAGAGAGAGAGAGATTGATCCTTTTCATCCATGGACAATTATTTGTAATTATCTGCTCAGAGAAATTCGCTGTAACGGTGGAAGAAAAGAAAAGGTGGAGCTGAAAAGTTACACGTTAAAAAAAAGCATCAGTTTAATGTCACATGATAGCCTAATAGTATGCCATGAGGATTCGTGTTAATGCAAAATAGTTTCAATCTTGATTCAGGAGTTGTACAGCTGAGTGGTGCAGCCTACTCTGCTGAGTGTGTCTTACACTACACCAAGATGACACCCCCTGACTAGCTGATTTGTTGTCTTGATAGTTTTATATTAATAATGTTGTATGTCTTAATGTTTTTCTGTTTGTTTCCCTTTGTTTTACAAATATGACCTAATATATGTTGTGTTACTTAAAATAAATGTTTAAATAGCATTTATTTGTGTATTGTGTTATATTTTTATGCTATAAGTGCTGTTAAATATTATTCTGATGTGGGATGTGGTGGGCTGCTGTGGGCCAGAAAGTCCAGGGCCACTTTTTGGTCCTAGTCCGCCCCTGGCAACACTCCTGTCACTGATCTCAAATACTCCCCAGCCCAGATCCTTATGGGCAGAGTCTTACGTTCCACTTTACCGGCCAGCAAAGCTGTTCTATACCTAAACACATCCAGGAAGCACTGCAGCATCTTCAATCACAGCAATAGAGATGGTACGATAGAACAGCAGCCCCACTTCCAGCCTTCAAGGGGGGACAGAGAGTACATATGAGAATCAAAAACACATGGAAACCAGCTACAGTTGTCAGTATCCGAGATGAGCCCCGCTCATACGACGTTGTCACATCATCGGGCACAATCTACCACAGGAACAGATGCCACCTCAGGCCTGACAGGTCAATCAAACAAGACTCACAAGTTCACAACCTGACTGTTGTGACTGTTGTGACCATGTACACTGACTTGTGCAACGACACTGTTCCAAAACCTGCTCCAATTGAGCCTCCTCAAGATGTGGAAAGGAGTATGAGACGTCCAGAATGCACAAGAGCCGGACATATCGTCAGACGACTGGCACGGTTTAAGGATTATGTGCTTACTTAAAGGGATACTTCACCTCTGGAAAGATGAATGTGTATTTAAAATAGGTCATTTATGTAGAAGAAATGTGGGTAACACTTAATTTTGATGGTCCCTTTTGAACTATAAGTAACTTTGCAACTATATGTCAACTAACTTTCATTGGAGTATAAGTAGACTGTCTGCTTAATATCTGCAACCACTTTATTGTGATGGTCCTCCAACAGACACTCTACTGACTATAAGTAATTTTGCAACTACATGTCAACTTAATCTAAAAAGCTAGAAAATGTATTTTTGGCTTATGTGGATGAAAGACAACAACTCCCAGAATGCACTTGCTTCGCTGCCCTAGGAGGCCACTCCCAAGCCACGCCTACCGGTAAGAGAGCGCAGTTGAAAACAACAAGGCTAGGCTACTAGTGAGTCTCCTTGATGAGTCTGCCCGGGATTTCGAGATCGCCCAAAATGTCCTGGATTCGGCTTTTGCGTTCTACATTCGCCATTCATTGTGTTTACTATGGCGAGCAGGACGAGGCTGAGGGGCGTGGGAGAATGGCGTAAGGCCGGTGGCGTGATTACTGAGACGCACCGGTCTCGTATCTCTCACGGAGGAGCGGGTATATTTCTTAGCAATGTTAAAACGCACATCAACCGATCACTTGTTTAGCGTTCATGTAAACACTACATTCAGATTCACCAATCGGAATGAATTCAGTTAGATTGAAACAAAAGGTGTGCATGTAAACAATGAATGGCGAATCCCAGACATTTTGGACGATCTCGACGGCCGGACATGTCCGGGAAAAAGAGGATGGTAACCCCTACTACTCAGCTTTCTCCTACTACTCAGTTTTCTCCACAGAACAAGAGCCTGCTAGCTTAGCTTCCAAAGAAAGATGGCTGACACTGTGTGTACATTCTGTGAGTGAGATCCCACCCTCTATCGGCGGGTTGAAAACATGCGGGACAGCCCCTACTACTGGCTGTAGTCTTTAGCCTCTGGCCAAAAAATCCTCCGATGACGCAAAATGACGATTTTCGCGTCATCAAAGGATTTTTTCCAGACAAAAAATACATAAATCTCTCGTCTCAGGGGGATATGAGGGTGGAAAGCACGGTAAATTGAAAATACTACAGGTTTTCTACTAATACAAAGCTTAATGCTAAATCCTGAAGTATCCCTTTAAGTATGCTAGATTAGTGTTACTACTGCTTGTTCATAGCAAACGTTTATTTTATACACTGGTGATATTTTCAGCAAACTGTCCTTGCTTTATGTCTGATTAATACTTTGTTTAAAGCTTAAGAAGGGGGATGTAGTATAGGCAGTGAATGGTTCTGACCAGTACACCCCCATACAGTTATGGTAGTTGGTATTACCCTCTGGTGTATGGCATGTGGCAAACGGGGTGAATTAAGTTCTTGGCATGCTAGTAAAAGAAGCTCAGCGTTATAACTCCTGTGTGTATGTGTCTTAATGCTTAATGTCTTAAAGTTTAACAAAGACTACAACATACACTAACCAGTGTTTGTCCCAGGTATGTGTTATATTCGGATTTGTCTTGCTCTGTGTAAAACAGTGTTTTACATTTTTACAACACACACAGTCATCATATATACTGTATATATGATTAAGTGGTTTTGAAAGTACTTCTGATTGGCTCGTGCCACGGCGTTGAAAGAACCAATTGGCGTTCGTTAGAATTTCATGCCTGAACTTTGTTTTTTAATGTTTGACATTAGTTTTCATACCCATTAAACTCTCATGACCAGAAAAATACTAATTTTGCTTCAAGCTGAGAAGATCCGACTTGGGCTTTCATTATTATGACATGTCACACATTAAAGCGACACTATGTAACTTTTCAACCTTCATAATATATTTCCAAGATCCTTGTGATGGTACATCGACTTACAATAGGTTGAATGACACGTCTGCCATAGCCTGACAGGGTCTGTATCGCTTTTACTGGCACTATGTAACTTCGGTGTTCGGGTAGTAACAAGAGCACAAAAAGAACTACAAAATTCGACTGCTTTACGGCATACGTCACTTCCCCCACCATTTCGTCAAATTTGGACATGAGAGGCCAACCAGCTTTTGTTTTCGGCTTTCGTGCGTATGTTTTTGTCATGGGGGTTGTTTACACCTGGCCACTTTATGCGTTTTCTCAGATCGGATAGCTATCCGATCGTGAAAAGTCCAGGTTTAAATGCCCTCCGAAACGCATTTGAGACGGATTTGAATCCGATCCCTCAAACCACTTCAGGAGGAGATCTGAGACGCATTCCAGACGAAACTGGACAAGTGTAAATGCATGGTTTTTGAAACCACATATGTAAATTGTAGGCCTACTCCTCCCAAAAATGCAAAAAAAAAAAAAAAAAAAACGTGTGTGAGCGTTGTATAGGCTATTATGTTATATCCAGATATGACGACGCGCTGGAACACGCATCACCGCAGATGAGCAACTGCATCAAGCCAACGTGCAAACTATCGCAAATCAAAGTGAAAGTAAGTCGCAGACGCTTAACACACAATCTTCATCATTAAAAGTAAAGAAACGAAATGATCTTACCAGGGCTGTTACTGCTCTCTCTTATTGCGGTCTTTGATTTAGAAATTTTAGCTGATGATCTATAAAATGCAGCTCATATCAGTTGCTTTCGTGACGACGTTGTTGACGTTGATTCCTGCGATTATCATGAGAACAGCTTTCAATATCTCACATAATTATCATAAATAAGCCTAACGTAGAGGTTGTAAATAGTGTAAACGAGCACAATTTGCAAACTATTATGATAAATTGCAATAATCATGTCTAATGACATCATCACGGCCAATGTTATGAAATAATGCGACGTACATTTAACTTAATTGATGTTATCTGGCATTTTGTAATGTTTACATTCCAATAAAAACAACACAAATTAAATTATACAGTAGGCCTAGACTATAGACTATTTACTTGTGATTTAGCTGCAATCATGTAAAAATTTTATAATATAATTTACGACAGTGCAAGTATTCCACAGCGACTCTAGGGGTCGCTGTTTGACAAAAACACAATTTCTACATAGTGTGGCTTTAAATTAGGGGAAATTATTCAGAAAGAACCTAAACAATTATTTTGTGTTACAATGAACGTAATATCTCCCTCTGAATTGAAAACAAAGGATATCATTAATTTCTATCACTTAATTATGCAACAGTATCTAACAAATAATTTATTTTGCATAAAGTCAAATGTGAAATCTTAGTTATCCATATTGATCCGTTGTATAAGTTAGCGCTGGCTGTATCAATCCGGTGTCTTGTAAGCACTAGTATTTTTTAATACGGACTGATTAAAAAAACTGTTATTAACTTTTTAAAGAAAATAAGATTGAAAGACATTTGAGTGGAAGTATGAGAGTCATCAGTTGTTTAAAAAAAAAATATATATTTTTTGTGTGTGATGCACATGAAAGCTAACAATAATCAGAGCCTCATAAAAGTCACTTAGTTTACAAGCAAAATATGAACAGCCCTGAACATAAATAGTGTAAATAGCAATATTGATTCAAGCAATAAGTCAGTCATATATTTCAAAACACAAGCCTACTAATAAGATAAGAAAACATTCTGCTAATTCCGTTTCATGGCTGGTAATACATATTTTTGTCCTGTAGATTTTCTCAGTTCACTCACTGATTTCAGCTTCATTTTTTTAGCTTCATGTAAAGAGATCATGCATTAATTTTTTATTAATTTTATTATTTATTTTAGTCATTCTTATAATGTTAGTTGAATTACATCAAAACTCTCATCATTTATACAAAGGTCATTTTCTACCCAGATTTTAGCAGTCTGATTTAAACACTTAAAGGAACACTTCGTCTTTTTGGGACTTTAGCTTATTCACCTTATCGCCCAGAGTTAGATAAGTCCATACATACCTTTTTCATCTCCGTGCGTGCCGTAACTCTGTCTGACGCACCCACCGCTAGCCTAGCTTAGCACAAAGACTGGAGGTAAACGGCTACAGCTAGCATACTGCTCCCAATAAGCAGGGTTGCCAACTCTCACGCATCTCGCGTGACAGTCACGCATTCAGCCTCAATCTCACGCTCTCACGCTCAACAAAGAAATCTCACGCAAAAATAGACATTCTTCTGTGCTCTATTTTTTTTTCACTCATGTGCACTAAATTTCAGAATTACTATAAACAATTCAGGCTCTTAACTACTGGATGGACCACTAGTTATGGCGCAAATTAGTTAAAAATCTCCCAGAACCTAGAGCGAGCACGCATGCGAGACTGTCGTCCAAACCAACCGATAGCGCGCGCACGCACGGCAGAGAGGGAAAGTCTTACAACTGCGCATTTTATCAGTTGCGGTGCCTTCATCTATAGTCTACACTGCAGCACGACGTATATTCACATCAAATGTTAACGCAGAGGAACGGGACACTGCAGTTCACAAAAGTTCATTATTTGCATGTGCTTTAAAGCCTTGCCGGTTAAACATGTCATTCGCTGCTGATGCGCTGTTCAAATATGCGCTTTACTGAGCGCGTACACTCGACGCGCACATGCACTAAAAGCCTGTTACTGGACTAAGTTATCTTGTGAGTCTAATATTGCGCTAATACTGTCAAATACAGACAATGTTTACATAAACAAAGTTGGTTATGTCTAAAGTGAAAGCAAACTGAGAAAATTAATTAAAATCTGCTTGTCATATATATATATGCGTGTATATTAGACGCGTCGCGTGCAGTTCTTACAGAGACAGTAGCCCTAATAATAAACATGCTGCCGCTTGTCCTTAAAGAGATAGTTCACCCAAAACCAAACAGTTGCTGGTCCCCATTGACATACATAGTAGGAAAAAAATATACTATGGAAGTCACAGGGGTACATCAACTGTTTGGTTACTGACATTCTTTCAAATAACGTTTATTTTCAACAGAAGAAAGAAACTTATTCAGGTTTAAAACAACTTAAGAGAGTAAATTATGACTTTTTGGGGGGAGAACTATGCCGTTAATGTTAATAAAACAACAAAACACACAGAGGAAATCATTCACTGCTCTTGACTGAGAACTTTAAGTCTGTTGTGTTTTATTTTCATATTTGTCCATTTAATTACTTTCTTCAATTCTACTGTTAAATACACCTATAGCTGAAAAAATAAAGCACTGTTTATTTCATTTGTATATTAAGTTGTGTATGTGTAATATGTATCTCTGTTCTTAATTTTTAATAACAAAGAAAATAGTGACAAAGATTTTAGCTTCGCCACTTTGACCTAAATGTCTGCCATTCTTTTTTATTTTATATTTTGTTACCTATATTTTGTTATAAGGCTTTGTTTTTAAAATAGGGACATTAGTTTGGCTGTAATGCTCAGTCACATGCAAAATAGTAAAACCAACATGAAAAAGAATCATGATAAAATCGTGATTTTTTCTGAAAAACAAAACAAAAATTGTGATATTATTGCCATATCGCCCACCCCAGGTGTAAAAAAGTGCCTAGATGTGCTTAGATGCTAAAAATGTGTTATTATTGATCATTATATCACACTACAATTAAACATAATGAAACATTCATTTGAATTGAAATTGTTTTATTAGCTTAGCTAATATTATTTATTAGCTTTTTCTAGAGATTGCAGTCATGCATGACATGGTGAAAAATGACTTGAAATAATACTGAAAATAGGTTAAGATGAATGTTAAAGGTGTGCCCCCTAAAAGCACAAGTGGCCCCTGCCTGCCCCATCCCCCCCCCCCCCCCCCCCCCCCCCCCGTCGGAGAAGTCTCACTCCGAGCTAAACTGAAAAGTTGGCAACCCTGCAATAAGTGACAAAATAACGCCAACGTTTACCTATTTACATGTTGTGATTTGTATAGTCACAGCGTGTACGAATAACAAGGTCACATGAGACACAACCATCTTTTAACCGTATACATACTGGGAACTATATTCTCAGAAGACGAAGCACTGTTACTTCTGCGGAGTGATTTACTCCAATTCTGAGCGAACTCTGCTCCTCACAACGGGGCTTCTCAGGCGCTGCGAGCAAATCACTCCGCCCAAGTTAGCAGTGCTTTGCCTTCTGAGAATATGTGACCATGTTATTTGTACACGCTGTGACTATACAAATCACAACATGTAAATAGGAAAATGTTGGCGTTATTTTGTCACTTATTGGGAGCAGTCGGGTCAATTTTATTTATTTTTTTACAGATTGGGCTTTGGTCGGACTCGGGCTCATTTAGCTTTTCTCCTTTCATCGTGCCTATAATATACGTGCAGAGCGCAGGCTACTGTATGGAATATTGTTATATTGATAGGCTAATATTATAAATATGCAACGCAATATGCGATCACGCAAGTAACGCATTAGGTGACAGTTGACCATGCAGAGCATCAGGGAGAGGTTGGAGCGTAAGGAGTTACTAAAAGTTCCCAATACTTCAGGAAAAGCTGCATTTTGAAAGAGTTTTGATTTGATTACCAAGCCTGAAGCCTTCAACAGTGGATGCTATTCTTTTTCTTTACAACGATCACAAATAAACAGTGAATGAGCCTAGCGTTACTCAGTTCAACGGATTTTTTTTCCTTTATTATATTTTTATTATTATTTAACGTTAGCCAGTTGGCGAAGAGTTCTTTGAAACGTTGTTCTTCAGTAAAGTTACTTGACATCAAAAAAAGGTAGGCCATAAATCTTTATTTACTGCTGGATCACATTTGGCTATATAATATTCTCTACTGCATGCTTATGCTTCTCTGTAATGGACAGTCTGTATTAATATTTGTGGGCATAATTGTCGGTGGTGGTAGTTATGTTTGAGGCATATAATAAAATTGTACCTAGTAGCGTGTGTGTGTGTGTATGTGTGTGCGTCTAGCAGAGACAGCGCGCATCAGAGAGCGCGCGTCAGAGAGAGCTCAAAGTGATATTGATGTTGGTCTCGGGTTGGGTTCGGGCTGAAAAATTGCAGACGTTTTCGGGCTGGGGCCGGATTCGGGCTTGAACACCACGGGCCAGGTCTCGGTTAGGGCTGGATGTTTTGCCCCGTGTAGGGCTCTAGGCAGTATGCTAGCTGTAGCCGTTTACCTCCAGTCTTTGTGCTAAGCTAGGCTAGCGGTGGGTGCGTCAGACAGAGTTACGCATGGAGATGAAAAAGGTATGTATGGACTTATCTAACTATGGGGGATATGGTGAATAAGCCAAAGTCCCAAAAAGTCAAAGTGTTCCTTTAAAGACTTCTCATTTAAAACTTTTATGTAAACGCCCACTTCTGTGATTGAGGAATATCGTTGCATTTTTGTCTGTTCCCTGGAAAAGGGTTGCATTAGGTTTTTCCACGAGAACTGATATATTCTTGAGAAATCACACGTGGTTAACTGTAATAAGGGTAGAAGACAATGGCTTCTCATTCCTAAGGTGTCTGAAATCACCACGTGTCCAAGACCAATGCGCGTGACACAGATGCCAAAAGCGCCCTTTCGCCTCTTATTGTGCAGCGGCCGGTTGCTCATTGCTTTCATTGAGAAACCTTTGGCATCAATTCAGATGCAAAGGGCATGGGAATTTTATCACCATGAAATTATATATAGGGGAATGTGATAGAAATATTTTATGTAATAGGTATTTTCAACATTAAATGTACAGAGAAATGCAGATGCTCAGGTCAAAGACCATTACCCAAAAAGTGCTTAACACAGTAGAACTAATAGTCGTATGATTAGCTTAGATCGTTACAAACCAATCACAGTGAAGAAAACTTGAGTGACATTGATTTTTACTGAACTGTATGATTTAAAGGTATTTTAAGAATCTCACTTTATGATCACAAAAATATCAACGGCCTTTGCGTCAGTTATTGGTTGACGTAACGACACTGTTCAGTTGACTTTAAAGGTTTAAGTGGATTGCTTTAGGAAGGAGAAGTGGTTGCATTCTTCCAGAACACAGATTCTGTGATATTTCTGCATCTTATCATTTAACGAAATTAGTGAGGTGGCTCAATTTACAGTATTTGGGATTTGGCCATTATCTGTAGCAACTTGTATCTGAGAGCTAAGCAGTCATCAGAGTGAACACAATACAATGTTTTTTGTTTTTGTTTTCCCCAGTCAGGAGCTTATAACATACGGCTCGTAGAGAGTTTTGAACCTTGTATTAGGCTACATGTCTGTAGATACTCTGCAGAAATTTGAGATTTGCCATGTTTCTCAGCTTCCACATCTACATGTACTGTCATGATCTAGTCAACGCCCACTTTGGTGTATTTGAGCTTTAAAAGGCAGCTCTGCACACCAAGTAAGTCACTGTTCCCAGCAGAACCACAGGAAGCTGCTTCAGAAACACTTGCCTTCTCCAGCCTCTCTCTCCTCGAGTCTTCATTCAAAATGAGCAAGATCATTGTTTATAGCAAAGAGGGCTTCGAGGGCAGAACATCTGAATTCAAGCATGATGTCCACAACTTAGAAGAGAAGGGCTTCAACGACTCCATCGCCTCCATAAAAGTCATTGGCGAACCATGGGTGGCGTTTCATGGCAAGAATTTTGCTGGAAAGCAGCGGGTGTTTGAGGAAGGAGATTACGCCACCCTTGATGACAAAGACAAGTTTTCTTCCCTCAAGATGGTCTCAGATGACCTGGACAACCCTGAAATCCAGCTGTTTGAGCATGTGAACTATCAAGGAAGAAAGGTGACCCTCTGCAAAGAAACCAATCTTCAGGACATTGATTTCAGTGACATAGCTTCTTCCCACAAAGTGAAAGGTGGCGTCTGGGTGCTGTATGAGCGCCTCAATCGTCAGGGTTCCCAGCTTATTTCTTTCCCTGGCGATGAAGTTCCCAGCTATGTGCCGCTCTCCTTCAACGATGTGGCCAGCTATGTGCGTCCCTTGCTGCCGAAGCCATAGACAGCATCATTCAAATACGCTTTCTGCAGCTGAATATGAACCGGATCTCTTTTGGAAAGAACGAGGCAGGTGGTGGGGAAAGACTGATCTTGACCAGAAACGATGATTGTGACTCCAATAAGTCTGAAGAAACTTCATGTAATTAGACTCAACCTTATCATTTGAGGACATCTGTGTAAAGACATTCTGTACATGTTAATTTGGCAAATGTTAAATAACAAGGATGATTTTTATTAAGCTGCTGGTTGTTTGGCTTTTCATCAGTAGCGATCAGTATCAGTAAACATATGCAATGAAATACAGTTTTGGAATTGTTGCGGATCTACTACAGATCCTATTGTATTTGAATGTATTTCCCCTGTTTGATGAGAGTGAAATATTGAAAGGGATTTTGGATTTATATAATGCTGAGAAAGAGACAACAAATGCTGTTTTAATCTGTCAACTCAGAAAATAAAGACTCTGAAATATCGTAATGCTCCTTGTTTCAAATCTCTTTTTTTTACGTTTACATTTTTCATTTATCGGTAGCAGATGCCTTTATCCAAAGCGACTTAGAATTGAGGGATTCAAAGGAATTCATCTAAAGAGGCAATACACAGGAGAAGTGCTATTAATACAAAGTCTCAGCCATCGTTCAAGCTAGAATAGGGAGGAGTTAAGGAATAGTGAGAAACCCTGAATTTAAGTGAGAGGTGGTATGTCTGGAATAGACCATTAAGAACTTGACAGTGTTGAAACCAAGACACATTCATGTAACGACTGAGACAAGTCAGACACAAGTATTTGTTATAGTTAAACAAATGATATTTAAAACTCACTCTGGGATCTGTGGCCCCATCCCCCCAAACAGGGCAAGAAGGTCTTAGTTACCATGACCACGATCAGATAATTTGGTTTTATGACTGTTAGCAAATAGCAATGGGAACCGGGCCCCTGCCACTAAGGGTGTGAACCGACACTGGTCTCACGGTTCGGTTCGATTACGATTATCATGTCATCGATTCAGTTCAATTCGATATCACGATGCATCACGATGCACCGCATCCTCAATTTAAAATTTTACTTCAAAAGTGATTGTGTGCGCGCGTGTGCTCGCCTGTTCGGGAAGTCGCAGTGACAGAAACAGTGACATTCCAGTTTAAGTTTCAAGGGAGTAAAGCTTGTTTATGCCATTAAGAAAAGGAAAATCTGTCAAATAAATTTTGTTTTAAAGAAATGTTCATTTAAAAGCAGCGCTTATTAACACAACTGCGGCTCGAGAACTCTGAGCCCACAGAAACAAGCCAGAACCCAATATATATTAAAAAAGACTGGACACCGTCGGGCCTGATAATATATATATATATATATATATATATATATATATATATATATATATATATATATATATATATGTATATGTAATGCCCATACATCCATATTCAACCTAATATACCAATAAGACCAGACACCGTTGGGTCTTTTATGTATAAGGGATATCATAACCGGCCAGAGGCGGGTTTTATAATGAAATGAATGTGTGCTTATGACATTGACATAATATGTAGATAAGACCGGACACCTGTTGGGTCTAAATCATACAGAAAGGACCTTTGCCTGCAGGGAAGGTACCTCCATATTATAGAATTTCACAAAAGTAGAAGGCGAGGACCAGCCGGCCGCCACACAAATATCCTGAATGGGAAACCCAGAAGACCAAGCCCAAGACGAGGCCATGCCTCTAGTCCAATGGCCTCTAGTACCAATAGGGCAAACCTGACCCACTGAGGTATATGCCAGGGAAATGGCATCAACTATCCATCTAGATAGTCTTTGCTTTGTGACAGGAGACCCCTTGGACCGACCACCAAAGCAGACAAAGAGCTGTTCTGAATGTCTAAATGACAAGGACGCTCCAGATATATTCTCAGTGCTCTGACAGGACAGAGTAGATTAGCCTCCCCATCCTCCGTGGAAGGGTGAAGAGCTAATAAAGTGATAACCTGTGCTCTAAACGGTGTTGAAAGCACTTTAGGCACATAACCGTGTCTGGGTTTGAGGATGACCTTCGAGTCACCGACACCAAACTCCAAACAGGAGGGGCTCACAGAGAGAGCGCCTCCAGATCTCCCACTCGCTTGATAGATGCCAGTGCCAGCAGGAGAGCAGTCTTCAGCGAGAGTAGTTAGAGATCAACCGACTGGAGCGGTTCAAATGGTGGACCCTTCAGGGCCCAATGGACCGTGGAGAGGTCCCATGACAGCACAGACGGAGGTCTGGAGGGGTTCATCCTCCTGGCTCCTTTCAGAAACCGTACCACCAAGTCATTTCTTCCTAACGATTGGCAAGCCACCGGAGCATGATAAGCTGCGATGGCTGCCACATACACTTTGAGCATAGACGGGGTCCTGTCTGCGTCTAGCAGCTCCTGTAGGAAGGAGAGCACCACTGGTACCTCGCATGACATGGGTTCAAAATGTTTGTCCAAGCACCAACTGGAAAACACTGACCATTTCGAAGCATACAAGCGCCTGGTAGAAGGGGCCCTGGCCTCAGTGATCGTGTTTAGGACCTTTTCAGGAAGGTCCCTGGGTTGAGGGGCCACACATGGAGAGCCCATAAATCGCGTCGCGGATGCCATATCGTCCCGTTCGCCTGCGAGAGGAGATCTTTCCTCAACGGAACAGGCCAGGGGACTTTGTCCGTCATCTGAACCAGCTCTGGAAACCACAGTCTGGATTTCCAGAGGGGGGCTACTAGGAGGACCCGTTCGATGACCTGGGGAATCATTCAAACGGGGGGAAATGCATAAAGGGGGAGGTTGGGCCAGCGATGGGCCAACGCATCCCTGCCCTTCGAGAAGAACACTGCGCATTGAGTGTTGTTCTTTGAGGTGAAGAGGTCGACTTCGGCCTCCCCAAACACTCTCCATATCAGACACACCGTCTGAGGATTCAGGGACCACTCGCCTAGGGGAGTGTTGCCCCATGACAGCATATTTTCACCCGTGTTCAGGATGCCAAGGATATGTGCTGCTCTCAGAGATTTCAGATTGACTTGACTTGAAATAAGGAGGTCTCTCGCCAGGGCATACAGGCTGCCCGACCTGACACTGCCCTGGCGGTTTATGAATGACACCACGGATGTGTTGTCCGTCCGGACTAACACCTGGTGTCCCCTGACGTTTGGCAGAAACGCTTTGAGGGCCTAACACACTGCCTTCATTTCCAGGCAGTTGATATGTAAGCTCTGCTCCATGCTCGACCAGAGGCCGGAGACAGGCTTGCCCTCGTGCAACGCTCCCCAACCTCGGTTGTCTCACCGAAGTCTCTACAACCGCCTGCAACTTTGGGGGTCTGCGAGCGAATTGGAGTGAGTAGCCTTGCTTTATTGTGTTTATAACCCAACTCGACACACCGGGAATGGCTTGCCTGTTTGACACATGTTTTGGGACGGGCCGCCTAACACGAGCAGCGGACGCAGTGAGAAAATCTCCCGGTTGAGTACTAATTTTTCCTCTTTCCTGTTTCCTCTTTCTGTCCAGCGAGCATTTGGTCTCACAGTGGACGCAGCAAGAACTTTCCTGGTAGAGCACTTACATTTTCTATTCTGTCCAGCGAGCATTTGGTCTCACAGCGGACGCAGTGAGAAAATCTCCCGGTCAAGTACTCATCTTCCTCTTCCCTGTTTTCTCTTTCTGTCCAGTGAGCATTGGTCTCACAGCAGACGCAACGAGAACTTTCCCGTATGCACAGACCGGAATTTGTCACTCCGGTCCGCCGTCCGTGATCTGCCGTGAACTGCTCCCATCAAGAAAGGTGCAAACTCTCCCGATTGGTCGTTCCAAATTACAACTGCTCCCCATTCGCAGGCCAGCAGGGCCCTTCAGTCCGGCGCAGTGAGCCGCCATCACGGACCCTCTTGGTCAAGCATCCAGGCCCCTTCTCGAGATGCCAGCCCACCAAACTCGGCACTCATTTGGGGGGGTCTTTAGTCCGGCGGCTGTCCTCTGCTCTTTAGCCTTTTGGGGGGAGTACTCTGAGTTTGGGCCGAACTCAGAGTCGGAGCCCTCCCCCGGACAGCACGCCAAATACGCATTAAACTTTACCCCCTCAAAATGTATGTAAGTGTGAACTCGTGAAATAATGTTTTGTTAACAAAGTTCGGGAGGAGCACGTTCAGATAATTAACACAAGTGGAGAGCACTCAGCAATCAATGGTAAGAGGTATATATACACTCAGCAGTCTCACCTCAATCCATTGACAGTTTTGCAGTATCCCCCCACCACCCCTTCTCCACGCTTCTAGTCCTAAACACTTACATGGGGGGGAGTACTCTGGGTTCGGGCCGAACTCCGAGCTCGGAGCCCTCCCCCCGGACAGCCGCCAAATACACATTAAACTTTACCCCTTCAAATTGTATGTAAGTGTGAACTCGTGAAATGACATTTAAATCTGATTAATGCAGCGAGAGAGGGGAATAGTTTGTCCATGTATGGGACGGTGTGACTGCAGACTCGTCTGGGGTTCGAGGTTCATTTGAGACCTAATTTGATTTAAACTGCATTTAAAGACACGTCACAGAAAGTTGTGTTGCCCCTGTTGCACAGAGAGAAAACAGAACTGAGGGAAATGAGTCAGGTTTTCTCCTAAACTATTGCTTGGATGCTGAGAGGTTGCTATACAGTTGCTAAGACTTAAAGGCCCAAGTAAAAACCCTTGTGAAAATTAACCATGGTTTTATTGTGGTATAAGTGTAGTAATAATGTTTTTTTGTTTTTTTCAGATTGATTACCATTTGTATAACCACATTTTACTACAAATGCCATGATTAAACTATGGTTAGTGTAGCAAAACCATGGTTAATTTGTGGTTACCATGTTTTTTGGTTTCATTTGAAGTAAAACCATGGTTAAAGGAACCGTATGTAAGATTGTGGCCAAAACTGGTACTGCAATCACTTTCAAATTACTGTAAAGCGGTGTATCCCCTCCCCCTCCCCCTGACTCGAGGTTGCCAGTTAGGCTGCAGGATCCAGCAGGAACGTCGGCTGCTATAAGGAGCTTCCAATGGCAAGTGACGAGTCCTACACCGTACGTTTTTTTTCTGACTTTGTCACGACGTATTTCGGATTCATAACGAGGTCTTTTAGGTTTCGTAACGTTAGACATTTTTTATCCGACACGTTTGTAGCTGCAGCTGTGGTAACTAGAGCAGAGCTGGCAACCCGGATGCCGAAACACTACTGACTTCGTGATTGGTAGATAGGTGGAGGGTGGGGCATCAGGCCAAAACACAACATGACAACATCAACATCAGTTGAGGGGCTGCAACTTCACTTTTAAATGACAATACAGAAACAGACAATCTCGTCCTTTTTTTAAGTGTATTTGATTTAAGAAATATTAAGATATTTTACTGAAAAACAAGACAAAAATATTAAGGAAAATATTCCTTTTTTGCATTGCATGTCTATCATTATTGTAATGCAAATATTGTTGTATACAGTATTTGTAGCATATATCATTGTATGTTTAAAAAAACACTGCATTGCATTATTTGACTATAATGTAAAGACCTGATGCAGTTGACTCTGCTTGACAGCAGTGGGCTGTGTGTTGCGTCACGTCTCGTCTCGGCCTGAACACAAGAGTGCCAGGCGTGTTAATCGATAGGAAACAGCTTTCAAGTTCAGCATCACTCTTGTCATTCTTACAACAGACCATAATAACACAGGGCCACTAATTACATCTGGTTCCTGTTCCCACAGTTCCCATCATCACACCCCGGAGGCTGAATGTCACTGATAATTGGTTCCTTTTAACAGGCCTAATCCAGCCATTTCACCACAGAAGTATGAAGTGAAGTATGCAAGTATGCAACATGGGTCATGCATAATCATTTATATTTGAGAAAGAAGTTCCGGGATGTTTGGTCCCGTAATACACAGCTTTCAAAAGTCACAATGAGGCAATGGCTTCCTCTAGTGGACAGTGGAGGTAAATTGTAATCTCTGTGTTTGC
>NC_138732.1:3690566-3710566 GCF_965113295.1 Leuciscus leuciscus | reverse complement strand
ATAGACAGAAAAGTGAAATAAAACTTTAGTAATTCTTACAATACAACGAAATTCATGCACTTCATATATTGTCATTATCAGCATTTTTTTCTCTGTGTCCGCTTTAAAATCTACATGTTTTTTAAGGATATTATAGTGTTTGTTACAGTGAAGTTTGAATTTTGGGTAGAATTTTAGATAGATCTATCTATCTATCCCTAATCATCCATATACAGTATTTGCATATATATATATATATTTATATATTTTCCATCCATCAATCCATATCCATATATCCCAGTCCATCCCATCCATACTGTGTTGCCTTTACATATTAGTATCAGGAATTGGTTATTTAAAAAAAAAATTAAAAAAAAATTTGTCAATCAAATAGATAAAGTTATAGATAAGATTAAGAAGCTCAATTTGAGAGATGTTGATCTATAAAAGCTTGACTAAAAGCCTAATGTTCTCTACACAGGGAGATCCTGCAGCCAAGCCACAGATACATTATATAATATCACTCTAATTTCAACTTTTTAACTTTTCAGGAGGTGCTCAGAACAAGACTGAAGCCGTTACAAGAGAAGCTCAAACTGCTAAAGTCAGAGAAATTCACCTGTAATCAAAGAGCAAAACACATCAAGGTAAAATCAAGTCACAAATCCATTAAAACTGTTATTCGGTTTATACTGTTTTTATTAAATACAAATTATGTTTTGCAATTAAGAGGTTGATTATCTGTATATAGCAGTTTTTAACCTTATTAATAGATAAATATGTAAATATGATCCTTCATTAAACATTACAAAGCTAAAGAAAATACAAGATTTTATGTAAAATTACTGTATTTTTAAGAGATGTTTATTTTCCGTTATTTTAGTTTGTAGTAAAAGTTGTAGTTAGTTGTATTTTATTTGTTTGTTTTTTTGGGGGGTTTTGGCACCCCAGCTGCCAGAAAATTACAGTTTTTTTTTTTACAGGATTTGTTTTTTTACAGTACAGGAAACAATTACATGTTTACTGTGTTCCAGAACCAAGCCAAGCAAACAGAGGCACATATAAAGAAGGAGTTTGAGCATCTTCATCAGTTTCTGCGTGATGAAGAAGTGTCCAGGATAACTGCTCTGAGAGAGGAAGAGGAGCAGAAGAGGAAGGTGTTGGAGGAGCAGATGAAGAGGATCAACGCTCAACTCTCGTCTCTGGAAGAAAGAACAAGGAGCGCTGAGGAAGAGATTGAGTCCAACAACATCTCATTCCTGATGGTAAACACAATTACTTATCATACTTTCTGACCAGATTTATTAAAATTATGTCTGGAGGGGGTATTTGTTTTTAATGACACTACAAGTTTGAATAAACCATAAAAATATAAATATATTTTGAATATGAGTGAAGAACAAAACACTAAACTTGGTTAAGGTTAATATCTGATCAAATTATTTGGTAAAAATTGACAGATTACAGCTACAGTTTATAGAAAGATAAATAAAAACACAAAAACAAACAAAATGCATACAATGACTACAACATATTCGGTTATTAATATTTAATTGGTTCTGTCTTGTTTTTGCATGTTCATTATTTCTCTGTAGCCTGGACAAAAAAAAACATGTCTGCCCAATTTGAATTATTTAAATAGTTTTTAAATAAAAAATACAGTAAAAACAGTAATATTGTGAAATATTATTACAATTTATAATATCTGTTTTCTTTGTGAATATATAGCAAAGTGTAATTTATTCCTGTGATCAAAGCTGAATTTTCAGCATCATTACTCCAGTCTTCAGTGTCACATGATCCTTCAGAAATCATTCTAATATGATGATTTGATGATCAAGAAACATTTATGATTATTATCAATGTTGAAAACAGTTGTGCTGATTCATATTTCTGTGGAAACCATGATGCAAATTTTTTCAGGATTCTGAAGTTCTGAAGAACAGCATTTATTTGAAATGGAAATATTTACTGTACACTAAAATGTTAGGATTGTAGAGCCCTAGGGTTCTTCTTAAATAACTGCATGTTATTATCTACTTAAATAACTGCATGCTTTCAGGTTATGTATATTTTTTACTGATTAAGTATGTTTACAAGCTGATTAATCAAAATTAATAAATTTTTAATAAGACCCCTAAAAGATTCTTTATGAAGCGTCTGATGGAACCCTTTAAGAGCTGATCTTTGTAAATAGAGCCATTACCATTGAGCAATTTATAATAATTATTTAATCATGAGATATGTTTTTGATTATAATATCTGTTTGTCATTTCCATGGCCGTGCATTAAAGAAGTACAAAGGCTGTCCTGACAGGTGAGTGAAATACCCCGTGTTTGAAGCCTCTCTGCTGGGATTGTGAGTTAGCATCAGGACCAGTACTGATTCAGGGATGTTTTCCCAGTCCTCAGAGCACCAGTCCGTGTCCAGAAAAGCTTCCGGAAGTGCAGATCGATGTGGCAAAGCATCTGGGAAATCTGAAGTTTGGAGTATGGCAGAAAATGAGGGTTGCCGCTCAATACAGTGAGTCTCATGACTGAAATATGACTTACGCTGAAAGACTAAACTGCAAATAATAATGGACATACTCAGTATTTACAAATATCTAAACATTCTAAAATCAAGTTACGGTAACATTTTATTTTACAGTGTCCATAAGTTACATGTATTTACCGTAGCAATAACAGTAAATTAGGCATAATCACATGCAACTAACCCTCAACCAAATCCTAATCCTACCCTAACCCTATAGTAAGTATAGTTTCTTGACCTGGTAAGAACTCTACCAGCTGCATTTTGGACTAGTTGTATCTTGTTTATTGTGGATGAAATGCATTACAGTAATCTAGTCTAGAGGTCATGAACGCATGAACTAACTGTGTATCAGAAAACAGATAACATGCAAATCTTTGCAAAGATAACAACAACTCTTTTAGGAATTCATCATAGTGCCCTGGAGGTGTAAACGCGGTGGCCAAAGCAAGAGATAGAAGGGATTTTTTTTCTTATATCTGAGAGTGAAACATTTGGCACGAGCACTTCAAACGAGTTAAACCTGTGTCCTGTTTTCTGAGGAACATTAAAAATATCTCTATAGATAGTCACAACACCGCTGCCACAACCAATCAGACGGGCTCATGTTTATGACAGTAGCCAGACAGCAACATAGTGTTGAGACACGAGACACAAAAATGAAGATTCTGTCAGTAATTACTCACCCTCATGTTGTTCCAACCCCGTAAGACTTTCGTTCATCTTCGGAACACAAATTAAGATATTTTTGATGAAATCTGAGAGCTGTCTCATTCCTCCATAGGCTTCTATGTTATTGAAACTTGCTGGCCCAGAAGGTTAGTAAAGACATCGTTAAAATAGTGACTACAGTGACTCAACCTTAAAGGGATGGTTTGGAGTAAAATCAACCTAGGGTCCTTTGCATCATGACCTCGAGCCAAACACCTAGGGTCCTTTGCCCCCCTCCCCAAAAAAGCTTTTTCCCTTGGTCGAACATTATTAAAGTTAGAGCTTATTTAGAGATATCAGCCGAATGGTTTAGTGCAGACGCTAATGGATCCAAGGCTGTATCTCGTAAATTACCCCACTAATAATGCCCAGAATGGTACCAAACTTCTACAGTAGAACAAATAGGTTCTGTACTCATAAAACGAGGCATTGGAAAGTTTGTAAGTACATCAGGAGTTTATTTAAATAACACTTGCCTGATGGCTAATGCTACCGCTAACCCGGACGTCGACGTCACTTCAGTTAGTTCAGAAAAGCACGTAAAAGTCCTGACAGAAAGCGATGCATGAGGATGTAGTGAAATGAAGAGTTGCACAGAAGAATAGTTGAATAAAGTCTTTATTTTTGTGTTTTTTGCGCACAAAAAGTATTCTCGTCGCTTGATAAACTTAAGGTTGAGCCACTGTGGTCACTTGGACTATTTTAACAATGTCTTTACTAACTTTATGGGCCGGCAAGTTTCAATAACAGAGAAGGAGTGAGACAGCTCTCAGATTTAATCCAAAATACCTTAATTTGTGTTCTGAAGATGAACGAAAGTCTTACGGGGTTGGAACAACATGAGGGAGAGTAATTACTGACAGAATCTTCATTTTTGGGTGAACTAACCCTTTAAGACTGAATTAATCATTTGTTTTAAGACAGGTTTCAGTCAGGCAGAGAACATCAAAACTACCATCTGTGATCATTTCATTTACAATAACTGCCTGAGGTGTGAGCGATCTAATGTTTATGAGCCATAGCTTTATGAATTGTTTTTGTTCACTGATTTTGAGATTTTATGGTTTAATCACGATCAGATCCTATAGATTTATTGTTCGACCTCACTAATTGAGGAATGAACACAGTCTCTATAGAACAAAGACTGTGATTTGAGGTTTGACTTACTAGTCGTTATCTCATAAATGATGGAAAATTCTGTCAATGGCGGGGAAGCTCTAATAAACAAACATCTCTTTTCCTCTATAGTTCCCGTGGTCCTCGACCCCAACACCGCTCACCCGTGTCTCCAGCTCTCCGACGATCTGAGCGATGTGAGCTTTGGTCAGTGGAGTCGACAGGCTCTGGGATTCACGGAGAAACGCGAGGGCTATACGAGCGTCCTGGGCTCTGAAGGCTTCAGCTCTGGGAATCACTGCTGGGACATCGAGGTCGGTGAAAACACCACCTGGGCTTTAGGAGTGATTTCAGAGTCTGCCATCGAGACACGAGACAATCCTCCCAGTTCTGGCCTGTGGCGCATCGGCTTCCACAACGGGAAGTACGGACAAGGCCTTTCAGGGGAGTTTCTGATGCCTTTCACTGCGAAACACAAGGTCCAGATCATCAGAGTCCAGCTGGACTGGGACGGAGGAAAGCTGTCGTTCTTCGACTCTCTCACTGACGCTCATCTCCATTCCTTCAAGCACAGCTTCAGTGAGAGAGTGTTTCCGTACTTCTGTAACGCGTGTCCGTCTCAAGCGCTGCGCATCTTGCCGGTGGAAATATCTGTCGCAGGACATAAACTGTCCACACTAAACCAGTGTGATGGAGAGCAAGAAGAACTGCGGTAGTAAAAGCCCTGCTCAGTTTCAGTGAGGTTTGGGTTTCACGTTATTTTGATTGTCCCTTTAACTCATTCTGTCGACTATAAGGGGCTGTTTAACTGGCCACTTCATGCGTTTTCTCAGATCGGATAGCTATCTGATTTATCAAAACAATTCCATTTACACCTGGTCACATAAATGTGTTTTTGCAAAACGTATATAAATCCGATCTTCAATTCTCGCGCTATATGCAGATTTAATGGAGTGCACGTCACCGAAAGCAACAGTTATGAGCGGCATTTTATTGATCATCAGCTAAAATTTCAAAATCAAAGAGCGAGCGGCAACAGCCCTGGTAAGATCATTTCGGTTCTTTACTTTTAATGATGATGATTGTGTGTTAAGCGTCTGCGACTTACTTTCACTTTGATTTGCGATAGTTTGCACGTTGGCTTGATGAATAGATGCTCATCTGCGGTGATGCGTGTTGCAGTAGCGCCGTCATATCTGGCTATAACTTGACATATAGCCTATAACACGCTCTCACACGTTTATTTTTTAGCATTTTTGGGAGAAGTAAAATTTACATATGTGACCCTGGATGACAAAACCAGTCACATGGGTAAATTTTCTTTAAATTGAGATTTATACATCATCCGAAAGCTGAATAAATACGCTTTCCATTGATGTATGGTTTGTTATGATAGGGCAATATTTGGCCGAGATACAACTATTGAAAATCTGGAATCTGAGGGTGCAAAAAAATCGAAACATTGAGAAAATCTCCTTTAAAGTTGTTCATTTATGTTCACGATTGTGCTGCATTCACTCCCAAAAATTTATGTTTTTTATATTTACAGTAGGAAATTAAAAAAATATCTTCATGGAACTTGATCTTTACTTAATATCCTAATGATTTTTGACATAAAAGAAAAATCTATAATTTTGACCCATATTGTTGGCTATTGCCACAAATATTGCCGTGCGACTTGTGACTGGTTTTGTGATCCAGGGTCACATGTGGTTTCAACAACCATATACATTTACACTTTCGTCTGGAAAGCTTCTCACTCCTCCTCCTGAAGTGGTTTGAGCGATTGGATTCAAATCCGTCTCGAATGCATTTCAGAGGGTGTTTACACCTGGTCTTTTCACGATCGGATGAAGTGAAGTGAAGTGGCCAGGTGTAAACAGTCCCTGAGTAATGCTGCACCTACATGTGAACTAACTCTCATTAGAGTGTTAGTAGAGTATTAGTAGACTGGTAGGGTTAGAATAAGTTGACATGTAGTTGCAAAGGTACTTATAGTCAACAGAATGTTCAAAAGGGACCATCAAAATAAAGTGTTACCGGGGTTTTATATAGAGCTTTAAGGGTCTTAGCTCAATTTTAAAGAATGCTTGGTAACACTTTATTTTACAGTGTCATTGTTACATATGTTACACATAGTTACTAGTAATAACTATAAATTGTGGTTTATTATTACTCTGTACTTTAATGTATAATTACAGTGTAACAATGACACCTTAAAATAAAGTGTAATGAACGCTTAATGCTCAAAAGGAGAAATGCTTAAATAATTGCATAATACTTTAATGTTTAACAGGTTATTAAAAAAAAAAAAATTCTAATGATAAAGTACGTTTATAAGCGGTTTAATTAATAAAGTTGTATGAAAATTAACAATTAATTAAAACAAAATGAATGAAACGATCCCATGATGGAACCCCTGAAAGATTCTATATATGAAGCGCCTGACGGAATCCTTTAAGGTTCCATTTAGAATCTTTTCTTCTAAGAGTGTCAAAATCATTTAAAATCCCAATGGAGAAAATTAATGGGAAAAATTGTTGCAGAACCGAAAGCTACTTACTGTGAATGTGCAAAATAACTTAATCAAATATATATATAGAATTGCACCTCATGAATCTACTTTGATCAGATGTGTGTGTGTGTGTGTGTGTGTGTGTGTGTGTGTGTGTGTGTGTGTGTGTGTGTGTGTGTGTGTGTGTGTGTGTGTGTGTGTGTGTGTGTGTGTGTGTGTGTGTGTGTGTGTGTGTGTGTGTGTGTGTGTGTGTGTGTGTGTGTGTGTGTGTGTGTGTGTGTGTTCTAAATGTAATTATTTTAAATATTGATGTTAAACTGGAAGTATTTTTCGGGGTTGCGTGACAAACTGTCCTGCTGCTGAATTGTAACACATGCTTTAGCCTGTAATTATGAGCCTGTCGAACCCTTCACACGAAAACATGCCTTGCTCTGTCTGAAAGAGCACATTCTTCTGATCAATTCCATAATTCTTTATTCTCTATATTATTATAAATATTACATATTACTTGAATGATGTAAATAAGGAAGTAATGAAATAAAATATGTATGTTTTTGTTTTTTTGGGTGATGTCTAGTATTTTCTTCTTATGATGCCTTCTCTTATTAGTGTACATCTGTTTGGTCACCAGGCGGTTGGTTAAAAAGTGTGTGTGTGTGTGTGTATATATATATACATATATGAAGAGGTCAGATGCGAAAGCCTCTAAGCGCCATCTGTTCAATAATTTCACTTAAATGGCAATGCAAATTACCTATTAATTGTCTTTTAAGTGAAATTACTGAACTTATACAAGCTTTATAAAAATGATCATTCTAGAAGAATATTTCAGATGGCACTTAGAGGCTTTTGCATCTGAACTCTTCATATATATATAGTATACACATACACACACACACACACTCACAATTAAACGATTTCCAATAGTGTTTCCAATAAATGTAGCTTTTGCTACATTATATAATACATATTCAAGAATTAGAAGCAAATAAAACTGAAAACCATTTAGTGATAAATATTAAGCAATGAAGCATATTAAGCAATAATATTATTACTTTAGGGTGTGCTCTTCTTTGAGATACACTCAGTTCTCAAATTCAATTCAATATAATGATCAAGTGTTTTAATGTTAATATTTAATGGTAGGCTAATTCATTAAATTGGCACATATGAATTATTGAATTATTCTTATAGCAAAGGAAGGCAGGTAGATATAGTCTGTAAGTTATGAAGGAAAATGCATAACAAAAACATGTTATATATCAGTCGTTCCATGAACTTTTGATGACAAGCACTTTTTTCAGCACCAGATTTGCATGCACTGGATTACCATTTTATCTTTAAATGTTCTTGCTCTTTTTTTAATGTGTGTGCCAACTAGTGTACAAGCTGATCTCATGCCAACTGCTCTAAGGCAATAACTGTATAATTCCTCTCATGGTTTCTGCTGTACATATTCAAATCAAGTTCACTAAGCAATGCATTCAGCTTCTACACTGCAGTCAACAATGACAACAATGCATGCCAGTAATGCCAGTGATGCCAGTAATTAGCGCACACCTGATGACATGTCACCTCGGCGCCTGTGACGTCATCTAAGTGATTTCCTGGATGGACAAAAATAGAGGGATTCCTGTGAACTACTGCTGACATTTGTAACACCAGTTTCAGCCAGAGTTATAAGCTATTAATGCCTGAGTATGTCACGTGGAACGGCTTTGAATGTTTCAGAATTATGCAAAACAGAAACTACAGAACAGGTATTGTTGGAATGTCAAATAACACTAAAGAGAAGCAATCATTTACAAAGCATTCTTATAACTTCTAACATTCCCAGATGATCAGTAGCTATTATTCAAATGGCGGGACATAATTGCGCCATTGACAGTTTCTATAGGCCTACAGATTAAAGTGAGCAGCGCGTTATAACAACGGAGCAGTTCACACACCACAGACACTCAGGGTTGTTTATGGTAATGATCTTTCGGAGCAATATCTAGATCTATCTATTTTATTAGAGCTAAAAGTGCTTCATTCAAGCCCTTTCTGCTCCGTGTGCGTTGCAGTTTCTCTCCCTCTCTCTCTCTCTCCCTCGCTCGCTATAAGAGCTGCAAACGACGCGGTTATTTTAATGACAACAGCAGCAGAAACACAGTGAGCAGAAAAATAGATATTTTCTCTAAAACACTGCCGAGCACAAGAATGCAGCTAATACAATTAGTTTTATCTGTCATACTTACCGTTGAACTAAACCAGGTTTGAGACAAGTTAACGTGTGGCGTCTTGTTGTCCTTTTTCTTATATATATATATATATTATAACTGTTTATTATGTAATGCTCTTTATGTTACGATGCAGAGCAGGAAGCAAGAAGCAGGATCCAAGTGCAGCAGTGTTTTTATTAAATAAACTAGAACTTTGACATAGACTCAGACTTCAGGGGCTCGTTCTTCGTACGTTGCTTATTACATCCGAGATCAAATGACACATCCAAGATGATATCATCGTGCTAATCATGATCTGGCTAACTCGGTTCTTCGAACACACCTGTTGTTTATGATTAGTATCGCTGGATTGAGTTATCTGAGATAACTGCGCGTTCATGCGCTGGCTTAAAATGGGATATGTATCGATAGTAGAAACATTGATCAGCAACGCTGCTATTGGCTGTTCAGCGTGGCCAAAGAGCGCGCTCAGTTTTTCTCCTCAGCAGAGCAAGAACTAATAGTCGAAGTTTATTCGGAATTTTAATGTTTAATCAAAACGCCAGGGACATCAAAGTCTGCAAAAGCCAGGAGAGAGGGCTGGCAAAAAGTAGCAGACAATTTAAATCCGTTAGAAGTGGCCATGTTAGATGTCTTTTATCACTTAATAGCCTATATATTTGTATTTTAATAATTGCATAATTACTTTGTTCATTGTAATGTCAGAGTCACCACACTAGAACATGGGAACAAATAAAAGTGAAGTACAAAAATATTCTACATAATGGTAATTTTTAGTTATTATAGTCTCTTCTATAAAAGGCACTGTTAAATAAATGGTTGTCTGTTTATAAAAGCAACCAAGAAAAAGGCTGGAAAAAAAGAAAAGATCTTAGTAGTATAGTCATTTCAACTGTTAAATCTTGAGTAATGATGAATTGCTTTGACTTGTGAAACTGAAAACTGATAAACTTATGTTAATGTAAAAAATATTTTGCCATGAGTTATTGATCACATGTTTCCCGAGTGTAGTTCATTGTAATGACATTGTGTTTTCCTCTTTTGTGCACTTTTACATACAGTAATACACCAACACTTGTATCTGTTCCCAAGAAAGTGGTGGCTGAAATATGTGCAGTAAGTGGACATTTTCTAACTTTCCAAAGGAAAGAAAGTATAAGACTTTGTAATGTCCATTTGTTTCCATTGTACTGGACAGTGAATAAACCCTCTCAGATAACTGTCATATGGAGGAACTAGCCTACCTGCAAGTGCATAAATAACTTTACTTAATTTATACTTGTATGCTTTATGGCTGCACTATAAGTTGCAGGATTCCACATCTACAGAAGAGTCTGCACAGACAGAGGAGACATAGGCCTACAGGTGGGCAGTGTATAGCCAACTTTTCCTTTTTATTTGTTGCATGAGGCATGTGTCTAATATCTCTTGTTGCAGACACTTGACCACTGGCTTTTCTTTACAAAGAACAATTGAAATAAAACTCAAGGAACTAAGCATATTTGTCTTTTATTAAACATTTAATGAAAAGTGTTTTTTTGTTTTTTTGTGGCAATGTTGTGTAATATGGCACATGCAACAATGTCACAGGCCCTGTCAGGTGTGCAAACCTCAGACTTATCAGACACTGAAATCTTCCCTTTAGTTAGCCAAAGTTCATTTCATTGTGCCCTTGTCCTGGCTAGAGCTGCATTGTAACTGGTTTGGGTCAGGGAATGGGGTCATAAAACACCTGTCTGCAGGAACATGTCATAATCACCTATGAAAAAATGCAGTTCTGTTAGGATCAGCATAAGTGTATGTAATACAGTGAGCTTGATATTTAATTGTGGAACTGTCCTTACCACTTTCAAATAATGTGCATAAATGTGAATTTCTGAAAATTCTTAAGTCATGCACAGATCCTGGCCATTTTGCTTTCACATTTGTGATATGGAAGATTTTAGTCAACTGCCTTTTTAAAATTTGATATAATATTATTAATCTGGAATATTAAGAATCCCAATAGTAACTGGGCTGCACATTTACATTGTGAACCCCCTTTCTGTTCACATAATCCCCTTCATTGAGGCCTTGATGGCAGTCTATGGTAGCCTATAGTCTATGGTACCAATCACGTTAGTGAAGCCTGAGTGACATATACTGTAATCGGCATGGTCATGATGGCATGATCTTCATAAAAAATTATGATAGCCAAAAAAAAAAAAAATGCTTTAAAAAACACTGCTTTACAACATTGGGTCTTAAGTGGCTTGGAAATGCCACAAAAAAACCTAAAACTGTTTTTTAAACTTAAAAGCGCCAGGTAAACTCCGAATGACACGACAGACAGCACTTAACATCAAGTTCTCCGCATCTCCAATAGTGTAAAGGAAAGAGCCACTCACAAATAATCTTAGGGCAATGCAAACAGTTTGTGCTGTAGTTAATGCCCGACTCCGACAAGTCGAAAATAAATGTGCGTTTCCAACAATTTTATAATGTGTTAAACGACAATCTCACGAGTCACGAAAAAAAAAAAATACATCTCAGAAAGTGCACTATCGCGCTGCGCTGGACTTCCCGTATCAGCTCCGCTTATGAAGCCGCAGTCTAATCCTGTTTACATGAAATAAGCCTGCTCCCGAGCAGGTTCAAGTTTGCGCACCTGTTGCTATGACAGCAAGTCCAGGATGAGCGTCGAAGAACCAAACAATCCAAGATCATGCCAAATCGTCAACAATCAAATCCAGCTAACTGAGTTAGCGACGTACGAAGAACGAGCCCCAGAACAGAACAGAACAGAACAGAACAGAACAAAACAAAACAAAACAAAACAAAACAAAACAAAGAACATGCAACCTAACAACATCAATAACTCACAATGACTGAACTAAAACACAGGGCTTTTTACACAGACAACCAAGCTAAACAAGATAACAAGGGGGTGTGGTAAATAAGAAACTCCTGGGAAAAGTAATCAGCATAACGGGAGACAGCTAAACATGAAAAGACAGGGGCACACATGGCAGACAAGAACAAAACACAAAACCCACACCATGACACTTTTCATGCTGACTAAAAATGCCATATATCATTTTTAGTGTGTTACTGTTTATTATGAAATGCTCTTTATATGCTGACTAAAAATGCTATCTATTCATTGAATGTAGAGTGAAGTTTACAATGTAAATTTTTTTGCATTAGTTCCAGAAATGCATTTTTTAAAAATCCTTCCAAGTATTAATTAATTGAAGGTCTCCGTTGTTGTATTTTGTGCTTCATAATGCGCCACACATTTTCAATACCCTGGTAAACCAGAGTTCTCGCGAGAGCACAAGTTGAATTTGCTCAGCGAGTTACTCTGGTGTCGAGTAACAATGCTCATTAAATATGCCCCTCGATCTGAGGTGCACCAATCACATCGGGTTATCTGATATAGGCGGGCCAGAGGCGAGCTAAACAGACGAGGACAGCGCTGTGACGTCGAAGTCATTAATGAACATTGCGAGATGCCTATAGATGAACACCAGTTGTTTAAAACGGCTTTGGCCGCTACAATGAACGAGTTAGACTTGGCTTTTTATCTAAAACAGGAACAGAAGACGCCGCTCGAATCGTTCCTTTGCAAGAAGGACATTTTTGCTGTTTTGCCGACCAGATACGGTAAGAGTCTAATCTACCAGTTAGCTCCGCTGGTAGCTAAGCATATGGGGTTTATTGTTGTGATTGGTCGTAGTGTTATCCTATTGCGTGCAGTGAGATTTTCAAATGCATGCTTGGTGCCGCCCCTCGAG
Source organism: Leuciscus leuciscus (assembly GCF_965113295.1). Lineage (NCBI taxonomy): Eukaryota > Metazoa > Chordata > Actinopteri > Cypriniformes > Leuciscidae > Leuciscus > Leuciscus leuciscus. The sequence continues at coordinate 3,697,711 of NC_138732.1, read as the reverse complement.
CTGGCCGATTTTCATTAGTCGACGCCATACCATTAATCTTTTAGATTTAGGTCTGGATTTCCAGGCTACATTTTCAATGCATGTTTTACACAACGTCCCAACTTCATTGGAATTGGGGTTGTATTTCTCATGTTCATTTTAACCATAAAATAGTGTCCCACTTTCCCTAACAAAGTGTCCCACTCAACCTGATTGCTTCCAGTTTGCTGAAGAGGGTGTCAGATGGTGTTTAAAGATGACAGTAAATTGGGAAAATGTCACCATAGTGGCCTTCATTACAATCTATTTAAACAAAACACATACAATTTTAATACATTCTAACTGATTTAGGTTGTTTAAAATGAAATTTACCAAAAAGTGTCCCACTTTACCTGACTTCACCCTATATATATATATAGCATTTTTAGTCAGCATATAAAGAGCATTTCATAATAAACAGTTATAATTTGGAAAATTTGCAAGAGAAGACAAAAACTTTGAAATGACTATTTATCTTTCTTTTGTCCTCCTCATGATGACAGTTTTGATTATTAGATTATGTAGGCCTTCATGGTTTGTTTTTATTAGTTTATTGCTTTGAGCACAATATAGATTGTTTCATACTTTTCTTAAGAGGCAGCCAAACCGGCACCCCTTGTATGTTTTCTCAGTCCCAAGCTCACAGTCTGTAAATTCTACCTTATTATATGTTGTTTGTTTGAATCCCTCTTTGTTTGTATCTTTAACCTAACCTAAGTGACCTCTGTATATTACTTTCTGCCCTCTGTATGTGTATTGTGCTTTGATGTTGATTTTGTTGCTTAACCCAGTGGTTCTCTGAGAGAGTTGTTCCCCCTGAGGCTTCTAACATCCTTCTGTGGGCTCTGCAGTCACTCCTTTTTTCAGTAAGGGACAATATTTGCCCCCTTAAATCGTTTTTTTCAGTGCATTTTTTACCTTTACTAGTGCAAAATGCCCGTGCAAAATCAGTTTTTGTGTGTGTTTTTAGTAATTGTTGGTTTGGTGTATTTGAGTGCTCATTGTTGCAATTACACAGCAAAAGTTCAGTGACATTTTTATTTGTGCATGGTAGAAAACACACAGTGAACTCCGAGAAAACGGTATGCTTGAGCAAACAGTTTGTGAATAGGCTACTACAAATGATGCCTGTGAAAGAGACTGTGAACGCATTGAATAGGATATGTTTAGTTGGTGAATAGCATAGGCTACTATTACACAGTAGCGATAACGTTAAGCGCACCAGAATTAAATATAATATTCAGAAGTAAACAGCATAGCTGACTTACAGATTCAGTTAACATCCACAAATGAATAAGCGTGATGATTCAGGGATCAGTGGAAAGTGCCCGTGCAAAGTCAGTTTTTGTGTGTGTTTTTAGTAATTGTTGGTTTGAAGTGTTTGAGTTCTCATTGTACCAATTACACAGCAAAATACCAGTGCCATTTTTATTTGTGCATGGTAGAAAACAAATACTGATACTGACATAATGACATACAATAAATGTGAAAAATTGAACTACACGATTGAGGAAGCAGGCTACACAGTGAACTCCGAGAAAACGCTACTTAAGCTCCGCTGCTTTCTTCGACCCTCTCTGTCTCTGGTCCTGCGCTGTGCTCACTCAGTGTGTGTGTGAGAGGGGGAGTGGCCAGCGGCTAGAGCGGCAAAAGCCAGTGTGTGCTTCTTTTACCGATATATATATATTTAACAATATCTTTTGCATTTCTAATCCAAACAACGTCAAACTTGGCACGGCACTTACTCGTGGCCGTACTAAGACACCTGTCAAGTTTGAAATCCATCGGACTAACGGTTTGAGAGAATAATAGACAGACGCACTATGGCAAGCCGTTTTAACATTTAATCATTTAAACCAACTAGTCTCTATTTTCATGCTACTAGTACTTCTTTTTTAGATACTAGTATCTATTCCATTAAGTACTAGTACTTATTCATTAGCTACTAGTGCTTATTCTTTAGGTACTAGTGCCTATTCTTTAGATACTAGTGCTTATTCTTTAGGTACTAGTACTTATTCAATAGATACTAGTACTTATTCATTAGATACTAGTACTTATTCATTAGATACTAGTACCTATTAAATAGATACTAGTACTTATTCATTAGATACTAGTACTTATTCATTAGATACTAGTACTTATTCATTAGATACTAGTACCTATTAAATAGATACTAGTACTTATTCATTAGATACTAGTACCTATTAAATAGATACTAGTACTTATTCATTAGATACTAGTACTTATTCCAACAGTGACTAGTAACTATTATTTTGTTACTAGTAACAAATAATTTTTTTTGCCATTGACTTCTATGGGGATCTGTCATTCAGATATCAACTATTCAGTTCTGACTAGTATGTATTCCAATTGTGACTAGTACATATATATTAGATACTAGTAGTTATTTATTAGGTACTAGTACTTATTTTTTAGATACTAGTACCTATTACTAGATACTAGTATGTATTCAATAAATACTAGTACTAAATCATTAGATACTAGTACCTATTAAATAGATACTAGTACTTATTCATTAGATACTAGTACTTATTCAATAGATACTAGTACTTATTCATTAGATACTAGTACTTATTCATTAGATACTAGTACCTATTAATTAGATACTAGTACTTATAAATTAGCTACTAGTACTTATTCAATAGATACTAGTAACTATTTATTAGATACTAGTATTTATTCCAAATGTTACTAGTAAGATTTTTTATTTTACTAGTAAGATTTTTAATTGAACTATCCAGTGGCCGAAGCAGTTGTGACTAGTAAAATAAAAAATCTTACTATAGTAACATTCTGAATAAATACTAGTATCTAATAAATAGGTACTAGTATCTATTGAATAAGTACTAGTAGCTAATTTATAAGTACTAGTATCTAATTAATAGGTACTAGTATCTAATGAATAAGTACTAGTATCTTTTGAATAAGTACTAGTATCTAATGAATAAGTACTAGTATCTATTTAATAGGTACTAGTATCTATTTAAGAGGTACTAGTATCTAATGACTTAGTACTAGTGTTTATTGAATACATACTAGTATCTAGTAATAGTTACTAGTATCTAAAAAATAAGTACTAGTACCTAATAAATAACTACTAGTATCTAATATGTATGTACTAGTCACAATTGGAATACATACTAGTCAGAACTGAATAGTTGATATCTGAATGACAGAACCCCATAGAAGTCAATGGCAAAAAAATGTATTTGTTACTAGTAACAAAAGAATAGTTACTAGTCACTATTGGAATAAGTACTAGTATCTAATGAATAAGTACTAGTATCTATTTAATAGGTACTAGTATCTAATGAATAAGTACTAGTATCTAATAATAAGTACTAGTAACTAATGAATAAGTACTAGTATCTAATAATAAGTACTAGTAACTAATGAATAAGTACTAGTAACTAATAATAAGTACTAGTAACTAATAATAAGTACTAGTAACTAATGAATAAGTACTAGTATCTAATAATAAGTACTAGTAACTAATGAATAAGTACTAGTATCTAATGAATAAGTACTAGTATCTAATAATAAGAACTAGTAACTAATGAATAAGTACTAGTAACTAATGAATAAGTACTAGTAACTAATAATAAGTACTAGTAACTAATGAATAAGTACTAGTATCTAATAATAAGTACTAGTAACTAATGAATAAGTACTAGTAACTAATGAATAAGTACTAGTAACTAATAATAAGTACTAGTAACTAATAATAAGTACTAGTAACTAATGAATAAGTACTAGTATCTAATAATAAGTACTAGTAACTAATGAATAAGTACTAGTAACTAATGAATAAGTACTAGTATCTAATAATAAGTACTAGTAACTAATAATAAGTACTAGTAACTAATGAATAAGTACTAGTATCTAATAATAAGTACTAGTAACTAATGAATAAGTACTAGTATCTAATAAATAAGAACTAGTATCTAATGAATAAGTACTAGTATCTAATGAATAAGTACTAGTATCTAATGAATAAGTACTAGTATCTATTGAATAAGTACTAGTATCTAATGAATAAGTACTAGTATCTAATGAATAAGTACTAGTATCTATTGAATAAGTACTAGTACCTAAAGAATAAGCACTAGTATCTAAAGAATAGGCACTCGTATCTAACGAATAAGTACTAGTATCTAATGAATAAGTACTAGTATCTAATGAATAAGTACTAGTATCTATTGAATAAGTACTAGTATCTAAAGAATAAGCACTAGTATCTAAAGAATAGGCACTAGTATCTAATGAATAAGTACTAGTATCTATTGAATAAGTACTAGTATCTATTGAATAAGTACTAGTACCTGAAGTACTAGTACTTGACGAAGGACCTTCGCCTGGACCGATGACAACGCAGTGCTGAAGTGCCAACTAGTCTCTCCCTATGGAGGATCCCACTACCACTATACAGATAAGGCGTTGTCGGGAAAATTCGTCTCGCGGTCCTACCCCAAAGCAACAAATAAAATAAAATTCCTTATCAAAATTTATAAGGAAAGACAAGTATTTTGTTTAGGCTTGGCTTGTAGGGAATTCCAAACCTGCGTATATTCAAACGCACATAACTATAGAACCCATTCTAAATGCGCATGTGAACGCCATCAGCGTTTCTCACAGGTTCGCGTTTAAAGTCTGTGTAGAGGGAATGGTGTCGTCTTAGCGGCCCCTAATTTAATAACAAATGATCGTTGCGACGGAAGCAAATCAATTAAAACTAACTTTAGATGGAAATAACTTAACTCTGCTGTAAAGCCGAAACAATCTCTGTTACCTTAAATTATACGCTTATCTCTGTAAAGCTGCTTTGAGACAATCTACATTGTTAAAAGCGCTATATAAATGAAGATGACTTGACTTGACTTGACTAAAGAATAAGCACTAGTATCTAAAGAATAGGCACTAGTATCTAATGAATAAGTACTAGTATCTAAAGAATAGGCACTAGTATCTAATGAATAAGTACTAGTATCTATTGAATAAGTACTAGTACCTAAAGAATAAGCACTAGTATCTAAAGAATAGGCACTAGTATCTAATGAATAAGTACTAGTATCTAAAGAATAAGTACTAGTATCTAATGAATAAGTACTAGTATCTAATGAATAAGTACTAGTATCTAATGAATAAGTACTAGTATCTATTGAATAAGTACTAGTACCTAAAGAATAAGCACTAGTAGCTAATGAATAAGTACTAGTACTTAATGGAATAGATACTAGTATCTAAAAAATAAGTACTAGTAGCATGAAAATAGAGACTAGTCGGTTTAAATGATTAAATGTTAAAACGGCTTGCCATAGACGCACAGACTGACAAACAGACAGACAGACGTTTCTGTAATGTATAGATAGATAAAGTAAATAATGCCTTAAATAAAAAAGAGAAATATGCAATGATTATAAAAACGAAGTGATGGTTTTAAATATTAAATTAAATCTGTCAGTAGGTGGCGGCAAGTCATGGTCTTTATGAGCGAGTCATTCGTTCATCAGTAGCGAAGCAAGTGGCTGTATTTATGAATGAATCATTGACTCACGATTTGTTCAAAGCAGATCAGCAAACACTGCTGTGGCTCTCGCTGGAGATATTGTTTTGTTGCAAATAACACGGACAAAACTGTTTAAAATGAAGATCACTTAATATTAAATCATCACATAATATTAATAACAAACTATCGTTTGTTGAACTGTTGTATAAAATCAATGTCACATTTTGAAATCGTGTGGATATTCGTATATTGTGATCAACATTAAACACAGGAACTCACACAGGGTATGTTTTTGCATCCAAGAGAGTTTGAATCTTAAACACATCTCTATGCACAGAGATCTGTTCTTCTATTTGTTCTTCGTGCTAGTAAGTGCTAAATCCCCTGCTAGAAATAAATGCTAAGATTTAATGTTATTTTAACCCTTTCACGCATTGTGGTCACTACAGTGGACAGCTATTCAAAAAGCATTTTTTTGCAAATGCATGGAATGTTTTGCCAAAGTTGCACATCAACCTCTACAGTGGACTCTTGTGCATCATCCTATACATTGCCACCAAGTGGCAAGCCGTTGTGTGTCACATTTTTAAAAATGTGATTACATAATGCACGTTACTTGTAACACATTACTTTACTCGTAACATAAAAAAAGTAATCTGATTGTGTTATGTATGTTACTTGTAATGCGTTACCCCCAACACTGCTCATTTCATATGAGACTGAAAACACCTTATCGCTAGGTTTTCTTAGAGGAGGACTATGCTAGAAATGTGTCCATCTTGAACACAATCAGAATTATCAGCTAATAAGGGTAAATTGACATACTCTGGTCGACTGGAGGGAGCATCTAAGTGGTTTCCACAGCTGTACCTTGGCAGGCTGTAGAAATGTCTGATGGAATCACGTCCTCATGTTCTGATATCAAAGATACGCCAAGTTCAACTTGTATGAAGTTCAATTGCCTTTGTAATATTTCGCAGTTATATTTTTTGTATATATTTTATAGTTTTCACATGATTTGATATCATTTTATTGATTGATTTGTTAAATACACACACTAAATCTGTTTGATTATTATATTATATTTAATACAGTATCTCTTCAGTTTAAACCATAAACACATGCTGTCCACTCAAGTGGACATCTGAAAATCTCTTTGAAAAATGTGTAAAAAATAAATAAATAAAATCTTGTTTGTCATGCCCTAAGAGCAATAAAATCAAATAAAAAAAGGACAAAATCCTGACTGAGGTTATCATAATTCATGCATGAAAGGGTTAAGGTGGAGTAGATTGAATGCCCTAGCGCCCTCTATTGGCTCCTGCGTCTAAATGTAAAATAAACTAATAGCCTGATAAAATATAAGATCTAACCTTTTTTATATTCATAGTTGGGAGAAATATTTACTTTTTTTGGTACATTTTGGTAATTCTCATCTTTGACTATTATGGTTGTTTATGATTGTTTGTTTGTTTTTTGTTTTTTTGTTGTTGTTTTTTTTTTTTGGGGGGGGGGGGGGGAATGGGGATTCCGGGAACGAAAATATAGGCTATAATCTGCCATATGATATGTAGGCCTACATGATATAACATCTTAA
>NC_138732.1:3683066-3685566 GCF_965113295.1 Leuciscus leuciscus | reverse complement strand
TCTTATAGCTGTCGTCTGTGGAGAACCAGATAAACAACAAAGATTGATGGATGGAGGGACAGATGGACAGACAGACAGACAGACAGACAGACAGATAGATAGATAGATAGATAGATAGATAGATAGATAGATAGATAGATAGATAGATAGATAGATAGATAGATAGACAGATAGATAGATCGATAGATAGACAGACATACGGACAGACAGACAGATAGATAGATAGACATATCTAATATCTAACATACAGTCCTCACTGCACACCAGCGGCGGGGCCTGATGTTGCTCACCGTCCTGGTTATGAGTCTCCAGAACCTCCTTCTTATCGCTGTCGCCTGTGGAGAACCAGATAAACAACAGAGATTGATGGGTGGATGGACAGATGGATAGACAGACAGACAGACAGACAGATAGATAGACAGACAGACAGACAGACAGACAGATAGATAGATAGATAGATAGATAGATAGATAGATAGATAGATAGATAGACAGATAGACAGATAGACAGACAGACAGACAGATAGATAGATGACAGACAGACAGATAGATAGATCGATCGATCGATCGATCGATCGATAGATAGATAGATAGATAGATAGATAGATAGATAGAAAGATGGACGGACGGACGGACGGACAGACAGACAGACAGATAGACAGATAGATAGATAGATAGATAGATAGACAGACAGACAGACAGCTAGACAGATAGATAGATAGATAGATAGATAGATAGATAGATGACAGACAGACAGACAGACCGATAGATAGATAGATAGATAGATAGATAGATAGATAGATAGATAGATAGATAGATAGATAGATAGATAGATAGATAGATAGATAGATAGATAGATAGATAGATAGAAAGACGGACGGACGGACGGACGGACGGACGGACGGACGGACGGACAGACAGACAGACAGATAGCTAGACAGATAGACAGATAGATAGATAGATAGATAGATAGATAGACAGACAGACAGACAGCTAGACAGATAGATAGATAGATAGATAGATAGATAGATAGATAGATAGATAGATAGATGACAGACAGACAGACAGACCGATAGATAGATAGATAGATAGATAGATAGATAGATAGATAGATAGATAGATAGATAGATATACACTCACCTAAAGGATTATTAGGAACACCTGTTCAATTTCTCATTAATGCAATTATCTAATCAACCAATCACATGGCAGTTGCTTCAATGCATTTAGGGGTGTGGTCCTGGTCAAGACAATCTCCTGAACTCCAAACTGAATGTCAGAATGGGAAAGAAAGGTGATTTAAGCAATTTTGAGCGTGGCATGGTTGTTGGTGCCAGACGGGCCGGTCTGAGTATTTCACAATCTGCTCAGTTACTGGGATTTTCACGCACAACCATTTCTAGGGTTTACAAAGAATGGTGTGAAAAGGGAAAAACATCCAGAATGCGGCAGTCCTGTGGGCGAAAATGCCTTGTTGATGCTAGAGGTCAGAGGAGAATGGGCCAACTGATTCAAGCCGATAGAAGAGCAACTTTGACTGAAATAACCACTCGTTACAACCGAAGTATGCAGCAAAGCATTTGTGAAGCCACAACAGACAACACGCACAACCTTGAGGCGGATGGGCTACAACAGCAGAAGACCCCACCGGGTACCACTCATCTCCACTACAAATAGGAAAAAGAGGCTACAATTTGCACAAGCTCACCAAAATTGGACAGTTGAAGACTGGAAAAATGTTGCCTGGTCTGATGAGTCTCGATTTCTGTTGAGACATTCAGATGGTAGAGTCAGAATTTGGCGTAAACAGAATGAGAACATGGATCCATCATGCCTTGTTACCACTGTGCAGGCTGGTGGTGGTGGTGTAATGGTGTGGGGGATGTTTTCTTGGCACACTTTAGGCCCCTTAGTGCCAATTGGGCATCGTTTAAATGCCACGGCCTACCTGAGCATTGTTTCTGACCATGTCCATCCCTTTATGACCACCATGTACCCATCCTCTGATGGCTACTTCCAGCAGGATAATGCACCATGTCACAAAGCTCGAATCATTTCAAATTGGTTTCTTGAACATGACAATGAGTTCACTGTACTAAAATGGCCCCCACAGTCACCAGATCTCAACCCAATAGAGCATCTTTGGGATGTGGTGGAACGGGAGCTTCGTGCCCTGGATGTGCATCCCACAAATCTCCATCAACTGCAATATGCTATCCTATCAATATGGGCCAATATTTCTAAAGAATGCTTTCAGCACCTTGTTGAATCAATGCCACGTAGAATTAAGGCAGTTCTGAAGGCGAAAGGGGGTCAAACACAGTATTAGTATGGTGTTCCTAACATTCCTTTTTGTGAGTGTATACTGTAGATAGATAAATAGACAGACAGACAGACAGACATATAGATAGATAGACAGACAGACAGACAGACAGACAGATAGACAGACAGACAGACAGACAGTAGATAGATAGATAGATAGATAGATAGATAGATAGATA
>NC_138732.1:3673066-3678066 GCF_965113295.1 Leuciscus leuciscus | reverse complement strand
GTAGGAATTGGTTATTTTAATAAGGAATTAAATGTACCTCCAAATACACTCAGACATACGCACCCACAGACACACAAGAAGAACAATGGAAGGAAACTACGAAAAAAGAGTGACACGAGAGGACTTATCTGCATAAGATTGCAGGATTGTATGTTGCAAACTAAGAACAAAAATCTCGAGACAGTGTTTAACCCGGTTCCTCTGGAAAAACCCAAGGTGGCCGAAACAGGAACAATGTATGTGGTTTAGAGTAGCCTATATATACCTCAGAAAAAGAATGATCAAGTGTGTTCATTTTTTGATGTTCATCAATGGAGAGAAAGGATTCTCTCTAGATTCTCATTTTTTGCCTGCTCTTATTTTATAACCTGAGAAGCTCAAGACGAGAACAGGTTATTTTTATCAGATTGCTTGCGTGAACTGCTTAGAAGTAAGTTACTCTTTGTACATCCATTTTCCGGGACTGCCCCGGGAATGGATTAGCTGAAGAATCATAATCTGTAACCTTTTCATTATTTGCTAACAAGTTTTTGATTATTATGTAACCAAGTAGGGATGTCACGGTACCAAAATTCCAGTAGTCGTTACCGATACCATTAAAATGTTACGGTTCTTGGTACCAGTGTTGGTACCACAGCAAAATCTGTTGGAACAATTTTTCTATTTTATTTAACTATTTGAAAAAAATATTAAATTCAGTTCAATTACTTTATTAAAATAGTATTTTTGCAGTTTAATATACACAGACACTATATATATCGTGGTATATATCGGCTACAGGCAGTGCTCCAAGTAAAAAAGTTAGTCTGGAGCCCCGCGCTTAGATAAAATCACGTAAGCGACTTAAAGCAGAGCCTTTAGTGGGTAGGCTACCGAATATACCCGGTACTACAGAAATGCTGGTATCGTCACATTTTCAGTACCGACTTGGTACCGAAGTACCGGTACTTTGACAACACTATATAACCAAGTATATTTCTCTTTTGTTTAAATACATTTTTATTTCATTAAAAGACAAGTATTATTTTCGTCATACTTCAGCTGTACAAAGAAAGTTCAATAGCAATAGAGTAGGCACTTGTATATGTATACCTGTATACCTGACCAGGACAACAAAGATCCAGGAAGCTTTCACTGGAGGGTAAGCGTGAAAGATCTTTTGAGTCAATGATTGTTATTGTTGTGTATGGTATTAGGGGACATACCTTAGATTTAACTGGTATAATAAACTAGCCAGTGTAATAAATCTGACCTGACAGCAAAAGACAACCTAAATAGGGGTTAATCAGGCAATGAGATAAATACCAGATCTCACCACATGGGGGCTCATCCGGGATCTATTATTATTAATTTAATAAGCAGAATCCTAGTAAAACAATAACTATTAAAATACCCCAGTACCATTCGAACGCTCACCACGGTCTCTAGTAGTGCATAGAGGAAGATAACTAGGGTGGTTACTTCCCTTCTAACCCTAAAGCCTTCTCGGGGACGCCTAAGAATGGTTTGGATTTGGATGGTTGGCCCGAACTCTAGGCACGATTCGTCGACCGAAAATGCTTGCAGGTCCCCTACCCTCTTGATCGAGGCCAGTGCAATCAGCAGCAATGTCTTCAAGGAGAGCTGCTGACTGCAAAGGCTCGAAGGGAGCATCCTGAAGTGCTCGAAGCACCAGGTAAAGGTCCCAAGAGGGTATGGACGGGGGACGAGGAGGATTTAAACGTCTCGCCCCCCTAAGAAACCCGACGACCAGGTCGTGCTTTCCAACTGTTTTGCCATCTATGTGGTCATGATATGCTGAAATAACGGCAGCATCATGTACTTTGAGGGTGGAGGGAGACAGCCTTCGCTCCAACCCTTGCTGCAAGAAGGAAAGCACTGACCCTATCAAACATCTTCGGGGGTCCTCTCTGCGAGAGGAACACCATTCGACGAACAGATTCCACTTCAAGGCGTATGCACATCTCGTAGACGGCGCTCGCGCAGAAGCGATGGTGTTAAGTACCTCTGGGGGTAAGTCACCTACAACCACCGCGTCCCGTCCAGGGACCAGACATAGAGTTTCCAGAGGTCCGGACGTGGGTGCCATAGGGTGCCCCGTCTCTGAGTCAGAAGATCCTTCCTCAGAGGAACGGGCCAGGGAGGGACTGTCACGAGGAGCATGAGTTCTGGGAACCAAGTCCGGGTGGGCCAATAGGGAGCCACCAGAAGGACCTGCTCCTCGTCCTCCCTGACTTTGCACAGGGTCTGTGCAAGTAGGCTCACTGGGGGAAATGCATATTTGCGGAGGCCCCTGGGCCAGCTGTGTGCCAGTGCGTCCGTGCCAAGTGTGGCAGGTGGCAAACAGCTGGCAGTGGGAGGTCTCTGAGGAGGCAAACAGGTCTACCTGAGTCTCTCCGAACTCTCTTCAAATCAGCTGAACTGCCTGGGGGTAGAGTCGCCATTCTCCCGGGAGCACAGCTCGTGACAGCTTGTCGGCCACACGGTTGAGCACACCGGGGACATACATGGCTCGAAGCGACCTCAGATGCTTTTGACTCCAGAGGAGGAGATGGCGGGCGAGTTGTGTTCGCAGTGTTGTCCGTACGGACCAGCACGTCTCTTCCCTGTAGCAGCCTCTTTAAGCGGCTCAGAGCAAGACGTACTGCTAGCAACTCGAGGCAGTTGATGTGCCAATGCAGTTGGGGGCCCGTCCACACCCCGGACACTGCATGCCCGTTGTAGGTGGCACCCCAGCCGGTGGCAGAGGCATCTGTGAATACCACAGCATGCCTGGACACCTGTTCCAAGGGGACTCCGGCCCGAAGGAACGAGGGGTCTGACCACGGGCTGAAGGTCTGACAGCACGCCGGTGTGATTGTCACCCGGTAAGTGCCATGATGCCACGCCCATCTCGGGACTGGCCGTGAAGCCAATGCTGAAGCGGTCTCATATGGAGCAGCCCGAGTGGAGTTACCGCTGCTGCCGCTGCCATATGCCCCAGGAGCCTCTGAAAGAATTTCAGTAGGACCGCCATCCTGCCTTTGAACGTGTTCAAGCAGTTCAGCACCGACTGAGCGCCTTGCTCTGTGAAGACACGGGGAGACAGAGACAGCTCGAAAGGCAGGACCTTGTACTGATATGCTCGAACGCAAAGCGCAGAAACAGCCTGTGTCGAGGAAGAATCGAGACATGAAAGTACGCGTCCTTCAGGTCGATCGCTGCAAACCAGTCTTGGGGACGGATGCATTCGAAAATGCGTTTCTGCATGAGCATTTTGAACGTAGCTTGTGGAGGCTCCGATTCCAAACTCGCAGGTCCAAGATTGGTCATAACCCACCACCTTTCTTGGGTACAATGAAGTAGGGACTGTAGTGCCCTGACCTCATATCGGCTGGAGGGACCAGCTCTATCGTGTCCTTCGCCAGTAGGACTGCGATCTCCGCGCGCAAGACATGGGCATCGGCTGCTCTCATTGTAGTGGAGTGGATGGCCCGAAACTTGGGGGGATGCTGGGCGAACTGAATCGCATAGCCGAGCCTGATGGTCCAAATGAGCCAGCGAGATGGACTGGGAGCGCTAACCAGGCTCGCAGAGACCGTGCAAGCGGGACCAAAGGGACCGTAGGCGTACCCCGAGTGGGGCAGCGAGGTAGAACACAGGGACTCGGCTCGGGAGGTTCTCTCTGGGAGGCGGCCCGTAGCGGAGTCTAAGTGTGCTGTGCAACACTTACCTGGTTCCATGAGGCAGGAGGTGCAGGAGGCGGCTTGGTTGCGTTCTCGAACTGCACACTGCTGCCTGCTGGCGATAGAAGAGGCGGATGAGAGTGGTGAGGATTCTCTCCCCCCGCTGCTCTCCAGGCCCTCTTCGGACCCAGAGATGGAAGAAACTGCTCTTTTATTGAAAATTTGGGTACCGCTGGTTTTGAGGCTAGTGGCGGAACAAAAACAAAAGGAAAATTAGGATTTTCCACCCAGCCCTCTTCCGGGGGTTGGAGCGATGCGGTCATCGTCTCTTGGAGAGCTGTCCCTTCCATCTCGGGGTCACCCGTCCTAGGGCCGCTTGCTTCTGGCTTTGCCGCTCTTCTTGGCGGGGGGCCTGGATGGGCGGGGCGGCCTGCCTGCAACTGGCTCCACGGTGTCGTTTAGATGGAGGCTGCTGCTGCGGTGCTGGAACAGGGGCAGACGCAGGAGGCCGCCCTCGGCGACGAGCAGACTGAGTCTGGGACACGGGGGAGTTAAGGAACCGGAGCTTGTTGGTCTCCCTCATGTCGGCCAGACACAGCCAGACACAGCCAGAGATGCCGTTCCTGGACCACCAAGGTGAACATCACACGACCCACCGTCCGCGCGGTCACCTTCGTCGCACGAAGCACGAGGTCCGTCGCGATACGAAGTTCCTGGAGAACTTGGGGATCATGACCACCCTCATGCAGGACCTTCAGTGCCTTGGCCTGATTAAGTGCCAACGCCATGGCGTGCACGGCAGAGGCAGCTTACCCACAGGCCTTGTAAGCCTTGCCGGTTAAATCCGACGAGTACTTACAGGCCCGGGAAGGAAGACACGGTTCTCCGCGCCAAGTGGAGTTAGGGCACAGCTGCATAGCAACGGCCCGTTCCACTGGCGGGATATGCGTGTATCCCTTAGCCGCCCTGCCATCAAGGGTGGTGAGGGAGGAGGAGCCACCGGAATGGTTTCTGCCAGTAAAAGGTGCCGTCCACGTCCCCGTAAGCTCCTCATGCACTTCCGGGAAGAAAGGCACTGGGGTGGGTTGCTGAGAACCAGCGCGCGCCACCCCGAAATACCAATCGTCCAACCTCGAGGGTTCGGGACAAAATCCCCAGATAGAAATCAGAAATGAAAAAAAAAAAAAAAAAAGAAAGAAAGAAAAAAGAACTGAAATAAACCAGTCAAAAATCTGTTACTTCACTGATGGGACTTCAGAGAAAGGACAGACATGGTGGGGATTTATAGTCAAACTTAAAGGTAAAATAATCTACAAACAAAAAGGTAGATTGTCA
>NC_138732.1:3522485-3672866 GCF_965113295.1 Leuciscus leuciscus | reverse complement strand
CCCAAAACAGAGTGAGGGAAACTTGTTACAGGAGCATCATTACCAGTTGAAACGTCCTTTAACTAGTTACTTGGCAAAATACTGCCATTTGCTGGGTTTGAATGTTCAAAACCTAAAAACATAATATCAGGCCATCAAACTAAATTGCCCCGATTGTAGAAAAGTAATGTCAAGTATTCACCATGATTTTGGAAAAATCAAAACAGATAAAGAACTTGAAGAAATTAGCATGGACTTTGCGGGCCCGTCTGTGGAGAGAAAAGTCCGCTGTGCGCGGGTGCAAAATAGGAATGATACATGCGTCGGTGTACAAAGTCAATTGCGCTGGGTGCAAGATAGGGCCCCAAGAGTGTAAGTGTACAAGCGATGAGCATAGTTGTCTGACCAGGTGTGTCAGATGTAATCTTTTGCTAAAAAGATGATGGATGGTCATTACTAGCCAGAAAGGAATCTGGCAAACCAGAAAAAGTGTGACCAGTCTAGGTTGCTTGGTAGGAGATAAGATCATGAGTAAATTGGAAGTTAACCCATTAGCCTTGGTTCCTGATAAGGACAAGGGTTTCTTATGGGACAGGCTACTATATAGTGGAGGGCTTATACCAAAAGACTCCGAACCATTAGTGAAAGGTAGTATACTGGATACGGTACTATCTAGGGACACGAACTTGGACCTTTGGAAAGAGGTGGTAAGGGCATCAACCAGAAATGGGGACAGCGAAGTTTACCATAAGGTTCAAGGGAAATATGAGAAAACAGTGATTAAAGTAGTAATGGTAGAAACATAAAAAAAATGTGTCTTTCCAGGAGGAATACCCTATTTTTATGCCAAGAGAATATAACCATTATGTTACAGAAACATCACTGACCGTCCTAGCAAGATCACAACAGACTTTTGCAGGGACAGGTAGAGAAAAAGTCAAATTTGGGCCAGAAAGCAAAAGCACATATAACGACCACAAGTGATTACATGGGTCAAGGTAAAGCCATTGAAGGGGTTAAAGTGTCAACTCTCTGGCTGCCTGAACCGAGCTCAGCTGAAAAACTGGCCAAATGGTGTGAAAAGAAGTTAGGGAAAGCATAGGATGATAACCTGTTCTCTCTCTTATCTTGTGATTGCAGAAACAGGGGTGTACCAGGAACTCTTCTAAGGAGGAAGTACAAGAGACAGAGCCTGCTGGCTTGCATGATTATCAGGGTAGCCAGCATATTAGTATTATTCTTAGGCCTTACTGTAAGTAGTAATATCAACAAGAAAAGAGTAGCCTCCTGCTCGTCTAAAGATAATTTGTTATAATCAAACTGTATATCTAAATAGCAAAGCAAAATATGGCCCAGAAAGGATTAGAGATATGTTTGAAGGATTTATAAGAGATATTTTGGAACTGCACAGGTACTTTTAATAAGAGTGCCCTGTACGGCCCGTTATTATATGGTCCAACTGTGCAAGGAAATAAAACCAGGATAAGATGGACTGTACTTAGAAGCCATAACCTGACACATGTGAAGCTACAAGACTTAATCTTAGTGATATAACAAATTTATCGGACACCGTAGATGTGTACAAACTGTGGAACAGTCCTTTTTTGAAAGTTACAAAAATAAATGACTGGACTTGTTTGACAAAAGCGGTTGTTTCGGTAGTCCAGAATCATTGGATTAGACCAAAAGAGTTTGATCAAGTCGAACCAGTAAGATTGCATGCATATTAAAAAATCCAGTCATTTAACATTTACACCCTCATGATGTTACAGTATATAAACACACAACTAACTTCCTTCCATGGAAGACTAAATGAAAAGTTGGCATATTGACATGCTGTTTTTAATGACGAGGGTGAACTGTTTTATATGTAAACTATTCTAATCTGTAAAATCATGATCTGAATGAATGTCTCTGAACAGGAAGCATGCACAAATATTAACACGGCCGCGCAAAACGTATACAAAATGTTTTATTTAGCTTCTATCCAAATGTCATAAAGCCAACAATAATCATATGACACAATTCAGTTAAAAAAGAAAAAGAAAAAAAGTATTTTTGATTAGTAAACAATCTAGAGCAAAGGTGAAATGCAGAAATTGATCATTTTAGATAAAAAAAAAATCTGAACATACAAAACAAGTTTGTGAAATTCTCCTTATTATAGTGCTAAAGCTTTTCGCTGAGGGATTCACATAATAAAGTACGTCTGTGCAACTTTAGGGGACTATTTCTGGATGTTTTTGACATGTTGGGTTACAATTATGGTTTGTTTGTCAAGTGTGTTAAATTATATTTTACATTACTGTTGAGGAGATGAGTGTTCCTTGAGTTCCCATGTGATCGGTTTCAGGTCAATACACTATAAAAACTTAAAATTTAGCGCAAAGAATAACTTTCCCAGATTTAAACTGAGATAACTCAAATATTCAAGGTGTCAACTTAAAATGTTAAGTTTGGTTAACTTAAAATGTGAATGCAACACAAACACCTTCTTCTAATTTTAAAACAACAGTGTACAGGATTCAGTTTGACCTTTTAATCTTCAGAACATGTAGAACAACATGAATAAAATGGCAACCCCCCCCCCCCCCCCCCCCCCCCCCCATCAAATTAAGATGTGAAAACAAGAAAAAAACGAGGATGAATTATGTTTGAGAGGTAACACTTCATTCTTACAAAATACGTTTTTATACAATTTAATAATATTAATATAGATTCAACATTACAGAGAATGAATGCAGGCGCTGTATGTAGACTAATTCTGTCATGTGACACTTAATTTTTTTGCATTAAAAAAAGCCCCTTTTCTCGACAAAAAGCACTTCCATACTGTTTTTGTGACATTTGAAGTATCGACATAAGCCTTACTACTTGTTATTGCAAATACAACAGTAATGATTGTTCATAGAGAATAGAAGCACTTTGAGATGAATGTTTTAGTGTGAGTAGCCTATGCAGAGCTGCCAACTCTCACGCATTCACCGTGTGACGCTTTTCATACGCTTTTCATACGCTCTCACGCCACACATCCATTTTCTCAAGCACAGCAAAATCGCGAAGCAAAGAGGACACGGACACCGACAGACAAGACAGAGCAGGTTACTTACTTATGATGTAAAAACAAATCTCAGCTCTCAGATTATGTAAATTTTATTACGAAATTCAAACAATAAATACTGTTTTGGCGCTTGTAAATGTGACGTGACAGATCCCTAGCGGCACGTGAACCGATCATCTCTACTAGCTAATAGTAAATAAACATGAAATGAACACTGTTGAAAGATACAGTACAACTTACCGAAATGTATATTCCTCATACATAATATCGATAAATCAGTGTTTTTCAATCGCAGAAAGGGGTCAATGAAACAGCTGGAGAACAATTACGTCACATTTACCTCAGGAAAGCCATTTAATGAACATAATATAGGCTATGGCACGTTAGCTGGCTAGAAAAAAAAAGAGCTATAGAGAGTATTTTGCTAAATATGTGTACTATATTACATATTTATTACATTTTAACTTATATCATTAAATGAAGTTGTTATTATAATAAAAAACGCATTATATTAAATTTGAGTTATTTTTAACCTTAAATAATACTACCAACTGCTAGGGCTGTCTGTATGTTTACAGCATTAGGGAGTTTTTTTGTTGTTTGTTTTGTTTTTTTTTGGAGAAAAATTAACGCCTATCTTATGCACCTAATATTTATCCAAATGAGTCAATATTAAATCAAATCACAAGATTTGAATTGAATTGAAATCGTGAAATTTGTGTCAAGCAATAATAAAAAAAACGTAGCTTGCCAGAAATTGTACCATGTAAACACTGTAACATGTTGTCACTAAACCTAATAAAATTCAGTTTAGTTATGTTCAGTTTAGTTACCCCCCCCCCCCCCACACACACACACACACCCCCAAGCTAAACTCAAAAGTTGGCAGCTAAGGTTCCCACTAACATGTAATGAAAGAAACTCCAGAGAATGCAGATGTTTGAGTGTGTAATAGCCCAAACAGATGGCTATATGTGATGCACAACCCCGTAGCTGTGTTTGTATATCCCAAACAACGAGCTGAATGCTCCATGATAACAGTGCATGCGTTCAAGGAAATGTTTGATGTTTGAGCACGGTCAAATAACACAGCGCCTTTTTATCAGCCCCCATACACAGCATTCAGAAACAAGACAAACAAACCATGTGACGCTTTCTTGGAAATCCTCATCCTGTGTTTAAGGACCATAGCGTTCATTTAAGAGGATTTAATGACAAGGTGCCTTTCCTTCTGGTCCAGAGGGCATTACATTCATTACTTCCTAAGAAGATGAAGAGCTGCACGTTTCATCATATTTACCTCCTTCAACGTTTCCATTTAAAGCAGTGACTTGCATTATCCACTGTTTCACATTCTCAGACTAAAAGTGGCCTGATTCTAAAATGCACTTATTGCTTCCTGTGCCATAGCATGTTTTCACATGTTTATCTACACACACTATATGCAAATATCTCTCACTTCTTTTGCTCTCTTTCTACACACGCAGTTCGCAGACATGCTCAGCTCGACTCTCTTCTACATTGATGTAAGTGTAAAATATTAATTGTTGCCTATTTTAAAATTAATTGTATATAATTCATTATATATATATATATATATATAATTTGTTCTTTTTTAAGCAAAAACTCACTGCATTTTGATACATAAAAAAAAAAAAAAAAGACTTAATATCCTCAGTTATTTTGTTCTCCAGTAGATCTATCTTGATTTAAGAATCTTTAGATATTTGCACTGGAAAACAAGACAAAAGTACAGAGGAAGAGCATCATTTATGGCAGTATATCTTTGCATGTGAAAACTCGTGTTTTATGCAATGCACTTTTTTCACAGAAGAAATATGATGCATGTTATGAAGTTGAAATATTGTTTCAAATAAGTCAGTCATAAAGTATAAGCTGATGCTTCCATGTTAAGGATGCTTTTGTAAGATATGAAATGCTCCCACGGACTCACTCTGAAAGTAAATCTAAGTCCCAGTATTTCTAGTTTTTGGATATCTGATGATCTGCGTGGCACGTCCTTTCGGAGATGCCAGTCTTCAGTTCATGCCCTTTGACAAACAGAAATCAGAAATCTGCTGAAACAAAGACATTCCTGTGAACATGCACGATACCTGTGCTGTAATTCAGCTTGAATGCAAATCTAGATCAGTTATTATACACTGATACAAATTATTTTGTGGTAAAGTAAATGCTACAGAAAAAAACTATGTAATTTACATGAAAAAGTTAGTTCAGGCAAGAGTTAAAAAAAATTAAGTAAATTCTATATTAGTACTCAATTCAAGCGTGTAGAAGTGAAAGCGTAAATATCAACGTTATAAAATTAAGTAAAATTACTCAACTTTTGTGATACTGGTGTTCCCATCATGCACTGGGCCTTGAATAATTAATGAGGCTGATTTTTCACTGTTTTCAAACTGTATTTACACTGTTTTATCATTGCTTTTGTTGTTAGGATTAGTAACGTGCCATTTTGTGACATTTGGATTCATTTTCTACTCAAAATGACACATTCAAACACAAAAACGATCCATCAAATGTTCCCGTCATTGTGTATTGTCTACCAAGTATTGAGGTCTCTGCGTTCACATGATGCTTATCACTTGATATGATCGCTTGAAACTTCAACTAAATAAATATTACTCAACCCTTTTCTCGCCAAGTTACAATTACTTATTTTCTTTGTTACTTTCACTTAACTTAGTTAAGTAGAGTTTACTTAATTTCATATGTGAAATTTACTTTAAAAATATGCATGTGAGATTTACTTTTAAAAATATTCGTGCAAAAACTTGCCAAAGAAAAATTTAGTAAATTTTACTTATTGTGTTTTTTTGTATTCTGCAATGAACTGATGTGAGTGACAGTTGATGTGGTGCCTAGGAAAATATGTCTCTTCTTTCCAGCTTTCTTTTCTTGTTTATTTATTTTTTAGATGTCTGGTATGTGTGATCTGTGTGCTACACATAGTTTTATGTCTTATCTCAGTTTCAACAAAAGAGAAATTCTACCGAAGTGATCAAGGAACTGTTTTTACTGCACCATTCACTCGAGGTCAGCGTGACCATTTCCAGAGTAAATATTTATCTGGAAACTCTTTGAAATCGAAGCAGGTCTTAAAGGGTTAGTTCTCTTACGAGAGGTCTCTCGTACTGCGTAAGATATCTTACGCTAGGGGAAAATCCTTTTTCCGCGAGATATTGAAGCCAAAAATTATCCTTAATTTTGTAATAATGCAAAACGCGTTGCAGCAGCAATGCAGACATAGGCGAGACAGCTCGCGCGCCTATTGGCTGCTCTGCGGCAACTGCAGCAGCCTATCGAGCGAGGCCTGGCGTGACGTCAGACCCAATCAGGGCACTTCGCGCCCGCTGCGTCACGTCCCGCCGAAATGGGCGTGGTCTAGGCCTATAAATATCGCTCGGAGGCAGCTATTATCTTATTTTTCATCCTTCAAGCGAAGCACACGCATCGCTGGAGCTGGATTAGAAGCCGCGCCGTCGAGAGAGAGCACCTTCAGCGGGACGAGTCACTGAAGTCGCTGGCCGCGCCTCCTTCCTGCCTTCCTGCTGCGCTTTCCGGCGCTTATATCCTTCTCTTTATTACACTGTATTTCTGTGTGTGTGTGTCGCCGCCGCGACACACATTTCTAAAAGAGCTAGCGTCTTTTTAAAGATGCCTTCCTGCGGCTCATGCAGAGCCACACTCAGCGACGGGGACCGCCACATGATCTGCGTTTCCTGCCTGGGTGAGGAACATGCAGCTCTCGCGCTCGCTGACGGCGGATGCCCTCACTGCGAGCTGATGGCAATGGCGACTCTGAGGACTCGCCTAGCCGTCTTCACCGAGACTGCTCCCCCGCCCGCCGCGGCGGCGCGCCGTAAAAAGCGCCGTGCCCAGCGGGCCCCGGAACCCTCCCTCAGCCGCCAAAGCTCGCCGGTTCGCCCGCTTGCTTCCCCGGCTTCTTCTGTTTCGCTTCCTGACGGACAGCGGCCGCCGTCTGCCGCCGCTTCCGTTGATATCGCGGATGAGGAAGCCCTGCTGGGAGAGGATGATTCCTGCTCTATCCTGGCGTCAGGCAGTGAGGATTGGGCGGGCTCTGAGGACCCCGCGCCCCCTGCCCGCACTTCGTCAGGCAAGAGAGCTTCCATCGAGACGGAACTCATGCGAGTACTCGCACAGGCCGCGGCGAGCCTCGGCCTCGAGTGGTCTTCGCCTGAGCAGCCCGCTCACAACCGGCTGGATGGATTTTTCCTGCCTGGGGAGCGCGCTTCACCTGTGTCCAGACCGGCGCCTTTTCTTCCTGAGTTACACGAAGAAGTCGCCAAGTCCTGGAGCGCCCCCTATTCTGCTAGAGTGCGTCCTGCTGTTTCTTTGGCATTCTCCGCCGTTGACGATGCCAAGAACAAAGGATACCTCTCGCTGCCGCCGGTTGAAGAGGCGATAGCGGCCCACTTATGCCCGCCCTCCGCTGGACGGCGCGCTAAGCCGGCCCTACCCTCTAAAGCTTGCCGCACGACGTCGAGCTTGCTCCACCGCGCTTTCTCCGCCGCCGGGCAAGCTGCGTCAGCGTTGCATACCATGGCAACGCTCCAGATCTTCCAGGCCGATCTCCTCCGTAAGCTGGATGAGGAAGGACCTGACGCGATCTGCGTGCCGGACTTAAGGAGTGCCACGGACCTCGCCCTTCGTGCTACTAAGTCCGCAGCGCAAGCCATTGGACGGACTATGGCTTCTCTCACCGTGTCTGAGAGACATCTATGGCTGACGCTCTCGGAAATGGCCGAGTCTGAGCGCACCGCGTTCCTCGACGCCCCGCTTTCCGCCGCAGGCCTCTTCGGATCCTCCGTCAAAGATTTCGCGGAGAGATTCGCAGAGGTACAGAAAGCGTCTCAGGCTATGAAGCACTTCCTCCCGAAGCGCTCCAGCTCTGCAGCAGGCCGTGCGAAACCGTCTGCTCAGAGCTCACAGCCACAGCCACCGTCCACTGCCTCCACTTCACAGCGCCGCCAGGCCAGAAGCGCGAGACCGCACTCCCGCTCATCCGGTCGCCGCCCCGCAGGACGCGGCCCGCGACCTAAGGTTACGGTGAAGCCCGAGGCCCCGAAGTCGTCCTAGCACAGCTAGGAAAACGACGGTGTTCCAGTCCCGCTGCGGCCGGACTCACACCAAAGCTATTCGCTCGTCCAGTTCCAGAAAATGTGACTGTTCCAGTGTTTTCTGCAGCCAACAAGTCGGTTCTGTCACCCGCTTGCCTGCACACAAATGCCGTTTTCACGGCTACCCAGATAAATCCCCAAAAGAGCGTATTTTCTGGTGTCCCGGCCACGGCCGATGGTGTTTCGTGTGTAGTAAGAATGCCCACTGCCCAGTGCCCATCCCTACACATAAGCACAGCCTGTCACACAGGGCTCGCGCACATAAAACCGACTCAGGTCGGTTGCGCTTCAAACATGGTGAATGTGCCCACTACCCAGTGCCCACTAACACCACGTTATGCATGTCTCACGGTTTCTGTAAAAACGAAACCAACGTGCACTCGCTTCACGCAAGCGAACGATGTTTTCGGTGTGACAAATGTGCCCGCTGTCCCGCGCCCACATCCACACATAGACATGACAGTTCCCACGGGAACCGCCCAGCCCTCCCCCTCGCGGTTAACCACCATAGAGGAGTCGAGCGCGGGCAATCTGCCCGCTGTCACCAGCGCGCCCCATGCCTCAAATGTCACGAGCGACACGCTTGTGTTACAGCACACAGAAGCTTCTCCATCGCTGAGCGAGCGGAGCGCGCTTCGTATTCGACCCCTAGCTATCCATGCAGACGCATGGGCAAAGCTGCCCGGGGTTTCGAAGTGGGTGCTGAACATTATAAAAAGAGGCTATTCGCTGCAGTTTCGCCGACGCCCTCGCCGCTATGTGGCGCGCGTCGAGACCACGGTAAAAACAGAAGTAGCACATCTACTTCGAGCCGAAGTGACGAAACTATTGAGAAAAGGGGCCATAGAACCCCTCTCTCAAGATCAGAGCGAAGGAGGGTTATACAGCAGATACTTCCTGGTACCGAAAAAAGACGGGGGTCTCCGACCCATACTAGATCTAAGGCAACTGAACAAAGTGCTTGTGAAGCGACAGTTCAGGATGCTCACGACCAGGCAAATCCTTGTGCAGATTCGCCAAGGAGATTGGTTTGTGTCAATAGATCTGAAAGACGCGTATTTTCAAATACAGATAGCGTCACGTCACAGGCGATTTTTGAGATTCGCCTTCGAGGGCCAGGCATATCAGTACACAGTCCTACCATTCGGTTTGTCCCTAGCACCCCGTACATTTACGAAGTGCATGGACGCGGCGCTCGCACCCCTCAGAATGAGAGGCATGCGAGTGCTGAATTATTTGGACGATTGGCTGATTCTAGCGCAATCTCGCGCAGTGCTCATAGAACACACGACCATTTTACTCGATCACCTCGAGGATTTGGGTCTGAGTGTCAATTGGGCGAAGAGCTCCCTGTCACCCAGTCAGAAAATAACTTTCCTGGGCACAGAACTGGACTCACTATCCATGATAGCGCGACTATCACAACAGCGCGCGGTAGACATTCGACGCACAGCGAACTCTTTTCGCTGCGGCGCGTCTGTCCCGCTCAAAAGATTTCAGAGGATGCTAGGTCTCATGGCCTCAGCATCGTCAGTACTCCAGCTGGGTCTGCTCCGCATGCGCCCGCTGCAGTTTTGGCTGAAAGCGCGAGTCCCACGCAAAGCGTGGGCACCCGGTTTGCTTCGCCTCAGGGTCAATCAGAAATGCGTTACAGCTCTGAAACCCTGGAAAGCGAACGACTGGTACCAATCAGGTGTAAGCCTGGGGACTTCCTCGAGGGTGAAAGTGGTGTCCACGGACGCGTCCACCTCGGGATGGGGAGCGCTGCTCGAGGGCAGACCGTTCTTCGGCCAGTGGTCAGAACGGGAGAAGCTCCTGCACATAAACTGCCTCGAAATGCTGGCAGTAGACAACGCACTGACGCGTTTTTGTCCCCAAATAAAAGGTCACCACGTCTTGGTCCGCTCGGACAACATGTCTGTGGTATCCTACATAAATCGCCAGGGCGGCATCAGATCCGAGAAACTGTACAGGCTGGCAGAACGCCTCCTGGTATGGGCTCAGTGCAACCTGCGCTCGCTCAGAGCAGCGCACGTGCCAGGGATCATGAATATAGGACCAGACAGACTGTCCAGGAACAATGTTCCGGCAGGCGAATGGTCCCTACACCCACAGACAGTCCAACTGCTGTGGAAGAAATTCGGCAGAGCGGAAGTGGACCTGTTTGCGTCTCAAGAAAACGCTCACTGTCAAGAATTTTTCTCCAAGAGCAGGAGCGCGCTGGCCCATGTGTGGCCCCGCCGCCCGCTCTATGCTTTTCCCCCCGTCTCTCTCCTGCCTCAAGTGATAGAACGGATCAGGGAAGAAGGATGCTCAGTACTGCTGGTAGCACCGTTCTGGAAAAACCAACCTTGGTTCCCAGCCGTGATGCAGTTAGCAAGTACTGCCCCGTGGCCAGTACCAGTGAGGAGAGATCTCCTCTCACAGGCCCGCGGCTCGATCTGGCATCCTCACCCGGAACTATGGTCCCTTCATGTCTGGGCCATCAACGGGTACATGTTGGACTCCCTAAAGGAGTTTTAAACACGATCACGCAGGCTAGAGCTCCGTCTACAAGACGACTCTATTCTTCGAAATGGTCAGTGTTTTCGGGCTGGTGCACAGCCCGTGGTGTGTCACCCACAAACTGTGATGTGACGGAGGTGCTTTCCTTCCTACAAGAGCTGTTGGATGGGGGCAGGGCCCCCTCCACGCTCAAAGTTTATGTGGCGGCTATAGCAGCGTTCTCAGAAACAACGCTTGGTCAGTCAATAGGAAGGAACGATTTAGTCATCCGCTTCCTTAGAGGAGCTAAGAGACTGAATCCTCCCAGACCTCCCTCAGTCCCCGTATGGGACCTTTCTACGGTTCTGGAAGCCATGAAAGGTGCGCCATTTGAGCCTTTGCAGTCAATCGATTTGAAACACCTGTCTTTCAAAACAGTGTTTTTGCTGGCTCTCGCTTCAGTGAAGCGCATAGGGGATCTGCACGCGCTCTCTGTGAGCGCGGCGTGCATGGAGTTTGGGCCCAATGACTCAAAAGTTATACTCAAACCTAAGCACGGTTATGTTCCAAAATCCCTCAACACACCATTTAGGGCGCAGATTATCTCTCTGTCAGCCCTACCGGTCCCTGATGAGGAAAGAGACGCGAGCCTCCTTTGCCCAGTCAGGGCATTACGAGCTTATGTGTCTCGCTCGTCTGTTTTCAGACAGACGGAACAGCTCTTTGTTTCGTTTAGCGGACGTTCTAAGGGACTAGCCGCGTCGAAACAGAGCCTATCCAGATGGATAGTTGATGCTATAGCGCTGGCATACGCCTCCAAGGGCATGCAGTGCCCTCTGGGTGTCAGAGCGCATTCCACAAGAGGCATGGCCTCTTCGTGGGCTTGGTCGAGTGGGATTGCCTTGCAAGATATTTGTATGGCGGCAGGCTGGGCCTCCCCGTCTACATTTATAAGGTTTTATAACCTAGAGGTTCCCGCCCTGCAGGCCAGG
The DNA here is from genome assembly GCF_965113295.1 of Leuciscus leuciscus. Taxonomy (NCBI): domain Eukaryota; kingdom Metazoa; phylum Chordata; class Actinopteri; order Cypriniformes; family Leuciscidae; genus Leuciscus; species Leuciscus leuciscus. The sequence continues at coordinate 3,661,188 of NC_138732.1, read as the reverse complement.
CTGCTGTCGGTCTAAACTACCAGTATTATCTGACCTGATGCGTTCAGCTCAGAATGCTGCGTTTACTGAGCACAGCTCAATTTTCGACAGTTTAAAGCTGGGCAAACTGTGTAAGACCCACATTTTTTTCCATCAGTTCAGGCCGTACCCCGCCCTGTCTGTATGATGAAATTTGCGTCCCTTCGACGCTACTTTATGTGGAAAAGTGAGGCTGCACCCCTCCTTCTTCCCGGACTCTCTGTGAGTTCACTGAGTGATTGTGCACTATATGTACCCCGGGCTTTCGCCCTTGGGTCTTTGGTGTCAGATCTCAGCATGCACGGCGTTTTACACTGGGTCCCCTAGCGTAAGATATCTTACGCAGTACGAGAGACCTCTCGTAAGAGAACGTACTCGGTTACTAACGTAACCTCGGTTCTCTCTAGAAGAGGGAACGAGTACTGCGTATCTTGCCGTGCATGCACACGCTCTGGTTGCTTCGATGATGAAAAACCAGATAATAGCTGCCTGCGAGCGATATTTATAGGCCTAGACCACGCCCATTTCGGCGGGACGTGACGCAGCGGGCGCGAAGTGCCCTGATTGGGTCTGACGTCACGCCAGGCCTCGCTCGATAGGCTGCTGCAGTTGCCGCAGAGCAGCCAATAGGCGCGCGAGCTGTCTCGCCTATGTCTGCATTGCTGCTGCAACGCGTTTTGCATTATTACAAAATTAAGGATAATTTTTGGCTTCAATATCTCGCGGAAAAAGGATTTTCCCCTAGCGTAAGATATCTTACGCAGTACTCGTTCCCTCTTCTAGAGAGAACCGAGGTTACGTTAGTAACCGAGTACGTTCTACCAGAAAGACTCGGGAGATAAAATGATATAACGAGTACATTTATTAATAGCTCAGCAAGCATAGTCTTTGGCGTAGGCCCTGTCCTTAGCAAGCAATGCGAGGGTAACGGAATCTGCAAATCCCGCCTGAAGATGAAGGCAGGGGCGCAGCCGACCCCCTGGAGGCAAAGGAAGGGACCATCCTGGTGGTGGTGGGGAGGATGGAGGGAAAGGACCATCTTGGAGGTGGTTGGGGAGGATGGAGGTAATTGGCGCCGTCAGTATCTGCGAACTCAGACGGATGTAAGTACCATTCTTTTATACTGAGAGTGTAAACACATGATTGGTTAGAAGTGAGTTAATTCATGACGCGCTGATTGAGTCTTCCTGGCAGAACTTAACGCTAAGCTTACATTTCACCCAAAAATAAATTACTCTCCCTCATGTTGTTCCAGTAATTACTCTCCCTCATGTTGTTCCAACCCCGTAAGACTTTCGTTCATCTTCAGAACACAAATTAAGATATTTTTGATGAAATCTGAGAGCTGTCTCACTCCTTCATAGGCTTCTCTGTTATTGAAACTTGCCGGCCCAGAAAGTTAGTAAAGACATCGTTAAAATAGTCCAAGTGACTACAGTGGCTCAACCTTAAGTTTATCAAGCGACGAGCACAAAACAAAACAAAAAATAATGACTTTATTCTCACTAGTGGCCAGCATCACACGCATCACATGACCAGCGTCGGCCAATAGTGAGCCTCCGTTCTGACGTACAACCCAGAAGCGCTGCGCTGTTGCACTACGTGAACTCACTCAGAGACACACAGAAGAAAATGAAGAGCACAAAAAGTATCCTCGTCGCTTGATAAACTTAAGGTTGAGCCACTGTAGTCACTTGGTCTATTTTAACGATGTCTTTACTAACTTTTCTGGTATGGCAGATCTCGATTACAGAGAAGCCTATGGAGGAGTGAGACAGCTCTCAGATTTCATCAGAAATATCTTAATTTGTGTTCTGAAGATGAACAAAAGTCTTACGGGGTTGAACAACATGAGGGAGAGTAATTACTGACAGAATCTTCATGTTTGGGTGAACTAACCCTTTGAATGATGGTACCGAGAGTGACCACTGTGTGTCAGCATCAGCATCAGTCCTCCTATCACACAATCCCATTTCACACTGTTGAAATCCTGCTGGAGGAACAACTGCATTCTTAACTCTTTCATATTTATGGATTTAACTTGTTATATGATTGTGATGTGTTTGTTGAGCGTTAGTGAAACAAGTTCATAGTTATTTTTTTGTGTGTAGCTAGAATTATTTGAGAATTGACACCACAGCCCTTTATGATGTGATGAATTTTAAATGTCTCGGAAAGAGTCTCTTCTGCTCACCAAGGCTGCGTTTATTTGATTAGAAATACAGTAAAAACAGTGAAATATCATTATAGTGTAAAACCGCTGTTTTCTATGTGAATATATAGTAAAGTGTAATTTATTCCTGTGATCAAAGCTGAATTTTCAGCATCATTACTCCAGTCTTCAGTGTCACATGATCCTTCACAAATCATTCTAATATGATGATCAATTATTATTGGTGATCAATTAATAATGGTCATTATTATCAATGTTGAAAAGAGTTGTGCTGCTTATTATTTTGGAAAAAGCGATGCGTTTAATTTTTTCCAGGTTTCTTTAAGGAATATAAAGTTCAACTATTTATTTAATATAGAATTTTTTGTAACATTATAAATGTCTTTACTGTCACTTTTGAACAATTTAGTGCATCCTTGACTTGATGAATATAAGTATTAATTTCTTAATTTTTTTAAAATTTTTATCTTAGTCGAAACTTATCCACAAAATATGAATCAGCACAACTGTTTTCAACATTGATAATAATCGGAAATGTTTCTTAGAATGATTTGTGAAGGATCATGTGACACTGAAGACTGGAGTAATGATGCTGAAAATTCAACTTTGATCACAGGAATAAATTACACTTTACTATATATTCACATAGAAATCTCTCACTTTATTATATACAGATTGTTAGAAGTTAGTTTGAAGTTTCTCTCATGTTCTAAATTGGGCATGAAGTTCTAAAGTGAAACGTTTTAATGCTTCAGTCTGTTAAAGACTACAATTCTAAATATGTTGCTTTGCTAATTATTTCTCTCAATATGAGAGCAGGTAAGAGTGATAAACAAGAAAATTAGCTGATAATGTTAAAGGAAATGAATTCAGGTGCGGGTTGAATCTGAGCTAATAAGCGTGAGTACAATGTGAAGAATAATGTGTAATGCTCGCTGTCGCCTGAAGGAGGAGCCGTACATTTACACCAGCTCAAGGAAAACCAGAAAACCAGAGCAGAAATAATCAGAAAAGCAATTCAATACTAATCCTCGCTGTGCACAGCCATTACAATACAGCTTACCTCAGCAAATATAGACAACACGCTATTTAACTCACTGTTCTTTCATGTCTGCCTATAAATTCAACCTTGTATGTTGTTCTCAGGTCATGTGTGGATGAGCAGAGCGTTTATCATTTCCTTAAACATTCTCTCTGGCTTGAGCTGATTAAACATGTGGGCTTTCTGTGTTGTATAAATATTCCTGCTGTGGTGCAAAGATATGAAACCAACTAACCGTGATCCTAAGGCCACTGAGTGATAATACAAAATTATATGAACTTAGGCTACATAAACACTTGTTTTTTTTTGTTTTTTTGGAGGAGAAGCACTGTGTATTTGTCTTATTTGCTCCTTTCCTCTTGTACAGTCCCTTGACTTTAGCCCTTCAATAAAGTTGCCAGTCGAGGCGAATTTAAACAGGCCATTGCATCTGGACATTGACTTGTTTTTTGATAAATCGTTAAATTTGCAATTACACACAGCCTTTAAAAGTGCATTTATTTAGCTTTTTCCCAATTTTATCGGTAGACAATTCAAGTCATCTTTATTTCTATAGCACTTCATAGGCCTACAGATTGTTTCAGAGCAGCTTCAAAGTAATAAACAATCAGTGATGCAAATATCATCAAATATGAGACAAATTCTGCAGTAAAGCAGCTCTAAAGAGACAATATGTTGTAATTCAGCTCGAATCAGTTCAGTGCTGATTCAGTTCGGTTTAATAACTGTATTATGAAATGAGTTTAATTCAGCTTTAAGCAGCTCTACGGACGACAATAGTGTCTTTATTCAGCTCGAATCAGTTCAATGTTGATTCAATTCAGAATCAACATTGCAAGACAGAAGGCAGCTTCTGGACAATGCTGTGCATCTGCTTTACTAAGAGCAATTCAGTGGGTTTTTCAGATGAAGAGCCGCATTTTAATTATGAAATTCAACTGAACCACAGATTTTACCTCACCTTTGCTTCACGTTAATTCATTCTGTTAGCCAAACAAATGTTTTATTTATTAAGCTTTGTTTAAGGCTACAGTTTTGGCCGTTTGAATAAAACTACACGTGATTTGCGGAGGCACATTGTTTTGATCGTTTCGTGAGCTGTGCTTCGGCTCCGCTGTTCTGCGCGGATGAATCTGATGTGTTTGAGGCGCACTGATGTGCTCATGGTTACAGATGATCGCTTATCAATGTTTACCAACAATTACCAACCTAGTGGTGTGATGCTAATGCTATACAAACTATGCTGATTCGTTTTTTATTCCGGATACTGTTTACTTTTTTTATATATATATAGGGGAGAGCGGGGCACAACCTAACGCTTTTTGACTTTCTCAGTTTGTGTAAATGTACTTATGGTTCAGAGTATTTATTTTTTCCTACATTAATTTCCCACATGTCTAGTACAATTATGTGGTTTTGTTTTATTAATACAGTATATACTTTTTTCTTGACATACCCCGAAAGACTGGAAGTGAAATGTGACAACATGCCCCATAGGCGGGGTACATTGTAACATGTGTGGGGCACATTGTAACATAACATATGACAGCTTAAAATGTTATCTGATCTAATAAAAAATATATACAAAACAATCTAAAATATTTTCTAAATAAAATACAATTAAAAAACGTTTTCATATAAAATAATGGCAATTTTTAATAATTAAATATAATTTTTTTTTGAGTTTTGACTACGAACACATGAAAACACAGCTATACAACATAGTTCAAAACAAATAAATAATTAGTCATTTCTGAACATTGACTCTCAGTCTTTATTCACCTTTTTCTCACATTTTCCCAATAAAATTAATAAAAGTATAGAATATAATAGCATATTTCTAATAGGGGCTCATTGTAACGCAGTGTTACAACATGCCCCCGCCTGCACAACTGGGATTTAAACCCTGCTAGTGTCTTCTGCTGGTTAGCGAAGCATTAAAGAACTATCTCAACTGTTAAATAACATCTTGGAGATTAAAATAATATCAGATTTGTCTTATTTTAAATAAACACAAAAAATACAGATGAAAAATTAACTTAAGTAAGAAATTTACTTTTGCTATGGTTTAATAAATGTCTATGGATATCTTCCAAAAAATTTGAAATTGGAATTTTTTTTTCTATATAGTGTTGATATGGCAACTAGTAAATACACAAAGTTTCGTCATCCATGCATGTGCAGAAGTATTTAAAACAAGCGTGTTACAACTAGCCCCGCGTTAGGTTGTGCCCCGCGCTCTCCTAATGTGCTTTTTTTTTGCATGCAAAAACTATTTTCGGTTCGATTGTTGTGGCTTCAAGCTGTAGTGCAAAGGCTATACAGGAGCGGCAGCTTTCTCTTCTTTCCTTGATTTACGGATATGACACCCACAGATGATTTAAAGGGTTGGTTCAGCCAAAAATGAAAATTATCCCATAATTTACTCAAGTTAAGTGTATATGACTTTCTTCTTTCAGCCAAACACAATCAGAGTTAGCCTATATAAAAAAATAAAAAATAAATGTCCTGGCTCTTCCAAGCTTTATAATGGGAGTAAAAAGTAATTTCCATGATAATCTGTCCCGACAACTCTAAAATATAAATAATTATTTCTTACCATAGTCGTTTTGGGTTAGGAAGGTTTGGAAGATGGTTTTATGATGTACTCTGGCATTATTTAATAAAAAAATAAAAAAATAAAAAAACATTATTTAATTTCAAATATGATGTAAAAAGGAAAAAAGCATAGCTTTTATTTAATTTTTTTTTTTTATAATTTACTTTTATTTAAATTATTATTATTATTATTTTACTAAATGTGATGTAAGGAAGAATAAAGTAAGAAAAATGACCATATATCATTGCTCATTTAGTGAAGCAATATTGATTTGATTTGCTTTTACTACTATAGTTTTCACTTGAATACTGTATACAGTGAGTGGATTGGATGTTGTCATATTGCCATAACACATGCAGTAATTGCTATGACAATATGATTGACATCTGTTTATCTGAGCTTCCTTTTTAAGCCACAGAGAATGACAGTGAGCAAACAGAGAGGAAGACATGAGGCTATCACTGAGATAAACAGAGAGAGAGAGAGAGAGAGAGAGAGAGAGAGAGAGAGAGAGAGAGGCTTTCTTTTAGGTTCTACTTTTGTTCTCGTTCACAAAGACAGTGTCAGCGCTGGTTCAGACGATGAGGTGAAGAGATGACACCTCTTTTTTCTGTCTTATTCCTTGAAAACAAACGCAGTGGGGCTTAGATGTCCCGCTTTCTTGCTGGACGGATGACTCTGAGGTCTCTCAGATGTAATATACCTCTCTACTGTTAGCATGTCTAACACTGACTGAGAGTTCACCTCATTTCTGTTCCTTTTATCAGTGATTAATGGGGAAATATTCCAAATCAACATTATTTTATGACAGGTTTGTATTGAATAGAATTGAGTTGTGAGTGTAATCATCCAGTGATTCGCATCAGATTGCTTGAGAACGTTCATTCATCATTTCATTATTTAAAAGTTTTTCCAAAGTCCTCCCATGGAATTGATAATTGGTCATCAAATTCATTCATCCATTGAGTCAATATAGTCCATTGTAGTGGAGTGTCTTTAGTTGTTGGATAAGTCGGATCCCATACTGCGTTAAATATATTTCAAACTGAGCAAAAACTCAATTGTTGTTGCAAAAATATGTAAAACACATGCAGTCTCAGGCCTCATGCTGTCTAACATCTCCCATCCTATACACAACATCATCTCTGAATCTTGATTTGATTCCCACTTGTCTGCAGTGCCAACTTTCATTTCCCTCTCTCCTATATTTGTATAACTTAATAAGCATTAATTTTCATTGGGCACCTGTCTGCACTTGACATGAGACAATATCTTGTGAGTAGGAAGACAAGCATGATCTCCAGCCATTCATTCTTTTCTTCTCTAATTTAGTTTTCCAAATAGGATATCTATGTTGACAGTGCTTTGTCAACACTTGTCTCCTGCGAGAAAAACAGTATATGTGGCCAGAACAATCCCTCTTCTCTCGATATATCTCAGCCTTGTTGTTTTGCTGTGTATATCAACACCAAAGTGCCTCATAAATAAAAGAGTGTATATGTGATTGATATTTTGTGTTGATATTATGGGTTAAGAAAGGCCAACCACACAATATCTGTCACGTAAGACCAGCCGTTTAGCAGATTGAGTCGAGCAGGGCAGGAATTTTCAGTTCATTCCTTTATCAGACGCTGTGAATTGTGGGATTGACAGTGGGCTGAAGAAAGCAATGCAAACTTTATGAAGAACATTTTAATAATCTAGCTTAAAGAATATTTTTAATTTCCACTATTGGATCATTACGTTTCAACTCAACCCGGTTCAATTTTTAAATTGTGCAAATATTTTTTCTGGTGAAAGACATACATAATTGAAGAAGAAAGCCAAAATATTACATCTCATGGATGAATTTTTATTTAGTAATCCAGAATTTGTCCCAAAATGACAATTTTCAGCAGAGATTTGGGGGGTAAAAATGACTTTAGAAAGATGGCAGCATCATTATTTTCTTTTTACACAGAGATTATTAGGTCTGTTAGAAAAATCTGCTGACTTTAGAAATATTTCCTGCATTATATTCCAATGGCGACAGTTCAAAAGTGAGGAAAAAGCAGTTTTTAAGTGTTTTACCCCAAAGTTTGCATCCCTGTAACTCATGAAGTATTAAAGATATCTTAATATTCTTTTAGATTTTGGTTCTTCACAAACCTTTCTATTGTTGTCGTTATTTTGAAGGCCCAATGTGGTTTAATCCCAGAGATATTGGGATCTCAATATGGCTCAAAGAGTAAATTGTTTGGTCAAAAAACTATACGGTTCACTTTGCACAACAGATATTTTTTTCTTTTAAAGAGAAATGTCTGAAGAACAAATAATGTTTAAACTAGAAATGCATCTTGTTTCTTTGTATGAAAACGTTAGCATTGAACATTCCATAAGACCATCGATGTCAATGAATCTCCTTTATGTGTTTGTATGTGTGTTAATATTTCAGCTGTAATCGTAAGGGATAATCCAGCTAGCGATTAATAAATAAATTAAACACCCGAACCATTCCGCTTTAAATCAGACAAGATTATTGAATTAATGAATTATAGCAATTATTTGAATGAATTGTGAGTTAGTATGTGTGTGTGTGTGTGTGTGTGTGTGTGTGTGTGTGTGTGTGTGTGTGTGTGTGTGTGTGTGTGTGTGTGTGTGTGTGTGTGTGTGTGTGTGCGTGCGTGCACATGCGTGCGTGTTTGAGTCTGTGTGTGTGTGTGTGTGTTTGAGTCTGTGTGTGCGCATTGCAAAATAAGGTGTCAGTCGTGATGACACTCAACCAGCTTTCTAGATTACACTAGCACTTTTCTTCTCTCATTACTGTTGTCAACTATCGCTTCTGCACTTTCGGAATCTGTCAAGACTTGGTATGTTTTATATAACAGCTCCTGGCCATCTGTAAGTGCCTTCTGGGACTCATTTGTTCCCCTCAAACAAACGCTAGCTTCGCGGTCCGACTCGCTCAGAGAGTTTCAACCCGGGCTGGTTTTAAATCTGCCTGTTGTTCAGTCTGAAAATCAAAGCTGTCTGTGTAGAAGAGGAGCACGTTGAGACCCGTCTGATCTTCACACACATGTGCATGTCCACTTCACTGTCTGATCTTCACACACATGTGCATGTCCACTTCACTGTCTGATCTTCACACACATGTGCATGTCCACTTCACTGTCTGATCTTCACACACACACGTGCACGTCCACTTCACTGTCTGATCTTCACACACACATGTGCATGTCCACTTCACTGTCTGATCTTCACACACATGTGCATGTCCACCTCACTGTCTGATCTTCACACACACACGTGCACGTCCACTTCACTGTCTGATCTTCACACACACATGTGCATGTCCACTTCACTGTCTGATCTTCACACACATGTGCATGTCCACCTCACTGTCTGATCTTCACACACACACGTGCATGTCCACTTCACTGTCTGATCTTCACACACACATGTGCATGTCCACTTCACTGTCTGATCTTCACACACACACGTGCATGTCCACTTCACTGTCTGATCTTCACACACACACGTGCATGTCCACTTCACTGTCTGATCTTCACACACATGTGCATGTCCACTTCACTGTCTGATCTTCACACACATGTGCATGTCCACTTCACTGTCTGATCTTCACACACACACGTGCATGTCCACTTCACTGTCTGATCTTCACACACACACGTGCATGTCCACTTCACTGTCTGATCTTCACACACACACGTGCATGTCCACTTCACTGTCTGATCTTCACACACACACGTGCATGTCCACTTCACTGTCTGATCAACATGTGCATGTCCACTTCACTGTCTGATCTTCACACACACATGTGCATGTCCACTTCACTGTCTGATCTTCACACACATGTGCATGTCCACTTCACTGTCTGATCTTCACACACACATGTGCATGTCCACTTCACTGTCTGATCTTCACACACATGTGCATGTCCACTTCACTGTCTGATCTTCACACACACACGTGCACGTCCACTTCACTGTCTGATCTTCACACACACATGTGCATGTCCACTTCACTGTCTGATCTTCACACACACGTGCATGTCCACTTCACTGTCTGATCTTCACACACACACGTGCATGTCCACTTCACTGTCTGATCTTCACACACATGTGCATGTCCACTTCACTGTCTGATCTTCACACACACATGTGCATGTCCACTTCACTGTCTGATCTTCACACACATGTGCATGTCCACTTCACTGTCTGATCTTCACACACACATGTGCATGTCCACTTCACTGTCTGATCTTCACACACATGTGCATGTCCACTTCACTGTCTGATCTTCACACACACATGTGCATGTCCACTTCACTGTCTGATCTTCACACACACACGTGCATGTCCACTTCACTGTCTGATCTTCACACACACACACGTGCATGTCCACTTCACTGTCTGATCTTCACACACACATGTGCATGTCCACTTCACTGTCTGATCTTCACACACATGTGCATGTCCACTTCACTGTCTGATCTTCACACACACATGTGCATGTCCACTTCACTGTCTGATCTTCACACACACGTGCATGTCTACTTCACTGTCTGATCTTCACACACACATGTGCATGTCCACTTCACTGTCTGATCTTCACACACACGTGCATGTCCACTTCACTGTCTGATCTTCACACACACGTGCATGTCTACTTCACTGTCTGATCTTCACACACACATGTGCATGTCCACTTCACTGTCTGATCTTCACACACACGTGCATGTCTACTTCACTGTCTGATCTTCACACACACATGTGCATGTCCACTTCACTGTCTGATCTTCACACACACGTGCATGTCCACTTCACTGTCTGATCTTCACACACACACACGTGCACGTCCACTTCACTGTCTGATCTTCACACACACACGTGCATGTCCACTTCACTGTCTGATCTTCACACACACGTGCATGTCCACTTCACTGTCTGATCTTCACACACACGTGCATGTCCACTTCACTGTCTGATCTTCACACACACGTGCATGTCCACTTTAAAGCTGACGGCGAGAGAAAGAGCACATGCATTAGCATCGCAAAGAGAAGATCGTAATGAATGCAAGCCTATTCATGTAACGCTGCATGCTGCAAGTATTCATGACAATATCAATATTGTGACATAAAATCAACTAATCGACTGCACTATAATTGTCATGCATGAATATTAATGAACTGCTTTGCATATTCCAAACACTGCTTTTACATATCATACATCAACTCATATTGTTAGGAGTCTGACCTACCGAAAGAAATCTTAATTAGGTGATTACAAAAATGCTGATTGATGGGTATCAGAGGACACAACCAGAATATAGTGGGAATATTGCTGAATATATTTGAACATTGATGTGTGTCGTGTGTCGTATTTCAGCATGCGAGAGAGAGATTGTAAGAGTCCTTTGCCTATTGATGAGATTTATTTCGAGGGTTTACAAGAGCAAGTGAGGGCTTTTCTTTCTTTTAGAGTGGAAGCAAGGGAGGGAAAGAATGAGTGAGAAGAACATGCATCATCTATTTAAAGGGCGATTGTCCTTGACCTGATATCCTTTTTTTCTGTGCTGAGAAATCAATTAGCAAATTTAATAGAGAATTTATAGATTGATTATGATAAAACATCTTTTGTTTTACACTAAAGGCCAAGTTCAAACTAAGGACAATGACTTAAAACTATAAAGTTTTAATAAACATTCAAATTATTTGAGAAAAGTAAGTACACACCACAACTAATATGTTAACACACAGAGGAAAGATATCATTTGAATCACTTTTAGAACGATTTTTTTTTCCCCAACCTGATGAATATGATGAAAGCATCGACAGCCAATCAGAATCCACCCGACTTTGAAGCACGCGAGCAATGCAGGACTTTATCATGCGTTAATCATTAAGGCAAGTTCACACTATAACTATAACTGAAGTTTTACTAATTGTTCTATAACGACACGAAGGAACGATATCATTGGAATCACTTTTAAGGCCCATTTACACCAGGAATGATAACTATAAAGATAAAGATTAGCATCCACAGATGTTTATTCTAAGCGTGCGCTTGTCTGTCTTTAAGGCTATACATTCAGACTCTTCGGTCCAAATCCAATTTTTGTGCATATCCGATCAGATTTAGTTTAACACTAAAAAAAGTTTAACACTAATAAAATAGAGACTTTAAAATAATGTGCACATGTGACGAAAACAGTAATAAAAGTATTATTTCATGTTCAGGAGATCACATGCTTTCTCTCGTTAACCCTCCTTATTATCAGACACGTTCAAAATAATTTAATCATATAGGGCGTTTTTCTAATGGTAGAAAACTTTTGCATGATTCTGCATCCTGGAAAATATCACTTTATTTTATACAATATCACACAGGTTTGACATGAGGGTGAGACAATGGTGACAGAATGTTAATATTTTAGATGAATTGACCTTTTACCTAAATGAGATGATGCAACTCTTCTGGTAAATGTGTCGCTTTTATTGTAATTGCTTGAGTGTTTGATTAATCTGCGACGGGTTGCAGGTTTAAAGCCCATTTGAGAACCAAACCATCATAAAGTACAAAAGCACATATGAGGGAATCATATTTTCTCCCTCTCAGAAAGTTTATTCACATAATGTGCAATACACACCTTCACATTCACGACTCTGTTGAACATCATGTCCAATTCATCTGTGTATGTTCATTCATCACAGGCGATTCAGCGGATTAATGATGAGTTATCTGTCTCTTAATGACTGTCTGCCTCAGGGACGTGTCCTTAATGAGCAAATCTGTGTGAGGATATATTTATTCTCTCTCTCTCTCTCTCTCTCTCTCTCTCTCTCTCTCTCTCTCACTCTCTCTCTCTCTCTCTCTCTCTCTCTCTCTCTCTCTCTCTCTCTCTCTCTCCCTCACTCAGTGTCACTTTTATTTCATTGCTTTCCTGCGTCATACCACCTGAGCATATTAAAAATGAATTCTTGCCAGAGGATCAAGTTTATCACCTCATTGAGACAATCAATAAACCATGTGAACGCCTGAACGCAAATGTTCATCCATTTGAATTCACACAAAAAAACATTTAGATGTAAAATGTATTTATTTGAACTGCACATACAATATCCATCCTGTTGAATTACGTTGTTTAAACTTAATGTAATGCATATTTGTTAGTCATACATAGACCCACTGTAAATGAAATGAAGCATGTATGATTTTTGCTGATAAACTGAATGTGTTTTAAATGCACAATAACCAGGTCTATTATCGTCAATGATTTGAATAATTTGTTTCAATGTCATTCATTTTATTTGCTTGTTCCACAGACATATTTGAACCACATTTGGTTTGGGATTTTGGTTCACATGTCTTTTATTTTGTAGTTTTCATAGTTCCTGTTTGTCATGTCCGTCATGTGATCATGTCATGTGCTTCCCTATAGTCTTATGTGTAATGTTCTGATTGGCTCTTGTTTCATCAGCTCTGTTTTCTCATTGGTTCATTGTCTGATTGTTCTCAGGTGTTTCTTTGTTCCCTGTATCCGCCATAGACAGTATAAGAAGTGGACAGAGCCATCTCATTGGAACTCAATTGAGACAAGTGAAGCCCATTTTTAGCGATTTTTTAACACTTCCGTTCCTGACACGCAGACTCAAACCGACTCAAACTAAGCTTGATGACGTGAGCAACCTGTCTGACAGATGTAAATATTCTAGTAGCTGTGCCTGTAAACTGCCAGCGTTAATCTTGCAGAGACGGCGAGCTTGAGCAAAGAGTTCTTTGGCGTGAGTGAGCAGGAGTAAGTATTCTGATTAATTATTTTGTATAGTATTTATTTTAAAATGTTATTCCCTTGACGTCCCCCCGATTGCCTGCGAGCTTCTCCTCCTGTCTGTACGGTAATCTCTCTACTGTGCGACAGAGAGTCGAGTGGTTATGACGCAATCGTTAGCCTGTTTTTACAAAAACTGCTTCTACGGGGCCATAATGTAACATAGAAGGTAATAGAGCCCTTTATACATTGTCGTGTTTCTTTAGAAATAAATAATGGACAAATGGAGTCTTTAAACGCCTCAGATGTAAAGTTATTCGCTGTCAAAGTGACGCCAAAATGAATGGGAGTCAGTGGAAATGCTTACGCAAGTGAAGTTCTGCTACAAGATGGCGGCACGCGGCCGGCTTCAACTTCCGGTCGATATATTACCCGCCTGGTATCCGCTGTTGGTGAGTTTACGTTTGTTCAAGTTTAGTTGATGTTCCAAGTCAAGCTTTTGCTAAGTCTTTTGTTTATTTTGTTTGTTTCATGAATAACCTGCACATGGGTTCGCACTACTTGCCTTCAGTGCACATGATTACACATACATTTTAACAGTAAATGTAGTTGTTTTCACAATTAAAGGGGTGGTATAATGCCCTTTTCCCAAGATGTAATATAAGTCTCTGATGTCCCCAGAGTGTGTGTGAAGTTTTAGCTCAAAATACCCCACAGATATTTTTATATAGCATGTTAAAGTTTTTTGAGGGTGAGCAAAAACGCACTGTTTTGTGTCTGTTCCTTTAAATGCAAATGAGCTGCTGCTCCCGGCACAGGGGGCGGAGCTTCAAGAGCTTGTGTTCTTTTACCTCACACACACATGCACTGTTCAAAACCTTTTAGCCTTTTATGTTCAAACCGGATTCAGAAAGATGGAGAGACTCAAGAAGACAACATTTCTGAATGGTTAGTTGTTGAATTTATGAAGCTGATGTGTAGTTATCTTCTAGTCGTTGATTAACATATTATAATGTAATATGTATTGATAATCTATAAATCTTGTTCCGGGGGCGGGGTTTATGTAAATTTTAAGGTTAGTGATGTCACTAACCCGGGAGGAATGTTGTGTAGTCTCTACCAGCCGTTTGTTGTAGTCCTTAAAAATCGATTTCTTTAAAAGAAAATATCTTCATTACATGCATATGCAAAAACTATGTAATCCTGTGTAAATTCAAATTGATTGAAATGTAATATGCAATTCAAATAGGCCACATAAATCTTAAATTTAGACCTATACTGTAAATACTTATTTTAATGCATACTCACAACTTTTGTAAATTGACATCTGTGGCCTGAGAGTTTAACGCTGTTTACAGACATCAATGCATATAATAAGATCTCATAAAAGTTTCTGTCCTGATATAGAAAAAAGTGATTCACATAGCAGAGTATGAGGCTTTTACTCACTGTCAGCTGTTAGAAAACCTATTCTGGATGAAAGATTGTGTTATTGCCGTCAAGAAAAATGTCACATTCATGCAAGAGGCTCATATGCTGACAACAGTATTTACTGAGCAAGTGTTAAATTAAATAGACACAGCAGGCTATAATGTCAAGCAGATAATTATGTTATCAGTCTTTCTTTAGATCAAAACATTGATTTATCCTGCTGAATGAATTAGTGTTGGGGAAACTACTTGAAATGTAGCTTACTAAAGCTATAAGATACACATAATTTAACTTCGCATTCAACTACAATTAAGCTGTTCCTAAGCTGCTGAAAAGTAGTTACTGTGGTGAAAATCCAGCTTTTAATGTTGTTTATGTGTCTATGTGGTGTTTTTAATATGCTTTAAGACAAACCATGTGTAAGTTCATAAGTCGACAGCATTGCTGAGTATTTCCTCCTTAAAACTGCAGTGAACCAAAGACAGTCTCAAACACACGCTTTGAAATCGCTGGTGTTTCTGACGTCACAAACTACCTTGTAACCAATCAGATCAACGTGTGATCGTCAACCAGTGGATCTCTGAGCTGAGTGAGTGAGTGGAGGCGGGGCTCATTTGCATATTCATAAAACCGCGCATACTAAATGAGGCAAGGGTGTCGAGTTACACATAAGATATTTTATGGCATGAAGAAAAAAACATTTAAATATGTAATTTTGGTGATCAAACATGAGTTTTAAAGGACACAATTATTGAGTACAGGGGGTATAAGAATGTGTATAAGACAATATAATAGAAATAGTCGGCAGTAACAGGTGATGGTGATCCATGTCATCATGTCATTAACCTGCTCTCAAGGACAGAGGAAATAAAGCTTGCTGTGTCTGATCAACCTGTTAAAAGCTTTTTCAGAGCAACTTGTTAAAAGTGATAAAAGACTCGCTGATGTATTCTGTGAGGTGTTGCAACCGTGAGATATCAACATACCAGCACAATCAGTGTGTAATCAGATTTAAAGGGACAGTTCACCCAAAACTTCCACAGTGATGTTTTTTCCTACTATGGTAGTCAATAGCCACGTTTCCATTACAGATTTGTACAAAACTTTTGCGATATTTTCTAAATATGTCAGTAAAAAAAACAATTGCAAAATTACGGCGTTTCCATTGTGACTGACACATAATTTTTTCCTCTTGTGATAAGTCATTCCAAAGGGTTTATTTATATCCCAGCCAACGCACTAGTCATTATTTTTAATGGAAGGAGACGTAGGTGTGTTTTCCAAGCATTAATGGCAAGGAAAGAGCATTATACCTACGAGCGGCACATATGAGGTGTTTCTGGGTGTTTCTCACTCATATCTGCTTCAAGCTCGTGATTATGGCATTTCTTTGTGGTTTAGAATCCAGTATTCCTGTAATTCTTTTGTCTTTTATGAGTTTATTAAAAAACTCTGTCTCATTTCTGTCCAAACATACTGTGTCATCTTTAAAGAATGATCATGTGACTTTTATGCAAATCAGGTGACCTGTAAATGTGCGAAAACTTTCAGTTTTGTGAAATGTTCCTTTTTCGAACTGCCTGAAAAACCACCTCATGCGAGCGTAAAAACTTTTTTTTTTTTTTTCGATAAATGGGAGTTTTTGCGAAATCGACGCATTTCCATTGGGCGTATTTTCAATTCGCAATTTCAATTTACGCAATTTGAAGGGTAATGGAAACGTGACTAATGGCTAACATCAACTGTCTGGTTACCAACATTTTACAGAATATCTTCATTTGTGTTCAATCGAAAAAAGAAACTCATACAGGTTTGGAACAACATAAGAATGAGTAAATGATGACAGAATTTACATTTTTGGGTGAACTGTCCCTTTAATGAATGGTTCAAAAAGACTCACGAGGTCGTATGAAGTCACAGTTATTTGTGAATTAGCAGGGATTGGTTTGCGATATGAAATCTGTGGAGTAATTCTAGCGTAGATTGTTGCTGTATTTATTTATATTTGTTTTCCATTATTCAGGTGGTGTTTGGGAAAAATGCTGATGAAACTGAGCCTCGTTCTGAAACATGAAAGACCCATTCTTTTGCATTCATAAATCAATCAATTGCATTGAAATGAATGTGACAATGTAACAATGGTTTCGTTCCAGTGCTTCATTGTGACCTAATATAGACACATCCTTCTGCCAACCAGCAAAAACAAGTGTTTCAGTTTACCTATTTATTTTTACATTTCATCTCATTTAATGTGACGTGCAAAATGAAAGTGATTCATATTCTGTGTTTCCTCGGGCAGATACGATCTAATATTCATCTCTGCAGAAAGTGATGACGCACTGCTCTCGTCTCACAGTTACTGCCGCAACACTAAAATTACATTCACACTTGCATTACAGTTGTGTGTAGAGGCGCTAAATGCATTAAATACATAACTACTGTACATATAGGCCTAGTTATAGCAGAAGATGGCAGATATAAAACAATAAGCATTTACTGCAGATGCATGTCAATAATGAACTCTGAATCAATGTTAGAATCATTATTCAATACCGTTTAATGAGCTCTGTCTCCATTCTAGGTCAGGAATCAATGCATGTGATTACTTTTACAGCTTTACATGATGAAGGCATGTTTATTTGATGTAGTTTTGTGTAAACAGTGATGCGTAATGGCTGTTTCTGCTGCTCGCTAGACTCTCTGAAGACTTGCTTTGTCAAACTTTGCAGTGTTGTATTAATAGCAGGTCATTTCTCCTCTCTGGAGTTGAAGCTCTTCGTCTGAAGAAGCTGTTGAACTGACAGGAGTGCAAGAACAAGTGTCAGACTGCAAACAACCTCCTTCAAAGTAGGTGGGCGATGAAGCCCGTATCATATTTGATACGCACATTTCTAAGGCCTCTACATGATCAACATCTGCTGATAAACCTGTCGCTCTCAGTCTCCTCCAGTCCTTCTATCGTCTGATTAATAGTTTTAGTATAATTGTATAAACGTCCTCCTAGTGCTTCACATGCCTTTTTTCTGTGATCTTTACTAATTTTTATGAAGCTAACATAAGAATAACTTTATATTGTTAGTAATATTTCAAGATGAACACTTACTGGACTGAAGCAACTTCGCTTTACTTGATCGTGAGTCTCAAATATGATCATCAGGCTTTTACAGAAGGTTTATTTGTTCATTTCTCAGTCATCATTTGTATTGCATTGCATTATATGTTTTAAAACCACAGAGGTTTGATCATAAAACTAAACATTTAAAATATCATCTTACTCTATGATTGGCAGATGTTGATATTTATATGCAGTTTATGTAAGTATCTGCTATCGCTGTTATAAAGATCTCATTGATTTACATTATACAAGCATCAGAATGTAATCTTACATTTTGTTTATATAAATAACATCTGCATCAAAATTTGCATATTTTTGCTCAGTTTGAGCCACTGAATGAAATCCTCGAGTTCGAGCTTCATATTTTCACTACATCATGAGCCATAAAAGCCTGACGTGTCAAACATGAGACTCAACTAAAAATACATGCAAACTTTTTTATATATATATATTTGTCTAAAGGTTTAATAAACTGTTCTTTAAAAAAAAAATTTTTTATTTCATATGTCAGGCTTGACAGGGTGAAACATGTCTTTTGTTTCCTTCCTTCCTTCCTTCCTCAGCCAGCCACAAGTCTCCATATTCTGAATGAAAACGAACACAAAGAAAGTTTGTTGTTGACTAAAGGCAGACATTAGACACATTTGCAGAGAATGATTACATTTATTCTCCCAGACTATATGTCATTTATTCCCTAAAGCGACCAAAATCTAACTCTGAAGCAGAGAACGCCTGGACAGTGACATAGATCACCCATATCTGTGAAATCCATGTGTGATCCTCATTTCGCTGGACTGACGCCACAGGGCAAGAGTCCCACACATCTGACCCTGGCACTGGCAGGGAGACTATAGTTAACTGAATAATAACTATTGATTCCTTCCTCACACACTGAAAATCTTCCAACTGCAACTCAACGCCAGTGTAAGACTTATGATAATAAGTCCTGCTGGATATTATACCATTTGTCTTGCACTGGCCTCGCTGAAGATTAGATCTGCTCTTATTGTTTTGCCATGAAGATTTTCAGTGTGTCCGGAATGAATCAATGGTCGTTAAAGTTAACGTATGGTTTCAGAAGACTTAATAAAAGTCATGTGGCACTTTGGGATTCTACAGATTTGGGACAGCATAAGTGTATTTTTGTATTTACTGTATATATGGAGAGTTAAATGAAATGATAATGGACTCTACCGTTCAGAAATTTGGGGTCAGTGAGAAAAAAAAAGTTTTTGTAAAAAGTCTCTTCTGTTCATCATTTATTTGATCAAAAATACAGTAATATATATATAGGAAAATATAAAGGAAAATATATATAGGAAAATATATAGGTATTTACTGTATATAGGTATAAATATATAGGAACATTTTCCATTATATAGGAAAAAGTGGCCATGATATTCATAGATTCTCCAGATTTGGAACAGCATAAAAATGAGGGAATATGAGCATAAAAATTTGTATGAAAGCAATCCATGTTTGTTAGATGTCAAATGATAAGCTGAATTAATGATTGCAGACCAGATTTGTCAAGGTCTTTAAGTGGAACCGAACAATAATTAGACGTGAATTAAGTGGCATGAGAAAGAGAGATTATTATCACAGTTCGTTCCTGAATGTTAATGATTCACAATTGGAAAGTTCAATACAAATGTTTTGTATGATGTGATTATAGATTCAAGTGAGATGGTGTGATACATAAAACCATATTTGTGGAGTGAGATTCATATTTGTGGGATTAAACAAGCATTCTTCCAAGATATTGGCCAGTGTCCTTTACTATGGACAGTTAAATGAAATGAGAATGGACTCTACCGTTCAGAAATTTGGGGTCAGTGAGATAAAAAAAAAAAAGAAGTCTCTTCTATTCATCATTTATTTGATCAAAAATACAGTAAAAATTGCAAAATATTATTACAATTTAAAATAGTCATTTTATATGTGA
This sequence comes from Leuciscus leuciscus, assembly GCF_965113295.1. NCBI lineage: Eukaryota > Metazoa > Chordata > Actinopteri > Cypriniformes > Leuciscidae > Leuciscus > Leuciscus leuciscus. The sequence goes on along the minus strand of NC_138732.1, from coordinate 3,641,092 downwards.
ATATATAATAAAATGTCATTTATTCATGCGATCAAAGTTTAATTTTCAGCTTCATTATGTTATAACAGCATTATAACCATACTGTCAATTTTGACGACGACTTTTGAACAGTGGTCTATATATGTGCATATATATATACACACACACTGTATATAACTCTTACACAATCTTTGTAAGTGAAGTATATTCATAATAAAGTCTGACTTCCAAATTTGAAAATTGTATTTCCTTGAGATGCGAGTGCACAATGTCCTGTGAAAAATGGTGGCATAAATGGAGATGTACTCAATAATAATAAAAAGTTACCACATAACATATGATAAACCTGATTAGCGAATGTTTGAAGAGACACGGTAATGCCTGTCTGTACCACAGAACATGATCTATAAAGGAGATTAGATCTGGGTGACAGCATGAAATATTGATGAGAGACAGACAATAAAAGTGAGAGCTGTCATTAATTTTTCATACAACATTCAGGACTACATAACTTCCAGGGAAGCTGAGATCTCAGTTCACCCATGAATTTAGCACATTGATTATATCCCAGAATCACTTAACTAGAGACAGGTTAGTCCATCTTTCTTTTTCCTTGACAGATCTGCCTCTCAATCACCCGTTCTGTCCGTCCCAGGAGACTGTGATCTGGACAAGACTCTGACGGCCACTGTTGGGGAAAGTTACTATTAAAAATAATGTTATTGCATTCATCCCTAAAAAAGTATAGCCTAACTAATTGCATTACTTAGTTACTTTTAATGGAAAGTAATGGTGCTTTTGTGTTACTTTTTCTCACCTGGGCTTGCTTGTTTTTTTGTTTGTTCGGACGTTGGGGAAGAAAGTTCAACACTCTTACTTCAGCAATAAAAACTAAAACAACATGCATGAAACACAAATATGATGTTCATCTAAAGTAATTTTGACGTAAAATTATGGTTGAATTGGATCATCAAAGGTCAGCAGCAAAGACATAAAATGAGATTAAATGCATAAAGTACACTCTAACAAATGCAGGATTGTTTTAACCCCAAATTTGGGTCAAATTTGGACGAACCCAACCTTTGGGTTAACATTTAAAATAATTTAAAATTTTAAATAATTTTAAAATAATTTAAAAATGTAACCCAACGTCTAGGTTTGTCCATATTTGACCCAAATTTGGGCTTAAAACAACCCAGCATTTTTTAGTGTATATTTGTATTATTTGAATAATTGCAGTTTTGCATCATATTATTATTTATTTTGTGGAATACTGAATCTGTTTTTGTGCAAGTGAGATGAATAAATGCATGCTCATATTTAAGGGCCGTTTACACAATATTGTTTTCGACTAAAAACGTAAAACCGTTCATTTGCATGACAAACGTCAGTTTAAGGGCCTGAAAACGCAAACTTTTGAAAATGGGTTTCAAAGTGCACATTTTTTGAAAACGATACTGTAATAGTTTACTAAGGCCCTGTCCCAAATGGAACCCTAAGCACTCGCGGTTTTCCTCTGAGTCCGCACTTTCGTAACGTAATGCCGCTTTGACTGTCGGGAAGAAGTCTGCAGCGGAGCTCGCATCAGTGCGGGTTCGGCAAAAGTGCGCATCAAGGGCGCAAATCGACCACATGGGGGCGCTCGCGAGCACCCTTCTGAGATCTAAAAATGACAAATGGGACACACTGCAGTCTCACGGACTTAACGGACACGCGCACGCGGCAGCCATTGTAAGTCCACAAGACCGAAAGTGCACATGAAGTGTGCTATTTGGGACAGGGCCTAAAGCCGCGAATTTGTGAAAACAGTGTCGTCATGCACATGAGTGTTACATGTTAAATCTATTGGTGCCTAGTGTTTCTTTACAAAGTGACATCGCCATCTACTGGCCTGACATGAATAATACAGCGTTTTTAATCGTTTTCATGGATCGTGTGAATGAGGATTGTCTTCTGTACAAGCAAAATGCAATGGAAAAACGTGTCTGTTTTTAGCACATCATTGACGTGTAAACGTATTGGAAAAAGTTACTCAAATATTTTGTTTTAAATTTAAAAGTAATGCATTTCTGATAAAAGATTTCTGATAGATAAGTAATCTGATTACGTAACTTGCGTAACTTATAACTCCCAACTCTGGTTACGTCATTTCCTGTTTTAAATATTGGTTTCGACATTATTTAGTGAACCCATGACCTATTGTAGTGATTGTCTTAATTTATCTCAGGTCAGTTTGTAATGTAAGTAAAGTTCGTTTTTAATGAAAACTAATAGGCTTATAAATGTATAATACAAAAAGGGTAATGATACTTAATTGCTTTAAATGGCTAGTTCTAATACCACACAAAAACTACACAGAACCTTCATATTTAATGTTTAATTTGTAGATAGATTACACTTTCGAGAAAACATTTGCATTTGGTTTGTCATTATAAATGTTTGGGAAGTAATTGAATAAATTGATTAAAATCACTAAGAAATCAAAATTGACCATTATTGTTTTTTTTTTATGGAATATTGCAGTATTTATTATAAATGATTTATCCTTGCACATCATTATTTATTTGTTTTGTTTTCGGAAATTTCACTCATATGAGATCCACCAATAGCAAACCACAACCACCCAACCATCCAATCAATTCCCCACGAACAAAATCAAGCCCCGCCCACATTTGTTCTTGTCCCAGAAGCGTTCATTCACTCGGATATAAACGACCTCTAAGCAAAATGATGTAAATTTTTGGGATGAGAAATCTCATATGACCAAGAAAGGAAGAAAAAAGCAGTATGACTTTGGTTTCTGTCTTCTCCTCGGCTCTTTTGAACATGAAAAGGTTAATCTCTCTCAGTATCGTGCTGTTCTGGTCTTGGTGAGGGTCTTTTGATTTCCACTGGACACTGAGACTCGACGCGGACACACACAGCGCTTCATATTGACTGACTGTCTATTCAATTGTGCTTAAGTGCATCTGGCTTCTCGGTGTCTCCTGCTCAATACGAGAGGCCGATAATACAGCGGGACATTAAATGTTCTTCTGCTCTCAGAGGAAAACATATGCAGGAGACTTTGATCATGAGAATCAAACGCCGTCCTCATGATGGAGAGAAGCTTTAGAGAAGAGCTCTTCATTTCTGCTCTGATTTCACTGAGATAAATGTGAAAAGGTCATCTGTGAAAAACATTTTACTCTTGTGTGTGTGTGTGTGTGTGTGTGTGTGTGTGTGTGTGTGTGTGTGTGTGTGTGTGTGTGTGTGTGTGCAGAGATGATTACTAGTTACATTTTCATCCTCTAAAGTCTTGATAGTTTTATTTTGAGTTTAAATTTGAGTATGACACACACTAACAGACCCACACACACACATGCATGCATGCACACACTCTCTCACACACACACAGACACGCAGACAATCACTCACACTCAAACATTCACACACATTCAGTCACACGCACACACACACGCATTTACACACTCACATGCACACTTTCTCTCTTTTACACACAGACAATCACACACACACTCACATTCACACACATTCTCTCTCACACACACACACACACACACACACACACACACACACACACACACACACACACACACACACACACACACACACACACACACTCACATTCACACACATTCTCTCTCACACACACACACACACACACACACACACACACACACACACACACACACACACACACACACACACACACACACACACACACACTCACATTCACACACATTCTCTCTCTCACACACACACACACACACACACACACACACACACACACACACACACACACACACTCACATTCACACACATTCTCTCTCTCACACACACACACACACACACACACACACACACTCACATTCACACACATTCTCTCTCACACACACACATAGACAGACACAGACACTCAAAGACACACACAAACACTTGCAGACACAGTCACTCACTCATTTACACACTCACATGCACACTTTCTTTCACACACACAGAAAATCTCACACACACAGACACACACTCACATTCACACACACACACACACACACACACACACACACACACACACACACACACACACACACACACACACACACACACACACACACACACACACACACACACACACACACACACACACACACACTCACATTCATACACATTCTCTCCCTCACACACACACACACACATACGCATAGACAGACACAGACACTCAAAGACACACACACACATGCACACACACACACTCTCTCTCAATAGTTTTATTTTGAGTATAATTTTGTATTGTGACTAAATTAGGTCGATCTGTTCCCAAATGATTTCATACGGCAGTGACAGATGCTGAGTTTGCTCTATTGATAAGCTTTATCCAATTTTCAACAACTGTTCACCATAATTATGATTATCTATGATTCCCAAACCTAATTTAGTTCAGCTAGATGGCTCACACCGAGAGAGAAATCTCAAATGGTTTTCTCATGACGTATTCTCTTCAAAGACAGAGAGCACAGCTCCTCCTTTAACTGCAGCGTCATTAAAACAGTTATCGATTAGATTGTCCTTTGTTTTCTTTTGTTAATCAAATGCATATGAAGAGGTGTGTCCGACCACACAGACAACCAAACATTTCACCGCTAATAAAGTCTGTCAGCGCTGTTATTGATCAAGATGTCCTCAGGCTTTCTCTTGAGGAATCAATCTCTGTCTCATTCCACTCTCTCGAAGAATCAAAGTCTTGATAACTGATAATCATGAACAACCATTGGGTCAAACACAATCAGACAGTACAGTAATTATTATAATTTTTTTTTTACTAATGCATTTGCAATAAAACAATAGACACACACAAGCACACACACACTGACACACACACACACACACACACATATATACATATGTTGGATGATGTATTAGAATTTCAAGATTTATATTTTATAGTGACATAGCCTATGTAATAAACTCTAATATTTTAAATAATAGTGTTTATTTTATAAACATTTTATTTAGTCAAATTCTTGGAAATGTTTTATTCAAATGGTGAACTTACAGTTTTCTCCAATTGTTAACACACAATTGTGCTAATTATATTGCACTGCAACCAAAGCTACATATAGCATTATCAAAATCAAACTTTTGCACGAAATGGCGCACACTTCATATTACTAGATTTTTGTCTAACCAACTACACACTGTTGGGCGTAATGAAAAGCACTCTCATCATTAGTATGCTTTGCCATCATACTAAGCACTCACACAAAAGCCTAATTGATAATTGATTTGACAGTGCCTTGATTACCCTTTGACCTCAACTTGTTAATAATAACGAGGGCTGTTGATTGAATGATGTGGGCGTGGCTGGTGCTGTTCTCCTGTCACTCACACGCGCACACGCACGCACTCACTCGCGCGCACGCTGGATGCTGATGCTGGATTCGCTCACTCAGAGAAAGAGCATCTCCTGCAGTCAGTGTTTAACACTGGAGTCCCGCAGAGTAGACTCACTCTCTGCATGTCCATGAAAGCCAGAGGATCCAAATACCAGAAAAGAGTGTCGTTTTCTGAGGATGAAGATGAGCAGTGCTGGAAAGAGGAGAACGGCGGAGTGGACGCACATCACCTGACATCCAGAGACTCTTCAGCGGGATATTACCGACACAACATGTGAGTGTGTTCACACAACTCCACAAACTCGCGCGAATCTCTCTGAGCTGACTGGAATGACGCACAACGCGTGAAAAAGGCACAATAAGTCATTTTAATAATATGAAAAGTCAAAGGAATGAGATTAAATAGGCTGTGTTTCTATGAGTAAAATATTAACGTAAAATATTACGTTTTATTAACATAAAACCTGAGGTGATTTTTAATTAAAATACATTAAATACTTTTCATATGTTGTTTATTTCCCTCTGTAAGTAGTTTTTCATTAATAACATGATACATTAACAAATGTAGAAATTACGTAAAAAGGTTAAACGACGTCTTAACATATATTTTATTTTTATTTTCTAATTTAAGCTGTGGCATAAACCTTAAAGCGCCACCTAGCGGACTATCATAATGTTAACAAAAAGTGAAATAAACATCAACCATGTCAGTATTTATTTTGTACAAATTATTTATTGCAGTTTCTTAAATACTAGCCTGAATAATTTCCATCACAATGAAAATAATAGTCTTTTCAAAAGATAATCAAAAGTGTGATGTGTGAGGGAAAATATCTCTGAACAATATTTTCATTGTGCATCTTTTCCAATCAAGATGCAATTTTGTCAAATTATGCAAAAACGACAAAAAAGCCATTTTACACCTACAATGTTTTGAATCTCATTTCCACCACCAGACAATTCTATTAAACGTCATGCATGATTGCATTTACATTTAAATGTACGTGATTATCGAGTAAGATCTTGATTGACAGCTCCAGGTCATGCATGGCTTCCTTCAAGTGCTTTATTTGACTCTTTCAAAACATGTGGTTTTAGTATGAGTCAAACTTTAGTTGTGTAAAAGCATGCTGATCCTATGCATGACATAGATATATGCACAAATACTGATTTTATCAAAACAACTTACTATTGCCTTAAGGTACAGTTCAAGTCTTCTTGATCAATTAGAAAATATAGCACAATATTTGAGATCCTGCTTATGTCTGTGACACATAGTTGCAAAGTTCAAGTACTCGTGATGGGCAATGATATAGTGATAGATTTGGCCACTAAAGAAGTACGACGGCTGTCTTGATTTATGACCTCTGTGTTGACATTTGCTTTTCAGGATAGACATGATAATGAATGAATTCAGATCTGGAACTGGTCTTTCAATACATCAGCGAGTCAGAATGAGCATTTGTGTGAGTGATGCTTTCATTAACGGTGGATGTGCTTCTGTGCACACGCTGTCCAGACTCTGAAATGCCCACAGATGTTGATCTGCGTGTTGTTTCTGAGTAAAACAGAGCTGCAGAATGACAGATATAGGCCTTGAAGCATTGCTGTGTGTGAACATATATACATAGCAGGCACGTTTAACTCTCACTTCTGCACATGATTAACAACGAGCTGCATAATTTACATCAATCGATCCATTTTTCACGATAACAGAGAGGGTGTTTTAATGAAAGGAATAGAAATAGCTTCAGCTCACTTTTTCTCTCTTTCTCCATAAATGTGATTCAACTCAGAATTTCTGATTTCTTTGCTCCAATTTGCTTTTACCATGTGTCACCTTTTACAGCAACATCATCATCATCATCCTTAATATTAGCAAAGCATTCGTATTGATATGAGATTGCAACAAAAATTCCTCAAAACAGATCATCTATGTCTGATATTAATATTCAGTAAACAATATACTGTAGCCTGTCAAACAAGACCATTAATTAGCCAATATTTGACCATTTCAATTATTATCGCACCTTTTTGAGAATGTATGTTCATTAAACAAACACTGAATTTTCTCACAACATTCTGCAAACCTAAAAACAACATTTTGTCTTCATGAAGAAAACTGTCCTGGCACACCTTAAAAATGCATGTTAGGTGGGTTATGATCTTAAATATGAATGCTTATGTTTAAATGCTTCATATTCATCATGTTGTAGACAAGTATAAATTGAGCCATATGCACAAATCTAATTCATTTAAAAAGGCGGTCAATAAAGTAAAGTGTATAGCTCATGAAAACGGCAAGGTCATGGGTTTGATTCATGAATTGATATATACGTCGAATGCATGTAATGTAAATATATATTTTTTAATGTAAGCTCAAATGTAAAAGTTTTTCTTTGTTTCTCACTACATTTGGTCATTACATAATTCCCATACTTGTTATTTAATAGTTTTGATGAGGTTGCACGCAGAAGGAAGTTCACTCAAACTTCTCTCCAGAGCAGATAAAGCAGTTTTCGGGTTGTCTGCTAGAGTCCAGGGGTTTTAGGGCTCTGCGTTTATTGAATCATGGTAGAGTTTGAGCCGCAGATTTCCAGCTGAACGCTTCTCCTCCTCTCCGCCTCTCGTGACCTGAGCTGAGCTGTGGGAAATCAATTACCCTGCTCAAGTAAGGCCGGGATCCTGAAGGCCGGGTTCAAATTCAGCCTTTAAATTAAGCAAACTCATTCTATTAGGGCTGTACGATATATCGTTGTAGCATAAGTCACATCGTATGTCAAGTATAGGGATCGTAGTTGATCCGTACGGATTAATTGCTAAGTTGAACCTGTTTATCATTTGCGCATGTTTTAGGTCCGGTCAGCTTAAAGCTACACTGTGTAAGATTTTCTCCCATCTAGCGGTGAAATTGTATTTGACTACCAACTGAATATTACTTTCTAGCCCCTCCCATTCCGAGGGCGTTTTAACTCCTACGATGGCCGTATTATTCCAAGATTATAGAGCTATAGATGCTATAGTTAGCCAAGCAACTATAAAACTTCGAAGATTTGTCGAGAAGAAAGTGTTTAAACTTCCTTTTAAAATCCTTGCTCTTAATGAGCCACTCCAGTATTGACTTTGGTCTTATTGATTTTCCTGTCGCGTTATCGTTTTAATTCTCTATGTTACATGTCCTCGAGAATAGGTGTGATCCTCCATCTTAAACAGGCTTTCAAATCTGCCGGCAGTCGCGAGTAATCTCCCCCTCATGTTCGTCACGGTGCCACTGAGTGTAAAAGCACGAAAGGCGAAACTTGAATTTCCAGGTATGTCCCTCTTTGACTAATGTATTTTCAAGATGGAGGGGCAACGTGGCTGCCGCCTTTCGAGCGACTCACTCGTATGTATTCTGAATGGCAGATTCTACGCTTACGAGAATACTTGATTAGTTGGTGGAAGTAATTACACATGAATGAGCACATATAATTTTGAAAGATTTTTTTGTTAAAGGTCCCATGACATGAAAATGTCACTTTATGAGGTTTTTTAACACTAATATGAGTTCCCCTAGCCTGCCTATGGTACCCCAGTGGCTAGACGTTTTGATAGGTGTAAACCAATCCCTGGGTATTTTTGAGAAAATGAAAGCTCAGACGGCCAAATCTAGAATCTTCCCCTTATGTCGTCATAAGGGGAAAGGTCACCTCCCCTTTCTCTTCTTTGCCTGCAAAGAGAATTTGGCCGCCAATGAGAAAATGCGCTGCGCAAGCGCGATATTGGTTTTTCCTCGAGACACATCATGGCTTGCAAACGAGCGAAGCATGGCAGTTGCTCAGTGTTTGGATGTACAAATTAACACAAAAGTATTTTTTTAGTTCCTTCATCCGAGCTTCTGAAGAACCAGTGGGTTACGTGAATTACTGATGTGTAATTGTTCAAGTTTAGACAGATAATCTTTCCCTCAAAATCGTTCAATACTGTTTGTGCATCAGTAAATCAAGCCAGTGACTAAAATATCAACTTCACAACGTTTCTCTTGGTAGGATGAAAATAATCTTATTTATTTACAGAAAGTGATCAAAGAACAATCCCTTTTCAATCGCCCAAGCTGTCAATCACACAGCCTGAGTTTATCTGGACACTTGCCAAAACTCGTTATGAAATCAATGACGCTGTTACGCTGCACAGCGAAGCTCTTACTGTACTTACCTCATGTTTGCATTGGTGAAATCATTAGTGAGAGAGCAGAAACAAAAAAATGCCATATTTGAATCTCCAGGAAAAGCATGCAGTAGATAAACTTTTATTTGATGTCTTGAATGTTATTTTTTATTTATTTATAAAAGAACAATAACAGAATCAATAAGGTTTCTTTCGGCTTTTTATTTCTGATTCTTTTTTAATGTGTTCATGAGATTTGCTGGCACTGTGTGCTTTGTTTTGAAGGATTATACTGTGTTGAAGTTGTTTGTTTGTGGCGTAATGTGTTTTATTAGTTTAATACAGCATGACTGTGGCTCAGTAAACAGTGTCGGTGGATTCTCTGAGATTTTCATACTAGGGAGTTTAAAAGCACAGAATTACTGGCAAAAGTCATGGAAATTAATTAGTCAAAAGGTGTGGAAACCCCTTCAGAATAAACATTTGTAATTTTTCTATTACCAAATTCCCAACTCCCAACCAATTCCCAAAATTGTAAGGATGTTTTTTAGACTTAATGTCTTAAAATAGCTTGAATGTAACTTGACACCCTTGCCTAATTTAGTATGCGCAGTTCTATGAATATGCAAATGAGCCCCACCTCCACTCACTCACTCAGCTCAGAGATCCACTGGTTGACGATCACACGTTGATCTGATTGGTTACAAGGTAGTTTGTGACGTCAGAAACACCAGCGATTTCAAAGCGTGTTTTTGAGACTGTCTTAAAAATACTCAGTAATGGTGTCGACTTATGAATTTACACATGGTTTGTCTTAAAGCATATTAAAAACACCACATTGACACATAAACAACATTAAACGCTTGATTTTCACCACAGGGCGACTTTAATACTGTAATAAGTATTCACTGTTGCCTGTTCTGTTCCCCTCGAGTCCTTACTAAATGTGAGTCAGCTGTATTTCAGCACAGACGTCACTCCACCTGTTGTCTGAACGTGGCATCTGTTGCGTTTCATTAAAAAGCTATTAAAAGCCAGAGGGCGATCTCGCCTTCAGCAGGACCGTCCGACCCGAATCACCTCAGCTTTGCATCCCAGTGGGATCACGTCTCTGACGACACGCCACTTCTCATCTCTCTCACTCTGAGAGACACTCAACATGTTGGATGAAGAGTGACGTGAGGTTTAGCCATGCGACTATAGGTGCACTTCCATTTGGATGAGCTTGACGTATAGGGTCTGATTGTCAACCGTATGGAACTGGATAATATTCTGAATGTTCTGATCCAATCTGACTTCTGACCTGTAATGCTGCCTGAATCATAATCACACACGGTTCGTTCATTCGTTGGCCCGAGGAGAACTGAGCGACTGGTTTCTCCCAAGGTTTTTCTTCTCCATTCTGTCACTGATGAAGTTTTGGTTCTTCGCCACTGTCGCCTTTGGCTTGCTTAGTTGGCAACATTTAATTTAATATTCAACAATATTATTGATCTGCCTGCGTTAACACCATTATACGAGAACTGAACTGAGCTGAACTTATGCTGGACTGTGACACTAATTTTCAATTAAATTAAATTCGCATTTATTTGTATAGCGCTTTTCACAATACACATAATTTCAAAGCAGCTTCACAGAGTCCACTAGAGTGATCTGTTATCAGAGGTCACTGTCTAAGTTATGCATTTCAGAAATGTACATATTCAGAATCACAGTTAACGAAAAAGGTATTAATTTAAACAATGTAATAATTAAATGCAGAAGCAATGAGCTAATTGAAGTCATGAATACTTGTTTGTTAACAAATGATTATGACATTTAGAAAAAAGTAGCATTGGTGCACATTGAGAGTTGGCGTCATCTGAAGTCTTCGTGGGGGTCGGCGTCATCTCGTCACAGGTGTTGGTCACCTGAAGTCTTCATAAGAGGCTGGATCCAAACTGGAGCTGACATACTCTCTCGTTACCTCAGGATGAGCATCCCAAGATAAAACCGAGAAGCAAATAGAAAATAATTAGCATTAAGCAAGAATAATCATGTGCATTTGATCTGATATAACTCTATAAGGTGAGGAGATGCATTATATGAATGCTAGGCTAGATGCGTCTTTAATCTTGTTTTCTTCTAGAAACAAACTTTGTTGCATTATTTAACTCTGCTTTGAAACTATCTGTATTGTAAAAAGTGCTATATAAACAAAGCTGACTTGTCTTGATTGTAATGCACACAACAAGGTATAAATACTTGTTTTTCACTCTGCAGGAAATCCTCGGATGCTTTCCCCCATCGCAGGATGACCCTAACGCGAGAGAAGGGTCGACGCCAAGCGATTCGCGGACCAGCGTTCATGTTCAACGCTCGGGGAAGCAGTCTCACAGCAGAAGAGGAACGCTTTCTAGACGCAGCGGAGTACGGGAACATCCCAGTGGTCCGAAAGATGCTAGAAGAATCATCCACGCTCAACGTGAACTGCGTGGACTACATGGGACAGAACGGACTGCAATTAGCCGTGGGTAACGAACACCTAGAGGTCACCGAGCTTCTCCTGCGACGAGACAACCTGGCCCGTGTCGGGGACGCCCTCCTGTTAGCCATTTCCAAAGGTTACATACGAATCGTGGAGGCCATTCTGGGACATCCGTCCTTCGCGAGCAGCGAACGATTGACCCGAAGCCCCTGCGAGCTGCAAGACGACGACTTCTACTCGTACGACGAGGACGGCACGCGGTTCTCGCCCGATATCACTCCGATCATCTTAGCCGCGCACTGCCAGAAATACGAAGTGGTGCACATGCTACTAATGAAAGGCGCCAGGATCGAGCGGCCACACGACTACTTCTGCAAGTGTGCCGAGTGCACGGAGAAGCAGAGAAAAGATGCGTTCAGCCACTCACGGTCTAGGATAAACGCGTATCGTGGACTCGCTAGCCCGGCGTATCTCTCTTTATCCAGCGAGGATCCCGTACTGACCGCGCTGGAGCTGAGCAATGAGCTCGCCAAGCTCGCCAACATCGAAAAGGAGTTTAAGGTAGGAAGACTGGACCAACATGGTGATTATTTTTTTATTGATTTTTTTTATGTGCACCATATTTTTTTATTTTAATATCATGTTTTTTATATTTATTTTTCCTTAGATATTTTGCATAATAGTTTTATTGGCCACGTACACACAGCAACGTTTTGGGGAGTCACTGACACTTTTTAATTAAAAGAGCGAATCTTTTAAATGATTGCGTTGCATGAAAATTATACAGGAGTCACTCTTATGTTTCCATCCAAAGTTGCGCATTTAACTTACGCGCAACTTTGGATTATCGCATTAAAAATAAAAAGAATAAAGCAAAGTTTTCATTCCATAATTTAAAAATCGTCACTTCCTGATAAACTGAAGCTAAATATCACTAAGAAAAATTCATGTCTTTTTTGATGCGCACCGGGGAATTGATTCGGTAAATGTGTTTCCATCGTAGTTTATGCACATGTTTTCTTATTGGATAAAAAGTTTATGCCACTCAATTCGTTTTTTATGTGCTTTTTTAGAATTTATGCGCATCTGTTTCCATCCATGTTTTTTTATTTTTTTTTATTATGCGATATCCCAAAATGCACATAAAAATAGGTTGATGGAAACATAGCTAATGACAGTCGTGAAAACGCGTTCGCAAGTGTTATAGCAAGATATACTATAATAGTTTTTTTTAAATATTTTATTTTAAAATAAAATTGTGTTTGTCATTTTTATTAGTTTTTTTTGTCTTTATAGTTTTTAGTTTATTTAGTTAATATAAGTTATTTTTGTACTTTTTAAAAAAAAATCTTAAAAATTTAAAATAAGCTAATTTCTTTGCTGATCCCGCCTGCGCCTTCTAATGTTTTGTCCAGTTCCCGCCAGCAAGATCCCGCAGTATTTACGGTCTACACGTATTCTTTCTTGCTCCAGTCATTTCAACTCAATCTCACGGGAAAAACAATTATTTTACAAGGTGGCGATTTCATGAAGCTTTGTTTCCACCACTGAATAAAAAATAAAAAAGCTAATTGCAACTTTTTATCTCGCAGTTTTGACTTTTTTTTTCTCTGAATTGCATGATCTAAACTTGCAATTGCAAGATAGTCAGAATTGCATGATATAAAGTCGCATTTGCATGTTATAAAATCCGAATTGCGTGTTATGTCAGAAATGTGAGAAATAAACTCGCAATTCTGAGAAAAAGTGTAAGTCTTTGAACTAATAAACTAATTGAACTATAATAGAAAGTGAGAATTTGGAGATATAAATTGCGAGAAAAAAGTGAGAACTGCAAGTTATAGTCAAAATTGTGAGGTAAACTTTATATCTCACAATTCTGACTTTTATAACTCGAGTTTGTTTATATGAGAGAAAAAGTCTGAATAGCGAGTTTATACCACACAATTCTGACTTTATAAATTGCATTTTGCAGTCAGAATTATGAGATTAAAAGTCACAATTATCATTTAAATAGTTTTATTCCGTGGCTGAAACAAGCTCTATGTATTCGTACGATGTGCATTGTGTGAAAATGTGTGATTTTTAGGAAAAATACGCTTGAAGGAGGGGCGGGGCTTCAGCAGTTCATATGAAAACTTACGGTTTCATTTGAATCGGCCACAAATTCACCAGAACATAAAATAGTTACGTGTCATTGCCATGAGATTGTGTTGCCTATTTTTTCCAATTCCCACAAATAAATTACACTTCTGACTTTTATCGCGTTTATCGCTGCAGGCGAAGTATTTTTTCCTTTGCTGTCGCATAAAATACGCATAAAATACGAAATTCTAACCTTGCACCTGTAAACTGTTTAATTTAGTTGCGCAACAGACAAATGACATTCTGTACCTTAAAACACTAAATACATTCGAGTAACTCTTATTTTATTTTTAGATATTAATGTTTTACTGTGATAGGTCTGATTCGTAATCTTTGATGAATCAGTCAAACAGATCTCAAATTGAATCAGATTCAGTGAATCGTTCAGAGATGACAAATGACTCCCTCACTGAACTGAGTCATAATGAACCTGTGTGAACGTGGCCACTCTTTCTCCAACTGCATTTTGTTGTGTTAAACATGAATTTCCTTCTCCATCCCAAACTCTCTCTCCATTTTAACAGCATTTTAACTTCTGTTGCGTGTGTGTGTATGTTTGTGTGTGTGCTGCCGCCGTCGACAGGATAAAAAGAACCGTAATAAAGAGACATCGCAGCACAATGGCTTCACTCTGGTAAATATGTTTGACTACATTTACTAACTCAGACTAACAGTAAATGTCATGCTTGCTGATTCAGCTTTTATGTCAAGGTTAGACTGTCTGTCAGCGTATCTGCTTGTCTGTCTGTCAGTCTGGACAATTGAATCGCTGTAGATTTCGATCAGTGCTGAGCCAGAGATTCACTTCGAGCTCTCTCTTCAGCTCTGTATCAGCTTCTATTTCAGACAGAATTATGAATTATGCCGTATGTTATTCTGCTGCAGATCTCATGTGTGTATTCAATGTTCACTGATTCACAAAAAACACTTATAGATAGATAAATAATAATGCATTCATGTGTGAATCTCACAAAGCCTGTCTAGAACAGGTCATATTTCAAAAGAAATGAAAAATAATATATTTTGCATGAAGAAAATTGATTCTATTTGTAAGCACATCTCATTACCGTAATACAGTACAAATGTTTGAAAAAGATCTTTTGTGACTTTTCAAGTATTAATTCGTGATGTTAGTATATTTAAAGGTGGTACAACATTATGCAGATTTTAATGTATGAGAATCAAATGAAAAGTAAAACATCTGAATGCATTACAGTAATGAGAATTTAGAATTAATTTATGATTATTTATTTAATTATAAGATTTCTGTATATTTTAAATGTTTATTTCTTTTGATTTGGTGATAATCAGCAAATAAACGTCACATTTTCGAAGCTGTTGTACACATCATACCCACTTTGATAACGTCATGATGTCTGGGTTCAACATATGGTCAGTTATATTGCTTTCCTCATGCTGATAAGAGGTTTGTTGTCGTCCTGGTGGTCTGAGAAGGTCAAATGAATCCCACAGAGAACAATAAAACACACAGCATGTCATGTTTTAAACAGAACCTCAGCAGCAGTGCATGCTGGGAGATCACACTCATATGTGACCCTGGACCACAAAACCAGTCACAAGGGTCGTGTTTTTTTATTGAGATTTATAGATCATCTGGAAGCTGAATAAATAAGCTTTCCATTGATGTATGGTTTGTTATGATAGGACAATATTTGGCCGAGATACGACTATTGAAAATCTGGAATCTGAGGGTGCAAAAAAATCAAAACATTGAGAAAATCTCCTTTAAAGTTGTTCATTTATGTTCACGATTGTGCAGCATTCACTCACACAAATACATGTTTTATATATTTACGGTAGGAAATTTACAAAATATCTTCATGGAACATGATCTTTACTTAATATCCTAATGATTTTTGGCATAAAAGAAAAATCTATAATTTTGACCCGTACAATGTATTGTTGGCTATTGCCACAGATATAAGGCCTCACACTAACACAGTAGCATACTGAGGGTCCCTACATGCAAACCAAAGCATTGAGAACTTTGTAAGTGTACTGACAGTTTAATAAGAAGATACTTTATAAAGACAGTACACTTCGCGTATACAGACAGGAGCCATCTTTGGAAAACAGTCTCGACCAGTCGAACCACGAATGCGGTGCTTTCTTCCGGAAACAACGGACCGTATGAGAACAACAAAACTTTAATTTAGCCACAACCAACGATAATTGTAGTTTGATCACAATCACAAACTAAACCATGTTCCTTAAAAAAAAAAATTGTTGATCAGAGCATTTCTTTCTTTCTTTTTCCAAGAGAACTATAACAGCTGTTTGAACTTTGTTTGATTGATTCTGACATGTATCTCCTGTTGAAGCCCTTGAGTCGGATGTTGCAGTGGTTGTTTGAGTCTGACAGCCTTTTCAACCGAAAGGCCCCTGTGGACGGTGAATTCATTTAAAGAGGAGCTATTCTGCTTTCTTCTCATGTTCATCTTTCTTCAGTGTGTAATGTTGCTGTTTGATCATGAAAAACCTCTGCAGTCACACAGTTCTTCTCTATATCAGTGTCAGTGTTTCTGAACTCCTGAAACGCCTCCATTGTAGTCTTGAGTTTCTTCCGGGAACGAACACGTCACAATATTCCTCATTTAAATAATTAAAGCGCAGAATAAAGGGGCGGGACCTGGTTGAGTTAGTTAGTAGTGTGTTAAACTGGTGGTTATGGTAAGGGGCGGGACATTTCCCAAACACACTCGAAGCGCTCGACCAATCACAACACACTGCTCCAGCCGACCAATCAGAGCACAGTGTGCTTTTCAGAAGGAGGAGCTTCATAGAGACAGGAACTAAACTGGGGTGTGTTTCCCGAAAGCATCGTTAGCCAACTATGTTCGCAAGTTACGTCGTTATCAGCAGTTAAACGAGACCGTGTTTCCCGAAACCATCGTTCCAACGAAGTTGTGAAAGTTGTGTGTTAGGAGCGACAGATCTCCTGCGGTTAGAAGAGTTTCTTGTTTGCATGACATGTGGACTCAATAAATGCTGATCTGGAGAAAAATAAGCATTCAGTGCAATCTGTATCTTTTATTTAGAATACATACAAATGTCATTTACGTCTTTTAGTTTGTCAAGAGATTTAAAGCACCATTTTTGAAGAGTGTGCATGTGTGTACGAGCTCTAGTGCGTAAGAACGAGCCTATGATTGAATCTTTAAATAAAGCAAAATAACTGAGAAAAATGAGGAATATTCCTCAGATGCAATGCCTGTAATTTATAGCAAAACATCTAGCGTTAATTCGATCTTAAACAGATTCATCAAAAAAGTTATTACTTCACCACGTGCGTGACGTCATTAACCAACGTGGTTCAACGGCCAATTTGCGACAATATGGTTTTGGGAAACAGTCGTGACTCGCTAGTTGATTTTTTCAACGATGCATTGTACTATAGTAGTTAATCAGTGAGTTACAACGCTGTACGGGAAACACACTCTGACAGACTGGGAAAAGAGGAGCTGCAACAATGGAGGATATGAGGAAAATAATCAGCATTCAAGCAGGAAAACCTGTTCAGAGCCCAAAAACAATAGACTTTGTAAAAGGTTATGATAGGCCTCTTCTAAACAGCTGATCTGCTCTTTCTCTGCTTCTCCACAGAACGACTACAGAAAGCTGTCCATGCAGTGTAAAGACTTTGTGGTTGGCGTTCTGGATCTGTGCCGAGACACCGAGGAGGTCGAGGCCATCCTGAACGGAGATATATCGGCCGAGCTCGAGGAAGGCCAGCATCATCGCTCACTGCTCAGTCGAGTCAAACTGGCCATTAAATACGAGGTTAAGAAGGCAAGTGTCCGTATAATCATGCCTATTCATAGGGAACACTACACCTTTTCTTTTCTTTTTTACACTTTTTTTTTTTTAGATGTAACAAAATTATGGCAGCGTATTACAACAATATTATTAAGTAAAATATCTCTTTTACATAATATTAATACAAAATTATAACAAATTAACAATAATAATAAATTAAAAAACACAGGCACAGGTCAATTCAGTTATCTATACATTAACAAGAGTTGGAAATAGTCATGTATACAAGAGAAGCAAATTATGAAATAAAAAGGGGTAATTTAGGAAAACCAGTAAATTAATAAATAATGAATGGTTTATTGGGAAGAAAATGTTGGGAATCAAGCTATTTTATCTCCTTCTACCTCATTTATTATATTACTAATATCAGAGTTTGAAATAAAGGATATAAAAGGTTTCCAAATATTCTCAAAAAAAAAAAACAGTTTACCTTTCAAATGTCACATGATCCTTCAGAAATCATTCTAATATGATGATTTGATGATCAAGAAACATTTATGATTATTATCAATGCTGAAAATGAAAGTTTGGGGGCAATATAAAAATGTGAACACATTAAATTGATCAAAAGTGACATTAAATATGTTTATAAAGATGCTATTCTTTTTTCATTTTCCATTCATTAAAGAATTCTGAAAAAAAGGTATCATGGTTTCCACAAAAATATAAAGCGGCAAAACTGTTTCTAACATTGGTAGTAATAAGAACCATTATTAATGATTAAGTACTAATAATAACTGATAATAATTGAGCATTAAATCATCATATTAGAATGATTTGTGAAGGATCATGTGACACTGAAGACTGGAGTAATGATGCTGAAAATTCAGCTTTGATCACAGGAATACTATATTTATACTATACTATATATTTACATAGAAGAAAACTTTTTTTTAATCTTTTTTTTATATTATAAAATAATATTTCACTATATTTTTACTGTATTTTTAATCAAATAAATGCAGTCTTGGTGAGCAGAAGAGACTTCTTTTAAAAACATCCAAATTTATTTGTATGTATGTATGTATGTATTTATTTATTTATTTATTTATTCAAAGTTCATCAATGCACAAAAAAAAACAACCTTCAAAGCAAATAAAATGTTGCATAATTGGGTAAATCTCATGCTTTCATAATAACACATCATATTTCATCATATAACCACAGTATGCATCGCTGCAGATTGTTAACCTCAATATGCATTTATAAAATAACCTTGTAATAAGCCTAAGTGTTAATGAAAATCTGCTGAAACATTATTTGGGAAGGATGAGGATTGGCGTTCATCAAAGCTGCTTTGATTTATCAGTCTCTAGTTTCTTCCGAGGACACAATTAACCTTCCCTGGAATCCTGGGTGAAGGATGTCTGAAATTCACTGAGAATATAATGACGAAAAGTAGATAAAGAGGGACACAATTAATCACATGTGTTTTATTGTGAAGTGTGACTAATCCTCTGTGCCGACTTAGTTTTGTTTAATCACCGGACACACACGTCGTCCACTCCTCCAAACAGGCCAACACACACTCTCCGGGACGTGATCGGATGAAGTGTTAATCAGGCTAACAGCAGCACGCGTCAGCGCCCAGCCACCCTGACATAAAGTGTCATTTAAAGATGAGATTTCAAGAGCCCTAAATGCTCCCAGGAGGACGAGGAGTGTGTGAGGCTCCGGCTCGCGTTAGGAAATGAGTTCAGAGTCAGCCGTCCGCATTACGATGATTACTTCAGCGGTCGCTTCATGCCTGAGAAGTGTTAAATTAAAAGTCATGAAGCGATTGCTTACTTTCAATGAGACTCTGCTGGCGGCTTGTATTGTCACTTTAAAAAATAAATATTCGATTGGGTGAATCATATCTGGCAATCATTAAGTTCTTCAAATTTCTTCAATTTTAAAAAGCATGCTACTAACTTACTCTTAATATTTCTGACATGTCTTTAAATAATAGAAATGGTATTTTATAGTATTTCGCCCACTGAAGGGACGTGTAAAGTTACTAATTAAATCTGCAATCGATTTTAACACAGAGAGCAAAGCTCAATGCACAGTTACAGTTATTCTGAATGTGATTATTTGCAATAACTACGACCTTTTTGCACTTTTTACTGATTTTATTCTTATTTTACTTCTTTCTGGTGTGCTGGGGTATAAAAAGAACGGTGTGAATCAAAAAAAGAGAAATATTTTAATAATTATTGTATAGTTTACAAAGCTCTAAAAGGAAGTCATGCAATTTTTTTAGTTAAAATCAGTTCTATTTAAAGTGCTGTTTTATTGGCATGATTGAATGTCGCAATAACAAATAAGAATAAAATTGAATTTAAAATAGGGGATTTATAGTTACTTAAACTTACTTAAACTGTGATTAATATATATACAGAAAGCAATCAAAGAACAATCCCTTTCCAATCGCCCAAGCTGTCAATCACACAGCGCGAGTTTATCTGGACACTTGTCAAAACTTGTTATGAAATCAATGACGCACAACAAAGCTCTTGCTGTACTTACCTCATGTTTGGATTGGTGAAATCATTAGTGAGAGTGCAGAAACTGCGTGGCAATGATAAGATCTTCATTCACGCGATCAACAGGCTGTCATCTGCTCAATGCTCATCACTGCAACCTTTTATGTGATGGTAATAGATCTAAATACTTAAAAAACTTCTCACCATTCGTTAATCTCGATAGCTGTAATAGTAAAAACATATAATAGCTGTAATAGTAAAAGTATTCGAGAGAGTTCCACATGTAATGCTAGCTATTTCATATGCAAGCATGTCAGCCAATCACAGCAGTGAGCGTTTACACTGAAGTCTCACAGCAGCCAATCACAGCAGTGGGCGTTTACACTGAAGTCTCACAGCAGCCAATCACAGCAGAGGGCGTTTACACTGAAGTCTCACAGCAGACACGCCCCTTCAAACAGAGCGTTCAAATCAGAGGCTAAAATCAGGCTAGGAAATATGCCTTTTATTTCTAAATTATAATAACTTTTGATCTAAAAAACATACTAACATTATAAGGGCACCCCAGGAAACATTCTAAAATAATAAAATAATCCATGCAATGGGACCTTTAAAATATAATGTATTACTGTGATGCAAAGCTGAAATTTCAGCATCATTACTCCAGTCTTCAATCACATGATCCTCCAGAAATCATTCTAATATGATGATTTGATACTCAGTTATTATATTGATTTTTATCTTATTTTAAACATTAATAGGTTTCAGTGGTTGTGCAGCTAAAAAGCAAATAAGTGGAAAAATAAAGCAAGGTACTTTATTTTAGTACGAGGTACAATAGTGACGTGCACCGCATGAGAGCCAGAAACTGTTCCTACAGCTTCAGTTCGTCTTGCAGATGTAATGTGCCTCTCTGGTGCAGTTTCAGCGATTGCATGGTGAGGGATTCGCCGTTACCCAGCAGACAAATAGAAACCCGTCTGTCTTGATTCACAGCCAATCAGATTGGACCATTGCCAGGCTGTTGAGAAATCCATTTTTATGTGATTGTAACCCGAGAGGAAGGCAAAACCTCAGGAACCTCTTCAAGGTTGTTTGGATTCGCTCCAAGTAGCGTTTACTCATCAGGAGAAACATCAAACCTCAACGGCTGCTTTTGACAAGACCAACGCATCTTATTTCCTCATGCACACATCCCAGGAGAGACAGTGAATCATGTACTGAAATTAAACACGTGCTTCATGACTTTGCTGTGATATTATTCATGAAACAGCAGTAGCAGTTTAATGTTTGAGGTAAAGCATTAATCTCTCTCGCTGGGTGGGGGAATCTGTCGTCTTAGCACGAAACTTTAGTACTTACACCAGCGCTGTCTCAGACACACAGGGCCCTATTTTAACGATTTAAGCGCATGGTCTAAAGCACACGGTGCAAGTGCACTTAGGGAGTGTGCGTCCGAATACACTTTTGCTAGTTTAACGACAGGAAAAATGGTCTAAAAGGGTCGTCCCTATTCTCTTAATGAGTAATGGGTGTGTTTTGGGCGTAATGTGCAATAAACCAATCAGAGTCTCTTCTCCCATTCCCTTTAAAAGCCAATTGCGCTTGTGCCATGGTTGATTTGCTATTTACATGGAGGAATTTGCATGCGGAAAGACTGAACGTTTCTCCAGAGCGCAAACGGATCTGATCGTGGGCGAGGTTAAAGCTCGCTCTGTGTGTGTGTGTGTGTGTGTGTGTGTGTGTGTGTGTGTGTGTGTGTGTGTGTGTGTAGTTAAAGCGTAAGCAGACCATCTACGGGTCAAGCCGGATTCCATCATATCTATGTTCACAATAATAATATTTTAAAAGTGTACGTGCGCTGTGGACCCGCCTATAGGCGCACATTACTAACACGCTTTTTAAATAACAAAAAAATATTGCGCCATTGACTTTAGAGCAGATTTCAGTCGGTCAATGTCTCAGACTATTTCTGTTCCTCAAAATAGCAACGGTCCAACAATGCGCCAGAACACACACTCGTTCTCAGACCAGCAGCTCATGGGCGCACAGATGCATTTGCTATTTAAACAACGTGGCGCAGGACGTGAAAATGATAACGGCGTCGGGCTGGAACCAGCAAAACACACTTGCGTTGCGCCTGGCGCTGCATTGCACCATGTGTAAGATAGGGCCCATAGACTTTAACAACCATCAGCCATCTCTAAAGGTGTTGAAAGATGGTTGCGAGTGGAAAGAGATGTTTTGACAGTGATAGTTGTGTTGTAATGAGCCGGTTTGTCCCTTCAGGCCTCACTCACTCACTCACTCACTCCAGAGAATCAGATGGGAAAGTCTGGTTCTCGCTGTAGCTTTAGGGCGTCTTTTTTACAAATGACTGGAGTGAAAGCAGCGCCACAGGCCGCAGACTCTACGCTGATGATCTTATCGTTTAGTGAATTACACTAATGTCTGGTGATTCTTCTCATGGGATTTAAACTGTTTTGTCTCTGTTATTTAGGCCGAGTGCCAGTGTTTAGTGTGGTGCTGTTTGATTGAATGGTACAACAATATACTAGAACAAATTATTGTGTTAAAATGTCCCTGAATGAGTTTTTGTCTCATATTTATATCATATGATATAGTTAAGCAATATCACACGAGTAACGAGCACAATATCACACACGAGTGCAAATGTGACACTGATTTTATACATCAGTTCAATAAATAAGTTAATATTGTGTTATATTTTAGAGTCTGTTTTTGTTACCTAAAAAGCCATAGCAGAGTGACTGTGCTTCTCCGAGCAACGCACATTGGAGTTTCTGAATGATTTCGCGTTTTGAACGAATTGGGTGAAGCAATGATTCAAAGATCCATTCATAAAGAGAAGCATTTACTTAATTCTTGAATGAATCTGCTGTTCGAGTGAATCAATTGGGTGAATCAATGATTCAATGATTCATTCATTAAGAGAGCCATTTACTTAATTCCTGAATAAATCTGCGGTTCGAGTGAATCAATCGGGTGAATCAATGATTCAATGATTCATTCATTAAGAGAGCCATTTACTTAATTCCTGAATGAATCACCCATTTGAATGATTTGAATGAATGAATGATTCAATGACTTACTCGTTTAGACATTTACCACCACCTACTGGCAATTGTAGTTTCTTATTTAGAGTAGGCCTATCATTAAATAAAATAAATAAAATCCATATTAATAAAAAACCTATTACGGGTATAGTTCACCCAAAAACTGTTATAATTTAGTACATAAGAGTTTGTCATAATTTACTACATAAGAGTTTGTGTAATAAATTCTATGTTGAATCAAATAAAATATTTTAGCTACTTTTAAAGTACTTTTTAAAGCTACTTTTTGTAATGTCTATTTGATGCTTTTCTCATTTATCACAATAATGACTTTAAACGATCATTTGAGGGTAATTTCTCTGCCAAATTTAATGTGTGATTCATCGCCACATTTAGTAATTAAATAGCTTTAAAATTTTACGTTTTCTTTTCTTTTTATAATTTGACAGCTCTAGTATATACAGGACAGCTAAACATTGTAAAAAAAAAAAATTAATGTTTTTTGAAAGAAGTATCTTCTGCTCACCAATTCATTTATTTTATCAAAAGTATAGCAAAAGGATTAATAATGTGAAATATAATTTACATTATATAGGCAATTTAGATGCTACATGGTACTTCCATGGTAATATTATTGTAATATTGTTGTTTTTACAGCATGAATAGTTATGAATATGCTAAATACTGTTTAAATGAAACCGAATGCATTAAAAACTGATTGTCCCCGTTTTCAGTCTTTCAGTTTTCTGTCCTCTTCTCAGTAATATAATTGTGGCCTGTTATTCATAGCCGTTCTTTCGTCCTGAGTTCATTCTTTCATTTAATTATGTGGATGTATTTTCAAGTCATTTATTCTGAGCCTCATAATTTATGGCAGGAAGGGGTTTATAGGACAGCCGTGAAATTAACACCTGTTTTTCTCTGGGGATTGAAGTTAATTAACCTACTACCTTAATACAGACCGTCCGGCACACGGGAAGTGGCGGTGTGTGTGTACGTGGCCCAGAAAACACATGTTGGATTGCACACCTGGGGAGGAATGGAGATAGTTTTATTGAACTTTGTATGAAATAACTAAAATAAACTTCTCATAACAGGCATCTTTAAAAAATCTGTGAATGATTTCAGCCATTTTACTAACTTCAACCACACACTCTGCTTCAAAACGCTCTTTAAACTGATGTAATCGGCAAGATGTCATTTGCTGATATTGGGCCCTATCTTGCACCCAGCGCAATTGACTTTGTATACCGACGCATGTATCATTCCTATTTTGCACCCGCGCACAGCAGACTTTTCCCTCCACAGACGCACGTCGGTAAATTAGCGAATAAACTTGCGCTCCCGGGGGCGGTTCAGCGCAAAGAGGAGGTGTGTTTCGGCGCAAACGTTCCCTGGTGCTATTTTGCAGTTTCAGAAAACAATTCCGTCACTGATCAGGAAAAACCTAGTCTAAAGTCAGTGGCGCGTTGCGCATGTTATTCAGAGGCTATTTTAAGGGCGCATGCTTGGCCATAATCAATGTAGCGTGTGCACAACACACATACACTTTGCTTCTCTCATCTATACAGACGCAGCAGTTGCATAATACTTATACTAATAATGTAATACATAATTACAAGGAAAAATATTAACACACGAGGGAAATCATTGTGGTGTCCATGAAGATGTGAAAAAATAGGCATAAATATAGCTTACACATTTACCCAAATTATTATACGCCTGTTTAACCGAAGCAAATTTGGGTGTGTTTCTCCATCCCCAATGTCACTTCTCTGTGTTTTACGGCCCTGACGAGAACGTCGGTCTCCTCGGCTGTGAACCGCTCCTGGTGTGCGCCTGGCAAATCCGCCGTTATAATAGCAATCCGCCATGGAACAAGCGCGCCTGCTCTTAAAGGGAATGTGAGATGACGCTCTGATTTGGTTTATTTCACGTTACTCCCAAACCACACCTATGAGTAATGAAGCTACTTCAGACCAACCCATTTTAGATTTCCGAGATCCGCCCACAAAGTTACTTGCGTTTCGCTTTTGATACTTGCGTTTCAGATCATTAAAATAGGGCCCATTATATGACTATCCTGAGCTGTTATGTCAAAAACAGTCAATGTCATGCTTTTAAGAGCCTCTAAAACATCTACTGTAATAAACAGTTTTATTTTTGTATCTATTAATAATATTTCAATCATGACACCTCTGAATAGTTTTAGCATGTTATCGACTATGGCTATGTTAATGGATTTGGTCATGGTGGACTAGATCTGCTTATTGCTGCTGCTGCAGAGCAAGTACTTGCTATTGTTAATAGATACACAGACAAACTGCTGTGAACATGTAAGATATGCTTGAGCTGCATAAATAGACATGCATAAATCACATAGCAGATCTGGGCAGGTGGAGCTGGGGAGGTGGAGGGGTTCAGAGGAACTCTGATAGCGTTAGTGATGTCCAGTTCGCGAATGAATCGTTCTTTTGAACCGGTTCTTTTTAGTGAACCAGTTTACCAAATCGGACTGAACCATCTGAAACAGTTCAGAACTCGAGTCAGCACGGGTTTACAAGTTACTCAACTCAAAACTCACTTTTAGACGTGCCTGACAGTCGCTCCGTCTCAAAATGAGCCACTATCAAGGAGAATATGATCCTATGATGCCGGTTATATCTCTCTCTGAATAACTGAGAACAGGACTGGACCACTGTCTCTCTTTACTGTCCTTCTGTTCTTCCTGCTGACAGGAATAATGCATGCTCTCTAAGTTAATTTTTCAGTGATTCCACATAACATAATAATGGCCGGAACCCTTTTCTGCGCCATCCGCTCCAGATGAGTTATGTGTCTGCTGGGATGTCTCGATGGTTTGTTGCTATGGTGACGTCTTGAGCAAACTTCGCAAGATGCCATCATCGCACGCAAAGCCATCATTTTAAAGGACATATTTCAGTGTTTATAGCCGAGACAGACATTTTTTTGCAGTGTTAAACTGCAAATTTTAATCAGTTTGCATAATCCAACGTTAAAAAAAACCTCCAGTCTTCAGTGTCACATGATCCTTCTGAAATCATTCTAATATGATGATTTGCTGCTCAAGAAACATTTCTGATCATGTTGAAAACAGTTGTGCTGCTTCATATTTTTTGTGGAAACCGTGATGCTTTTTTTCAGGATTCTTTGATGAATAGAAAGCTTAAAAGAACAACTTTTATTTGAAATAGAAATCTTTTGTAACATCATAAATGTCTTTACTGTCACGTTGGATTAATGTAATGCATTTTTGCTGAATAAAAACATCAATAAAAAAATTCTGACATACTTTTGAACAGTAGTGTAAATTTTAATTATGCCATAAATCTGCCTCTCTTTCTTCAGTTTGTGGCTCATCCGAACTGTCAGCAGCAGTTGTTGACGATCTGGTATGAGAATCTGTCTGGTCTCCGGGAGCAAACCATTCCCGTGAAGTTTCTGGTGGTTTTGGTCGTGGCACTGGGACTCCCCCTGCTAGCTGTGGGGTATTGGTTTGCCCCGTGCAGTAGGGTAAGACGCTTTTACACACACACACACACACACACACACACACACACACACACACACACACACATATATATATATATATATATATATATATATATATATATATCATCTGTAATACCATGGCTATTTAGCCCTTTATATAAACAGGGCTGTGTATTTGAGCCCTGCACGGGCCAAGAAATCCAGCCCTAATCCGGCCCTGGCCTGACAACGTCTGCAATTTTTCTGCCCGAACCCGACCTGAGACCATCATCAATATCACTTTAAGCTCTCTCTGACGAACGCTCTCTGATACCCGCTGTCTCTGCTACACACACACACATGCTACTAAGAGGTAAACTTTTATTATAGGCCTCAAACATAACTACCACCACCGACAATCATGCCCTCAAATATTACTACAGACTGTCCATTACAGAGAAGCATAAGCTTAGAGAAGAGAAAATGCAGTAGAGAATATTATATAGCCAAGCTATGTGATCCAGCAGCAAATAAGTAAATAAAGATTTACAGTCTACCTTTTTTTGATGTTAAGTAACTTTACTGAAGAGCAATGTTTCAAAGAACTCTTCGCCAACTGGCTAACATTAAATAATAATAATAATAATAATAAAATCCGTTGAACTGGCTAACGTTAGGCTACATGTATGTTTGTTACTTGTACTTGTATTAGGTTTTGCATTTGAATATATATTTATTTAGACATTATTAAAGGCTAATTCATAGCTTTATTAGCCTGGTAAAAAGGCTTTGCATTGCCAAAGCATTGACAGAGCTTTGATCCAATGGTGTTGAGCATTGACAAATTTACAGCCAACAGTGGGAAGCGTCCTGATCTCATCCTGAAGAGCCAAGTTAGACACGTTCCTGGGTCGACATGTTTTGTTGACAATATTCCTGCCCAAAAATGTTATGCTAACAATATCCTTACCCCTAAACCTAATAAGTTATCCCTAAAATCAGTTGGAAATGATAAGTGAACAACACTGATATAGAAGGTCCTGGTTGTGAGCCTAAACTTGACATGAACTGTAAACCTGTTCCTCAAATCTGATTGGTTGATTGGAATGTTGTTCTAGGATCAATGAAGATGTTGATCCAGGAACATGTTGCTCTTGGTGAAATCAGGTTCAGTGGGGAGGAAATCATATTTCTAGTCCTACAATACCATCCACTCTATTTTTTCAGTTTATTTTAGTCGTTTTTTCTCTGCAGTAGTCAACTCTGAAGTTACTTTTGTTGCTATATATGCCATGTTTAAAATTTTCATGTTTAAGATGCATGCAAAGCTACAGTGTAAAAAAAAAAAAGTTTATTGGAGTACGTTTTAGTCATTCTACTTCAAAATTTCACGTTTATTTCATTGTTACTTGCTGTTTTCTTATACATTTTTGTGAAATTCACTAGCAATTTCTGAGTTTCAAGAAGTAAATCCTTCCCTTTTTTCAGTGTAATGAGTCTGTGATTGTTATTAAACATATTTTGTTAATCTGCCGCATGATCTTTTCCATGTTTTCTCAGCTTGGTAAAATACTACGCAGTCCTTTTATGAAGTTTGTTGCTCATGCGGCCTCCTTCATCATCTTCCTGTGTCTGCTGGTGTTCAATGCGTCCGATCGGTTTGAAGGAATCACGACCCTTCCCAACGTCACCGTCACTGACTACCCGCTCCAGATCTTCAGAGTCAAGACCACACAATTCTCCTGGACAGAAATACTGATCATGGTCTGGGTTGCAGGTAATGCACGACATCGGCAATGCTTGTAATCAATATTTAAAGCTACAATATGTAAGATTTTTGTAATAAAATATCCAAAAATTACTTGGATTTTTAATTTCAGAGATATTCCAGTTTTAAATAATGGCTCGTCCCTGTTCACTTGTCGCCTGTCAATGACGTAATACCGTGTTATCCCTGGTTTCCGCTCGTTCTGCCATAGTAACCATGGCGACAGACGTGGACAACTGCGTTACGTCTAGCGGCGCGCTCACGCTGTTGTTGTTTCGCTCAAACTTTATGGATCATGGCAAGCAGACTTTGGGACAAAAGGAGAACTAAAACGAGGATCAATATCAGCGTGGCGTTTTCGAGATGCCGAGAGCTAGCGTCCGCGGCTAACTTCCACTTGACAGAGACGCGCAAATGTAGAGGTGAGCAAATGTACATAAAACTAATCAATGTTATACAGCTCAACATGATGAAATGTTAGAATATGATCAGTATGTTACTCTAATGTTGATCTAGCTCACTGCTAGTCTCATACAGACAAACTAACACACAGAATAACATTATAACTTTAACACACTCAAATGCAGTTTAGTGTGATAGTGTAGAGCGAGTGAAACAGCGCTGCGTTCCCTCACAAGTGTCATTGGTCTAATAAACTGCCCTGTGTGAGTGTTATTCAGCACTAGCGGGTAAGTTAGTTCGGTAGGATTAAATGTCCTCATTCCTTTATATCCGCGGGACTCGCGTGTGACGCTGAGATCTGTCTCTCATTAGCACTCGCGCCGCTTCATTCCACAGTCATGCTAAACACATCAGTGTATTCACTCATCAATAAACATTATTAGATCCATCGGCATGACGACAAGTTCCATAATTCCGCTTATGCGTCATCAACTGACGCCTTTGTTATTGTGAGAGGTTAGCGACCCCTAGTGGCGATAAAAATTACATATTGTAGCTTTTATTTATATGATTTCAACACTACATGATATCCCTTTGTACAACTAGTATGTATCCTTGAAGATTTAGACATTTGATGAGGATTTTATCTCATTACTGATTAGGAGAAGCAATTGAGATATTGAAGAGATCTAATTTGTGACTGTTCTTTTATAAAATGGTCAGTTTTAGTTATATAGGACATTTAATTAAGAGACTAATCTATCACTTTCAGAAATAGAGTTCCTCACTCCAGGACCAAAGCAGGACGATCAATGAACCTCTCAATCGTTTTGTCCTCATGAGACTGACAGAGAGTGAGAGTTTGAGTGGATTAGAGTCAGTGAAGTGAAGTGAATCTCTGAAGTGAATGAAATTCAGAAAATTTCCTCCCAGACTAGTGCTGGGCAATAACTTACAAAAAATAGTGACGCTTCTAACATTGCTATTGATTAGTGAATCAATTCATTAGGAAAGTTAATTTCAAATAACCATTTGAATAAAAAGTTACACATTTTCAGTTCTTTAGTTTTAACATATTTCGTTTAATCACAAAATGTTATACTAGGTTATGAATTGGGGTTTTTCAGTTTGAGTATTTAATGTAAATGATCTGTTCAAGATTAATTCTGTTATTTTTGTACCTGATAAATATTGCTCTGATCGCAGAATATATTTGGGGTTGGTCTGAAGTCTCTTCTGCTCAAGGCTGCATTTATTTGATCAAAAATACAGTAAAAACAATGAAATGTTATTACAATTCAAAATAATTGTATATTTTCTATGTGAATATATAGTAAAGTGTCTATATAGTGTATATATAGTATATATAGTAAAACATATATAGAAAAAATTCCTGTGATTTCAGCATCAATACTCCAGTCTTTGATGAATAGAATGTTTAAAACAATGTTTATTTGAAATGGAACTTTGTGTAATACTCTTGGGGCCCTATCTTGCACCCAGCGCAATTGACTTTGTACAGCGACGCATGTATCATTCCTATTTTGCACCCGACGCACAGCGGATTTTTCCCTTCACAGACGCACGTCGGTAAATTAGGGAATGAACTTGCGCTCCCGGGGGGCGGTTCAGTGAAAAGAGGAGGCGTGTTCCGGCGCAAACGTTCCCTGGTGCTATTTTGCAGGTTTAGAAAACAATTCCGCCACTGACAAGGAAAAACCTAGTCTAAAGTCAGTGGCGCGTTGCGTATGTTATTCATATGCTATTTTAAGGGCGCATGCTTGGCCATAATCAATGTAGCGTGTGCACAACGCGCATACACTTTGCTTCTCTCATCTACACAGAAGCAGCAGTTTTCCTTTTTGCAAATCATAGGCTACATAATTACAAGGAAAAATATTACCACACGAGGGAAATCATTGTGGTGTCCATGAAGATGTGAAAAAATAGGCATAAATCTAGCTTGCACATTTACCCAAATTATCATACGCCTGTTTAACCGAAGCTAATTTGTGTGGGTGTCTCCCATTCCCAATGTCACTTCTCTGTGTTTTATGGCCCTGACGAGAACGTCGGTCTCCTCGGCTGTGAACCGCTCCTGGCGTGTGTCTGGCAAATCCGCCGTTATAATAGCAATCCGCCATGGAACAAGCGCGCCTGCTCTTAAAGGGAATGTGAGATGTCGCTCTGATTGGTTTATTTCACGTTACGCCCAAACCACACCTATGAGTAATGAAGCTACTTCAGACCAACACATTTTAGATTTGCGTCGGGCGCAAGAGTCATTTATCCCGCCGGTATAATAGCAACAGCGCCCGAGACCCGCCCACAAAGTTACTTGCATTTCGCGTTTGATACTTGCATTTCAGATCGTTCAAATAGGGCCCTTACTGTGTCACTTTTGATCAATTTAATCATGTGTCCTTGCTGAATAAAAGTATTAATAGTATTAAAAGTATTACTTAGCTCAAGCTTTTTAACAATAGTGTAAATCTATACCATTAGTTATATATTTTTCATCAGTTATATAATACAATGTATTGCCTCCTTAAACAGCCTTTATGAGTTTAGGTATTTTTAAGTAACACGTACTGTGACTTACTACTTTTATTTTTTTAAAGGGCTTCTTGACTGTAGTTAATCTAGTTAGTGTCTTATCGTTTAGGAAGGCACAGTTCCACACTCACGTCAAGAAACAAAAAAGCAAGCAAAAAAGGCACTGTTCAGCATAATATTTTCTAGCCGTTTGCAACGAGTCATGTTCATTCATCACTGTCGTATTGTGAAATAGATTTAGTAATGCGAGGCAATGCATCATTGAGAGAGCTCAGATTGGATTGAGTTTAGTTCCCATTTGGTTTGTGGATCAGAGAATTCTCCCACAATGAGTGCACCTCATTACATTTGGTGTAAGAAAATGTTTCGCTGTTTCAATGCAGGACAATATGAGCAAGTCCTTAGCTGAAACAGATATGTGCAACTGTTCTTTGTCATTTTAAGAGGAAAGAGGATTTTTTGGGGACTATTTTCATCTTCCAGGTTTGAAATCAACGTGAGGATGTGATTCATTCCTGCACTATTGCTGCAGTGCCTCTTAATTATTCATGATACTATGTGACTTGTTCTCTTGCATGGTGCAAAAATCCCAAAAAGTGTTGTTTGGTTTCCACCTTGATTGTGACAGGCTTTCAGTAAATGACGACACATTTGAAATGTTAGAGTGAAAAAGCCATCCTCACTGTGAGTGTGTGAAGCTATCGAACCTGCTTGGATTGTGAAAGTGACCATGCGTGGAGTCCATTAGTGGTGTTATTTTTCACTCTACAAACCAGAAGACTGTCGCCCTGTGAACACTTAAAGTGCATGAAGTGGAAGTGACGTATATCCGAGTGAAACGCTTCTGGAACAAGAACAAATGTGGGCGGGGCTTAATGTTGTCTGTGGGGAATTGATTGGATGGTTGTGGTTTGCTATTGGCTGATCTCATGTGAGTGACAGGTCGCTCCGCCCACATCATCAGAGAAGAGAAGACATGCTGCGAGAGGAAGTTATTCTGATTCAAGATTATTAAAACAATAATAATGTGCACGGATAAATCGTTTAGAATAAATACTGCAATATTCCATAAAAAATAAGAATTGTCCATTTTGATTACATTTAAAGCTTTCTGTATTTGTGCGCACACAAAAGTGAGATTAGTTAATTCCTGCATATCTGTGTTGGTACTGTATGGAGATGGATGGTGAGAATGTTTGTCCACAGGGCATAAAACTGACTTTTTGCCACACCTGCCAATGGCCGGTGACATAAGAAAATGTACCGGCCATAAATATTTATACCATCCATGAAACATAGATTAATCCTTATTTATGTTCCTCAGTCAAGAGCAATGAGTGATTGTTCTTTGTCTTTTGTTGTTTGATTAACATTAAAAACACAGACAGCCTGTTTAGGCTGCCGTCACTTTAAGAGCGAATGCACTGATCCAATTTACTGATACTGTACACACGTTTTATTCCTAAACTGTTTACATTCACTTAAGACTATGTTTACAAGGATACTTGCCAAGACAGACATTTTGACAGTCTTGTTTGAATATGTCTATTCAAGCTCAAGAAGACGTAAAAGAGTTCAATTCAGTATTCGCGCACTGTCTGAGACGCGGATGTCTGGACGCACACAAGTAACGAATTGAGTTCCCTTTTGTGTCTTCTTGTGCTTGAATATTTAAATTGGTACTGCTTTCGTGATGATGCGGCACTAGCCCGTCCACCGTCCCAAGCATCGTTCGCGTTTGTTCATGTTCTCACAATTCTGCATTGTTAGAATTCATAAAAATGTTACTGGCCAACTGGCGATTGACACCGTTTCATACACTCGCCAACACCGATTTTTACTCGGATGCTCGTTTGGCAAGTGTTAATTTTAGGCCCTGTTTGTACATTATGAGTTTAGGATGTTCATTTAAATTGTGTGTTTAGACTGTTCATTTAAAGCTGCAGTCCGTAGCTTTTTTGGGTTAAAAATTATCCAAAATAATTTTTTGAGCAAGTACATAACCAGCCAGTGTTCAGAACTCTCTGCTTGCCGTAGCTCGACTCACAACGGTAAGCTTGTAATAATGTTTTTAACTCCAGTGGTACTGGTGGATTTCAGCGGGAAATTCGAGCATGTCTTTGCGTCATTACGTCACATCTGTCCACATAAAGTCAGATCTGTACACATAAAGTCACATCTGTCCACATAGTCACATCTGTCCACATAGTCACATCTGTCCACATAAAGTCACATCTGTCCACATAGTCACATCTGTCCACATAGTCACATCTGTCCACATAAAGTCACATCTGTCCACATAAAGTCACATCTGTCCACATAAAGTCACATCTGTCCATATAAAGTCACATCTGTCCACATTAAGTCACATCTGTCCACATAAAGTCACATCTGTCCACATAAAGTCACATCTGTCCACTTAGTCACATCTGTCCACATAAAGTCACATCTGTCCACATAAAGTCACATCTGTCCATATAAAGTCACATCTGTCCATATAAAGTCACATCTGTCCACATTAAGTCACATCTGTCCACATTAAGTCACATCTGTCCACATAAAGTCACATCTGTCCACATAAAGTCATATCTGTCCACTTAGTCACATCTGTCCACATAAAGTCACATCTGTCCACATAGTCACATCTGTCCACATAAAGTCACATCTGTCCACATAAAGTCACATCTGTCCACATAAAGTCACATCTGTCCACATAAAGTCACATCTGTCCACATAAAGTCACATCTGTCCATATAAAGTCACATCTGTCCACATTAAGTCACATCTGTCCACATTAAGTCACATCTGTCCACATAAAGTCACATCTGTCCACATAAAGTCATATCTGTCCACTTAGTCACATCTGTCCACATAAAGTCACATCTGTCCACATAGTCACATCTGTCCACATAAAGTCACATCTGTCCACATAAAGTCACATCTGTCCACATAAAGTCACATCTGTCCACATAAAGTCACATCTGTCCACATTAAGTCACATCTGTCCACATTGAGTCACATCTGTCCACATAGTCACATCTGTCCACATTAAGTCACATCTGTCCACATAGTCACATCTGTCCACATAGTCACATCTGTCCACATAAAGTCACATCTGTCCACATAAAGTCACATCTGTCCACATAAAGTCACATCTGTCCACATTAAGTCACATCTGTCCACATAAAGTCACATCTGTACACATAGTCACATCTGTCCACATAAAGTCACATCTGTACACATAGTCACATCTGTCCACATAAAGTCACATCTGTCCACATAAAGTCACATCTGTCCACATAAAGTCACATCTGTACACATAGTCACATCTGTCCACATACAGTCACATCTGTCCACATAGTCACATCTGTACACATAGTCACATCTGTCCACATAAAGTCACATCTGTACATAGTCACATCTGTACACAGTCACATCTGTCCACATAAAGTCACATCTGTACACATAGTCACATCTGTCCACATAAAGTCACATCTGTCCACATAAAGTCACATCTGTACATAAAGTCACATCTGTACACAGTCACATCTGTCCACATAAAGTCACATCTGTCCACATAAAGTCACATCTGTCCACATAAAGTCACATCTGTCCATATAAAGTCACATCTGTCCACATTAAGTCACATCTGTCCACATAAAGTCACATCTGTCCACATAAAGTCACATCTGTACACATAGTCACATCTGTCCACATAAAGTCACATCTGTACACATAGTCACATCTGTCCACATAAAGTCACATCTGTCCACATAAAGTCACATCTGTCCACATAAAGTCACATCTGTACACATAGTCACATCTGTCCACAAAAAGTCACATCTGTCCACATAAAGTCACATCTGTCCACATAAAGTCACATCTGTACACAGTCACATCTGTCCACATAAAGTCACATCTGTCCACATAAAGTCACATCTGTACACATAGTCACATCTGTCCACATAAAGTCACATCTGTCCACATAAAGTCACATCTGTACACATAAAGTCACATCTGTCCACATAAAGTCACATCTGTACACATAAAGTCCACATAAACTCCAACTTATAAATTTAATGGCGGATCCAGAAAGGTTCAAACAACAATCACCAACTGGAGATTCACCCGCTGTAAAACGAGAAAGACTTCAGACTTCGGAGAAAAAAAGAGACTGCGACCGGCCCATGCGCAAACAAGGATAATATCGGAAGGGCTTTAAATCACGCAATGCTGATGTTGTTAACATTAACAATTTGAGAATAAAGTATAATTTGCACGGTTTGAGTGATATGATAAGCGATCGTTAGATTTAATCAGCGCGATTTACTGCAATGCTTTTTTCCCTGAGTTGATCAGAACAAAAGTGGATGTTACTCGTTCAGATGTACAAATTTTCCGATGAAAATTCTTATGTTGGTCAAACTTCTCAAAAGTATAATCTGTGATTGCGAATACCAGGATCCACACCGGCGGCGACTGACAGCCGCACATTCTCCTCAAAACATCGGATTCATCCGCGCTGTGCCGTGCCGACGCACAACCACGTAAAGCTGATAATCCCGCGAACAACTGCAGTTGCAGATTTCGAACAGAGATGGCGACAAAGAGGAAAAACTGCGGACTGCAGCTTTAAAGTGCGAGTTCAGAATGTGATTCTAGTGCTCATGCTAGTGTAACATTGGTAAAGTGTGTGTGTGTGTGTGTGTGTGTGTGTGTGTGTGTGTGTGTGTGGGAAGGTTGATTATAGTGGTGACTGTTGAGGGCTTGACCCCTGACCTTCTCGCTTCAACACCAGCTCCTGTTCTCACTGATTCCTCTGGCTTCTCTCATGGGAGATTGGTGAAGTAATGGATTTATACTTTTGGAGATTAAATCACAGTTCTATCCCAGCATGCTTTCCGTGTCTGATTAAGTTGAGCGATGTATTACTTGGATTTCCTTTGGCATTCTTCTAACTTAGATTTCAAATTAAAGTGCAATGCTAATGTAGTTCATCGTTTTAACAGAATTTGCTGAGGTTTCATACAGAAAATTATCATACAGTGATTTCCCTGTCAGACTGTGTTCTCCTCCTGCTCTTTGATTGTCTGATTAATTCTCTCTCTCTCTGTCTCTTTATCTCTCTCTCATCTCTTATGTCCTCATATCTCGATATGAAAACACATGAGCTCAGTTCATAATCAGTTGTGCTGCTTTTTCTGCACTTTGATTGTCTTGTTACAATCCCATGGCGTTCACCACAAAAAACAATTTAGATTAAGTTCTATTTTAAACCACACAATAACAGCTGATAATGAAAAATGTGGTGTTTTGATGGTTTCTGCAGGAATGATGTGGTCGGAGTGTAAAGAGCTGTGGACGGAGGGGCCGAGGGAATACATCATGCAGCTCTGGAACGTTCTGGATTTCGGCATGCTCTCCATCTTCATCGCCGCGTTCACCGCACGGTTTTTCGCCTTCATGCAGGCCATGAAAGCCCAGGAGTATGTGAATGAGAATATCCACGCCGCAGACCTCTCGCTGGTCACACTGCCACCAGACATCAGATACTTCACATACGGTGAGGAGAGTCTGAGCGCTGCTGTCACTCCGAGAGAATGTCTTAAAGGTGCAGTGTGTCATTTCTAGCGGCATCTAGTGGTGAGGTTGCGAACTGCACCCAACAGAAGTTACGGTGGCCGACAGGAAGTGATGTCATCGTCTGAGACAGCAGAGCGTAATCAATGAGGTTTCTTTACAAAGATGAATTAAGAAATTAGATTTACTTAATTATTCAGTAAAACAATGGCATTGCGAATATTATTGTCACCTGTTCATCATTGTGTCAGTGTTTTATTCGCTTTAGCTTCTTTGCACGAAGAACAACATAGTGGCGAAACGCGTTTGTCCGTTCAGGGCCACTGTAGAAACATGTCGATGTAAGGGGACCCGCGGTGTGTGTGTAGAGAGAAATGCAAATTCTAAGGTGATAAAAACACAACGGTTCATAATGTAAGGTCTTTATACACCACTGAAAACATAGTTATGTATATGATATTGCATTTCTGTTAACCGATCCTCCTAAATATTACACAATGCACCTTTAAAACATTGAAATATGCATGAGTTTTGGTAGTATTATGATTTAAAACATGATTAAATGCACTGAAGTTTTCTACATGCACGGATTTGCTGATGTGCACACCATAGTATATAGAGAAAATTAAGTTAAGGAATTTAACCTACTATAATTAGACAACTGTCGTTAACTAAAACTAAAACCATTAACAATCTTTTTCTTACTTGAAACAGAAGAAACATTAACTGAAATACTTTCTGAATTGATTTATTTCTGCTAGTAGACAGAGGAACATTTCTAGTTTAACTTTAGTTTAACTTGAAGTACTAAACAGGGTTATTATAACTGAAACTAAAACTTTATTTTAAAAAAAAAAATATGTTACTTAAAATAAATATTAACTGAAATAAAATAAAACTTGTTTTGTTTCAGCTATAGTTGCCAGAGCAACATTTCTCATTTTAAATTTAGTTAAAAAAAAAAAAAAAAGAAATTATAATAACTATATAGATTTATTTTAAAAAACAAAAACACAACAAAAGTACTAAAACATAAAATTTTATTCAAAATATTTATAAAATCTGTAATAGTATCTCAATGAGACTAGAATAACACTGGTACTAAAATAATAAAAAATAAATCATCTAAAAATTAAAATTCATAAAATCTACATAGACATTTTAATAATAAAAATCTAATAAAAATGGAAAAACTGTAACTAAAATTAAAGTGAATTTAAAAAATAAGAAACAAAATATTAAAACTATAATTGTATGGTCTCATTGAAACTAAAAGAACACTGATGCTAAAAAAAAAACATTAAAAAAACTTTATATACTTATTTTATAAAAAAACAAACATATTTTATAAAAAAAAACTTAAACTAATTCTTCTGAATGGTTAGTTGATGAATTTATGAAGCTGATGTGTAGTTATCTTCTAGTCATTGATTAGCATATTCTGTCTTGATAATCTATAAATGGTGTTCAGGGGGCGGGGTTTATGTAAATTCTAGGGTTGGTGATGTCACTAACCCGGGAGGAATGTGGTGTAGTCTCTACCAGCCGTTTGTTGTAGTCCTTAAAAAGTGATGTAAAAGCAAATATCTCCCTTTGCTTTGAACTTTGAGCGTCGTAACTTTGCGTCAAACATCAACATTACACACTAACTAAAGTTAGAAAAGTGAGATCATATTCAACCACCCCTTTGGCACACTGATAGACCGATACACCAGCCTGATTAATTATCTAACATTTAAACGAAGCACTGTTCCTCTGACTGTTTCAGCGAGAGATAAGTGGCTCCCGTCGGACCCTCAGCTGATCTCCGAGGGTCTGTACGCCATCGCTGTGGTCCTCAGCTTCTCTCGCATCGCTTACATTCTCCCGGCCAACGAGAGCTTCGGCCCGCTCCAGATCTCCCTGGGCCGAACCGTCAAGGACATCTTCAAGTTCATGGTGCTCTTCATCATGGTCTTCCTCGCATTCATGATCGGCATGTTCATCCTCTACTCATACTATCTGGGGGCAAAGGTCAATCCCGCCTTCACCACGTGAGTGACATGAGATTATTTACAAGAGAATACTATTTCAGTCTTTCTACTTCATTATTTCATGTTTATTTACCGTTTCTTTTTAATTATTTGTGAAATTTACTAGCAATTTTTTATTGAAAATTGTTTCACAGTGAATCCAAGACCATTTTTTTGTTCTGCAAAATATATTGTTTGAGGAAACTTTACTTCACAAAAATATGTACAATTAGGGAGGTGCATAACTACATATTTTCAAAACGCACTAGTTGAGATAACCAGGTATAAATAGTTTAATAGGTCATGTCTACCAAACCACATGTTCTTGTACTAGTCGACCATCCTGACACACTTAACACATATTTCTAAGTACTACCAAATAAAAATCATTTTAATATCTTGCAATAATTTTATAATATTTTATAATTATTTTATAATATTTAAAAAAATGTTTTATTTTTTTTAAGTTGAATTTTCTTTACTTATTCTAATTATTTTTTTAATCAAAATCAAAGGAATTGATGAGGAATGCAAATAAAAAACTATTTTTAATCAGATTTTGTACTTATTTTGTAATGATTTTTAAAAATATTTTTTAACAGATTTTTTTTAAACTATTCTAATTTTTTAATATATATATATATATATACATATTTTTTAAATTAATATTAAAAATATAAAATTAAAATATTTTATTTTATCTTTTTAGATTAAGATTATTTGTATTTATTTTGTTATGGTTTTTAACCATTTTACTTTTCAATTTGTATTTTTTAATAAAAGAAAATTAATTATACAATAATTTTTTTTGTAACTTTTATTTTGAAAAAAATTTGAATTTACTTGAATTAAGCCATTTATAATCTTCTTTTTTTCTCAGTGAATTTTCCATTTTTGACTTAGAGTATGTTACTCATCCTCCCACAGTGAATGTGACCGTACATCAGTGTAGGATGGTCGTCTGCTTGAACATGTGGTCTCTCAGGCGGAGATACAGTGGAAGTGTCAGTCCTGTGAAACGAGCTCTTGGTTTTCCCGCATCAAAAGTGCTGGAGCTCATTTCACAGCAGAGTGACTCCGACAGGACGAGGTTTGTTTCGCAGCGAGCGAGAAGTGATGAAACAAGCCTGACAAGTCAGCTAATGTATGTACTCAAACAATAGAGCGCATCATTCTGAGTGGAGGATGTTCATTTACACCGGAAAATACCTTTACATTGCTGTCATTGTCCTCCAGACATGTACTATCCCAGAGGATTTTACTCTCTAGTACTTACTTACGGTAATTGTTTTGTTTTTTTTCAAGGCAAAATTAGTGAACCAAACATTTTTTTACTCACACCAGCCACTAAGCCAGTTCATATTTAAAGTCAACATGAAACAGTGTTGTAATGGTTAGCTAAAACTAAAAATATATTTTTTTAATATGTTCAGTCATTTCAATTTCAATTACAAATTTCAAGTTTTTTTTATATACAAATTTTCTTTGTTATTTGCCAAGGCAACATTTCTCTTTCTTTTTTTTAAGTTCAAGTACTAAAGTTACTAAAACTGAAATAAAATTAATTAAAGCTGTAAAGAAAAAATAATATAAAATTGACCAAAACATACAAAAATGACTTAAACTTGAAAATATAAAAATAAAAGCTAATTCAAAATATTAATAAATACTATAATAGTATATAAATAACACTGGCATTAAATCTAAATCTGTGCACATTATTCCAAACACACAAAAAAAGCTTGTTTTATAAATATTTAATATATTGCTCTGCCTCTGAAATGATTTTACTTTTCTACTGACATTACAATGTGCTTTAATGTTTCACACAATTCCTGAAGATAAAATACACTCTTAAAAATAAAGCTTATTTATTTGCTATGTGTGATTCCATGAAGAATCTTTAACTTATAATGCACAAAATGTAATTTTTTGTGGATCTCAGATTATTAACTGGTGAACCAAAAATGGTTTCGCTTTTCTGGCACTTTTGTATTTTTGTGTTTGCATCTTTTTCTTGTTAAATATCAGTTTGGCATCACATGACTGATGTACAACGTGTTAGTGAAGCCTCATGTTGACTGTAAACACTCTCTTCCCTCTCGTCTGTGTTCACAGGGTCGAGGAGAGTTTTAAAACGCTCTTTTGGTCCATATTCGGGCTGTCTGAAGTGTCCTCTGTGGTTCTGAAATATGATCATAAATTTATCGAGAACATCGGCTACGTGCTTTATGGGATCTACAACGTGACCATGGTGGTGGTTCTGCTCAACATGCTTATTGCCATGATAAACAGCTCGTACCAGGAGATCGAGGCGAGTTACTTTCCCACACACTATTTTCACTTGAAGTAAGAGTTCAGATTAAAATCACCAACACCGAAACTTAAGAACAAGTTCATCATAATCAAGATTTAAAGTCCCCCTGTGGTGTAAATCCAGCTTTTAATGTTGTTTATATGTCTATGTGGTGTTTTTAATCTGCTTAAACCATGTGTAAGTTCATAAGTCGACAGCATTGCTGAGTATTTCCTCCTTAAAACTGCAGTGAACCAAAGACAGTCTCAAAAACACGCTTTGAAATCGCTGGTGTTTCTGACGTCACAAACTACCTTGTAACCAATCAGATCAACGTGTGATCGTCAACCAGTGGATCTCTGAGTGAGTGAGTGGAGGCGGGGCTCATTTGCATATTCATAGAACCACGCATACTAAATGAGGCAAGGGTGTCGAGTTACATTCAAGATATTTTAAGGCATGAAGACATTTTTTTCAAGGAAATAATAGTTTTAAGAGATACAATTATTGAGTACAGGGGGACTTTAATGAGGTCAATACTAAAGAATAAAAGTCTATCATATGACACGTTCTTAAAAATAAAGGTTCCAAAAAAGGTAACAAGTTCAGTGCAGAGTGAGAGAGAGAGAGAGTGAGAGTGTGAGAGAGAGTGAGAGAGAGAGAGAGAGTGAGTGAGTGAGTGAGTGAGTGAGTGAGTGAGTGAGTGAGTGAGTGAGTGAGTGAGTGAGTGAGTGAGTGAGTGAGTGAGTGAGTGAGTGAGTGAGTGAGTGAGTGAGTGAGTGAGTGAGTGAGTGAGTGAGTGAGTGAGTGAGTGATAGTGAGTGAGTGAGTGAGTGAGTGAGTGAGTGAGTGAGTGAGTGAGTGAGTGAGTGAGTGAATTGGTTTTGGGTCCCCAAATTACAAAGTCCGTCCCTGAATAAAGTGTTTGTGCTAATGTTTCAGAAAATTATTAAAATACCAGATAACTTTGAACGAATGTTTTGTTAACATCACTGGAAGAAAGTTTGTTCATAACTTTGAGAGAACCTTTCCAGAATATTCTTATAATGTTCCCCGTTATCTGGGAATGACATAAAGAACCAGTTTTGGTTCCCTAAAGAACCCTTCAGTGATCAGTTCTTAAAATAACCATCATTCTTAGTGGGAAGAACCTTTTCCCACTATGAAGAACCTTTCATTTCATGTTTCTTCATGGAACCACAGATGCCAGTAAAGAACCCTTATTTTTAAGAGTGTATTTGAGTTATAGATCGTTCTAGGCTTCTTTGCCCAAAAGCACGTCTGGAGTCAGATCCGGCTTGTCCTCTGTGTTCCTCTAATCCTCCGGGAGAAAGCCCCAGAGCTGCTGTAATCTTTCAGAAGGATACGAGACTGGTTTCATCTCTCGCTGAGCGATCACACGTGTGCCCGTACTTCAGATCTCCAGAGGAGAGGCGTGGAGACAGAAATGGCACAAACCCATTACAGCCGAAACAACAAAACACTGCAGATCAAACATCTAGTCGACCGCACAACATCACTCCTCAGATGCTGCAGTTATCCTGATCTCCCATCCTCACTCACCTAACTCAGATTTCTCAGGACGTCAAAGTTTTACATAAAAATAATTTTAATCAAATTTTTTTTTTTACTTACATTTACATTTACATTTACATTTAGTCATTTAGCAGACGCCCTTATCCAAAGCGACTTACAAATTAGGACTAAGTTCAGCGAGTCATCATAAAGAGGCAAAAGCAACAACAACGCAGGAAGTGCTCAAAATACGAAGTTCTGGTATTATTCAGAGTAGCATAAGCCTGATAAGTGATGTTTCAAAGGGAAAGGATTTTTTTTTTTATTATTATTTTTTTATTTTTTTATTTTTTTATTTTTTTTATAAGGTTAAGTGCTCACGGAAGAGATTGGTTTTCAGCTGTTTTTTGAATGTTGTCAGGGATTCTGCATTCCGGATGAGGGTGGGGAGAGCGTTCCACCAGCATGGAACTGTAAATGAGAATGTTACATTTTTAATTATAATTAATTATTTTTGTATTGAATTAGAATTTTGAAATATAATTTAATTATTTTTCAATTTATTTTCAAAATTATTTTTTACTGATTTTATTTTCTTTTTTTAAGTTGAATAAAAAAAAAGTATTTATTTTTTTAAAGTGTCATTTTTAAATGTTTTTTTTTAAAGATTATAGACATGTTAATTCAAGTAAAATCCCTTTTTTTACAGTGAATTTGCTTTTTTTTTTTTTTTTTTTTTTATGTTATTCATCTTACCACAGTAAATGTGACTAAATGTGTGTGGAAAATGGTCATAAATGCCAAATGCAGATTTGAGCACTGAAGCAGTGGGGACAAACCCACGG
This sequence comes from Leuciscus leuciscus, assembly GCF_965113295.1. Taxonomy (NCBI): domain Eukaryota; kingdom Metazoa; phylum Chordata; class Actinopteri; order Cypriniformes; family Leuciscidae; genus Leuciscus; species Leuciscus leuciscus. The sequence continues at coordinate 3,597,114 of NC_138732.1, read as the reverse complement.
GCCGAGAGCTTCCTCGTGTTCTGAGAGTCTCTGCTCTCGGTCTGATGCTGTGAGGGTTTCTGATCGTTTAATACTGTGTGTTTCTCGCAGGACGATGCAGATGTGGAGTGGAAGTTCGCCCGCTCTAAACTCTGGCTCTCGTATTTTGATAATGGCAAGACTCTCCCTCCTCCGTTCAGCATCGTCCCGAGCCCGAAGTCCTTCTATCTGTGTGTGAAGAGACTCATGAACCTGCTCCGCTGCCGCAGACGCATGAAGAAAGATGTGGAGCTGGGCATGGACAACTCCAAATCCAGGGTGAGTGTGTGTGTGTGTGTGTGTGTGTGTGAAGAGACTCATGAACCTGCTCCGCTGCCGCAGACGCATGAAGAAAGATGTGGAGCTGGGCATGGACAACTCCAAATCCAGGGTGAGTGTGTGTGTGTGTGTGTGTGTGTGTGTGTGTGTGTGTGTGTGTGTGTGTGTGTGTGTGTGTGTGTGTGTGTGTGTGTGTGTGTGTGTGTGTGTGTGTGTGTGTGTGTGTGTGTGTGTGTGTGTGTGTGTGTGTGAGAAGAGACTCATGAACCTGCTCCGCTGCCGCAGACGCATGAAGAAAGATGTGGAGCTGGGCATGGACAACTCCAAGTCCAGGGTGTGTGTGTGTGTGTGTGAACTTTTGAATGATGCATGACTTCTCCTCTATTCGCTCTGTCTCAGTTCTTCGCTTTCGTTCAGAGTTTAAAGGATAAACTCTCTCTCTGTCCTCCTCTCTCTCTCTCTGTGTGTGTGTGATAATACACTCGAGACGATTAATTCTCCATCAATCTTCCTCCATTCTCAATAAGACTGTTCTTTTCGTCCAGTGAGAATAAGTCAGTGATCTATCTGTCCAATAAAGAGCGCATAATGCCTCCCAGTGTCATTAATGAACTAATTGACATTTCCCGAGCAAACCCGTTTGTTTAGTGTTTCCGTGAGAAAGACGGATAGTTCTGAGCTTGTCCTGCGGAGGGAATCGATGCGCGAGGAAGAGAGACGGATGAAGAGCTGGGAGATGATGATCTGTGAGAGCGAGAACATTAATGTGATTCATCTGTGGCCGAGGCTTCGTCTCATTCCCTGCGGTCAGGACAGCGTCTCCCGTGGGATGTGGGGATTGACAAACTGACGAGAGGAGGAAAGGGTCTCAGATCTCAGATGTTGAATCGGTTGCGTGAGCGTCAGGGAACATTGGGCTCTCCGGTTCAAGCTGTTATAAAGAGCTCAATTATGTTGTACTTCTATACCACTGTAACCTCTAAAACATCCACATAATCTGATGCAAATCACACATGTGACCCTGGATCACGTGACCAGTCTCGAGTCGCACGGGTATATCTGTGGCAATAGCCAACAATACATTGTAAGGGTCAAAATTATAGATTTTTCTTTTATGCCAAAAATCATTAGGATACTAAGTAAAGATCATGTTCCATGAAGATATTTTGTAAATTTCTTACCGTAAATATATAAAACATGTATTTGTGTGAGTGAATGCTGCACAATCGTGAACATAAATGAACAACTTTAAAGGAGATTTTGTCAATGTTTTGATTTTTTTGCCCCCTCAGATTCCAGATTTACAATAGTCGTATCTCGACCAAATATTGTCCTATCATATAAAACCATACAGCAATTGAAAGCTTATTTATCCAGCTTTCAGATTATGTATAAATCTCAATTTCCAAAAAATGACCCTTGTGACTGGTTTTGTGGTCCAGGGTCACATATTGCCCTTACCTGTAGATTAAAGATGCTAGATGTCGATTCAGGTCCTCAACCCTGGATTCAGTTGCACTGGGCATTTGCCAAAATCCATATTTCACTACAACAATCATGAAATAATGCTTAGGAAAAATCACTCTGAGACTTGTGTAATAAGGGATAATGTACATCCAGCCGGTGGTTCTCTCAAAATAACCCTCGAAAATATCATACCTGTTAGTATCTCATAATCCAAAAGTGTACAAAACAATCGTCGCAAAATGGCAGCAGTGTTTGTGTGAAACGAGAGAGAGCGAGTCCACGATACTGGATGGCATAATTAAATAACTACACAAAATATTGATTCGACTGAGTTGTAATATTTTATTCGCTCACCAAACGCAAAACTTCCACGAAGAAAAACCCGTTCCTAGCGAGCGGATAGCATGCAATACTTGTAACAATGACCCTTAAGTTTGCAGGTCAAGCCTGAATTATGCTATAAAGCTACAATATGTACGATTTTTGTAATAAAATATCCCAAAATCACTTGTGTAGTGGGATATATTTCCTGCAGTGGTGTACTCACAATATCCCAAAAGTTCCCAAACTTTTGAAACTATCGAAACTTAACTATCGAAAATTATTTCTGTTAATTGAAATAAAGCTGAAATAAAATATTAATATTAATTGAACAACTTAAACTAAACAAATTTTTAGAAATAAACTGAAATAAGTTGAAGTTGAAGCACTGGAAGTAAATAAAAACTGAAACTGAAAGAGCAAATAAATTCAACCTAAATAGCGATATTAAAATAATTACTAATAAAATGACAAAAGCCCATAATGAAATTTCATATTACATGAAAAATAAAAAATATATAAACAAAAATTTACTAAAATAACACTGGAATAATATAATATTGTATATATTGCTTTCTTTATTGTTTTATTTCAGTTTTAATAATTTTAGTTCTTGCCAAGGCAACATTTCTGTTTTTAAGTTAAATTTTTTTCATGATATATTTATGTTTTATTTTTGTTAAGCTTTATTCCTATTACCAAAAATAATTTTTGCTAGTTTTAGTTTTAGTTTTAAGAAGTCTTGTGATTTCTGCGGTGTGTGTCGCCCCCTGGTGGCCAAAAGTTTTATATAATAATTTTTATTTTACATTTGATTTCTTCTGAAATGTTATCAATTGCTGAATGTTCACTTGAACACTTAAAACTGCGGCTAGATACCCAAGAACATCACTTATGTCTTTATTCTACTATTTTTGTGTTATTTCTTTTGATTTATTTGTTCACTATTTTATTATTAACTGTTTACTTGCCTTGCTCTCATTTGTTAGTATTTAAATGTATTTTTCATTATTTAATTTTAAGGCTCCAGCATCACCGCGATGCTCAGGACAAGCGGTTTGGAGAAGGAATGGATATTTCATATTAATATTATATTAATTATATAACTGTTAAATGTATGAGATCAATGAATAAATGAATTAAGAGCATATTAGGATGTGTTGTGGTATTGTGAACTTTTGCTGGTTGTGATATCAGCTGCTGAAATGTTCCTAGTCAGCTCTAGAAACCCCTATATGATGTAAATACTATTTATTAATAATCAATATTTCTCAATGCTTGCAGTTGAACCTCTTCACCCAGTCCAGCATGAGGATGCCCGACTCACACAGCTTCAACAGCATCTTAAACCAACCCACGCGCTATCATGTAAGAACACTGATCTCTCTCTCTCTCTCTCTCTCTCTCTCTATCTATCTCTCTCTCTACCCCTCTCTCTCCCCCCCCCCTCTCTCTCTCTCTCTCTCTCTCCCTCCCTCTGTCTCTCGCTCATATGATGAATCATCACTGCAGATTTCATCAGTTTCTCTGATCTCTCTTTCGTCTGATTCCCTGCGCACAGCAAATTATGAAGCGCCTCATCAAACGCTACGTACTGAAAGCACAAGTGGACAAAGAGAACGATGAAGTGAATGAAGGTGACGTGTGATTTTACAATGAGATTCTGGGGTTTCTGGAAGTGCTAAAAACAGAATAAACGGGAAATTTTGCCTCTAAAACCAACCAACTGGAAAAAAAAAAAAAAAGTTATGATGATGATGGTACGATTATGATGTAGTAGTAGTAGTAATAATAATAATAATAATAATAATACTCAAAGTTGACGTTTATGTAAAGTTGAGTCTCACAAAAACATGTCCAGGTCATATTTTACCTCATAATTAAAAGAAAAATAAATTCTATTAATTCTATTTTGAATTAATTATTTTGAAAAGGAAGCCTATTTTTTATTTTTTATTATTATTATTGTGACAATATTTTCATGACATTTACCCTCTGGTGTTGTTCAGTCATTTTAGACGAAAAAAAAAAAAAAAATATTTAGAATTTTTCATCGGAATGATACGAAAATCACAAAAAATGCTATGTGATCACAAAAAATGATTCGAAAAGGCTAAATAGTCGTAAAAAAAGAATAATCACACTTGTGTTGTAAGCGGTCAAAAAGGACCACCATAGAAAGTGAATGGGAAATATGAAAAATACAGTATGTTAGCAAGTAGTAGTGAAAAGTAATTATGTCTGAAAACACTGTTCTCAGTAACGAGGGAATACATATCCCTGGATATATTCATATATAGGACTATACAGACATCTAGTGGCAACACCAGGGTATTACAGATGATTTTCTGTATTTGTTTCCACCAGTTGGCACTAATCTGCCTCCATTCAATGGATCTGAAGTACTTTCGCTGCATTTTTAACTTAAATACTGCATTAAAATATAAAATTTGGTTTTTTTTAAATACATTTTATATAGACATAAATGGTCTATAATTTAGATTTTAAAGGGGTGGTGTAATGACCTTTTCACAAGATGTAAAGTAAGTCTCTGATGTCCCCAGAGTGTGTGTGTGAAGTTTTAGCCCAAAATACCCCACAGATATTTGTGTATATAAACGCACCGTTTTGTGTCTGTCCCTTTAAATGCAAATGAGCTGCTGCTCCCGGCACAGAGATTGTTTAATAACACAGAAAAACATTATTGAAATTAAATATAGTGCATTCATTTCATAAAAATGACATTATTATATGATTAAGGTCTCCAGTCTGTTCTGACCACCAACAACACGAGTGTGACTCCCAAACGAACAACACCAGAGATAAGCACATTTTACCCTCCAAATGTTTCCTGAGCGGTTTGGTGTGAACTCAGTGTTTGTATCTTCATATGTACGTGTAATCTGTAGGTGAGCTGAAGGAGATAAAGCAGGATATTTCCAGCCTGAGATATGAACTGCTGGAGGAGAAGTCTCAGGCCACGGAAGAGCTTTCAATCCTCATTCAGAAACTCAGTGACAAACTCAACCCACGTCCAGTCCATCCGCACTGACCCCTGCTGACCAACGGTGAACTCAGTTTTAATATTTAATATATTATGCAGAGATCATAAGTAAGCCATTTTTACACTGTAACATGTCAATTTTGCTGAACAGTGGCAGATGAAGGCATAAATGCTACACTTCTCCTTTAAGTTACTGTAGTTCGTATCCTGTGAGTGTCACATTAGCTCCACCCTTTGATGGTGATTGGTCTAGTATGTTTTGATTGACAGCTCCATAGGCTCCACCTATTTTAACAATAACTGGAAGTGCAATACTCAGAGAACGAGTGTGAGTGACACTCACTGTCTGTTTCTGTTTATATTACATGTCAGAGGACTTAAATTATGCTTGTACATTTAGAGTGACTGTATAATCACAGATTCTGAATGATATTTGTGAATCTGTCTTATTTAAATACATTGTTTCTTCATGTTCAGGTGTTTATTGCACATGGCAGTGTGTGTCGGAAACCATGCGTTTTATATACAACATAAGTCATTGTGAATATTTCATTAAGTGTAATGTACAGTATTTCTCAAGCAAGTTTAGGCAGGGATATTTGTTGCATATACTGTCTTTATCCATGAATTACCTGGGAACCTGTGTTAAGGCCAATTTATACTTCTGCGTCGAGGGTACGCCGTAGTGTACGTCGTAGGGTACGCACGTAGGCGACGCCGTCGTGAGCATTTATACTTCTGCGAATGTTTGTGTTGCTCTGCAGTTACACCGCCGAAACGCTAGTTGGCGCGGGTGGGTTTTAATGTTCCAGTTCCACTGTGTTTACATTCCTCACGGCTGTTTTGAGTTTAGGTTTCTACGAGCAATGGCGACTGAAGGAGTCATACAGATGGCTGTATTTCCGCACTTCTTCAAGCAATCTCTCAGTCACTTGGTCTTTTTCCATGGCTCTTCACTGATCTTCGGAATTTAAAAATGGCGGGCGGGCGGTGCAGAGTGCAGAAGATCATTCCGGAAATGTGTAGGAGGAAACGCGATGCTATCCAGCCGACCAATCACAGATCTTGCGGTCCGCGTCGCCGCGACGCGTAGTTACATTTTTGAGGAGGTGCGCGTCAGGGTACGGCGAAGGGTACGACGTATGGTACACGGCAATGCGTATGCTACGCCGTACCTTCTACGCGCACCCGACGCAGAAGTATAAATTGGCCTTTAGTGTTACTGTGAAGCTACAAAGTAGATTTAATATTAGTGGTCCGGTGTCCCTAAAACCTATTATGCTTTTTCAGAAACTACCTTTAATGGAAGTTTTTGTCTCCTAAAAGAAAGAATCGATTCTGAACTGAAACGAGTCGTCAGTAATTCGAGTCTCACTTCCTATGTAGGTTTGTAACTTATTTGCATATTGCCAGCCTGTTGTCTTGATTGGCTGAGCAGCGTCTCTTAGCTCCGCCCTCAAACACTGTAGTGTATCTGAGACTGGAAGAGTTTGGTTGGTGTTGTTCATGTTGTTCGACGCTGTTTTCTGAGATTGATACGGTAAAACCCACGCCATCGTTACTGTTCGTATCACTGAGATCAAGAGCTGAGATTCAGATATGATAATGAGCGTTTGCTTTCTGACCAATCAGAGCAGAGCAGCTCTCAGAGAGGCGGGGCTTAGAGAGACTGAAGCGTTTCAGACACTGAGAGGAAAGAGCTGATGCTGCACTGGAGATTATGAGGACATTAAAGTGTTTTTGACCTTAGATGCGTGTAAACCTGTTGTCGGAGACTTTAAAATAACATTAGGAGCCTTTAAAATAGCGTAATGGGGCACTTTAAGATGGAGAGACTTCTAGCACAAATCTATGCAGGGTAAATGTCTGTATGTTGTCATGATCTGACAAATTATTATTAATATTATTTCTTTTTACAGTAACTTAAGTTGTTTGCTCCAAAAATCATGATTTATCAAACCCATAAGGTTTATATCCTTGTGTGCAGCTCAAAGGGAATAATCTGAACATAGAAGCATTAAAATAGTCCATATGACTCTTGGACGGTGTGTGCATTATTCCTTTAAGATGTTGTTTTGTTTGTTTTGTGATGTCTGAGCAGAAATGAGCTTGTGAAGATCATGATATCTCACTTATTTGTATAATGTAAAGACCCAAACTGTCTGCATAATCATGAATGTTGAGAATCGCTGCAGTTCAGCTGTAGTAAAGCTCATTTTGGTCCGTAGATGGCGCCAGTTCATTTCACAAAGTGCAAGTCTGCATTTTATTTTATTATTCAAGGCTCTCCTGATGAATTATGTATGTAGTATAGCCATATGAAACCAGTAGATGGTATATTTCAAGATAGACACAGAATATCTGCAGCAGTTTATATGTAGGATCAGAGATCTTATCAAACAAAATATCATGTGTGTGAAAATGTGCAATTCAGATGTTTTTTGCTTGTTTATGTATATTTAGAGATTTAAGCTATGCATTTTCATATACTTATCAATTCAATGATTTTAGAGCGAAACCTAAGAAATGTAACTATGACATATATATGATAAGTATTGCTGTAATACACTAGCACTGAGACTCTACATTTGACATTTTTAATGTTTTATATAAAATCTATTGCAGAAAACAAACGTGTTGTATTTCATTTATCCTGAGCACATCACACACAGGTCTACAGGTGAGACTCAGAGTCAGTGTTTCACCATTCACATCCCATTCTGTGTATCTCTGAGGCGTTTTATGCCAGAATGGAGTCGGATCTGGAAAACTGTCCCACACCAGTCCTGGACCAGTTCCAGTTCTGAGACACACTAGACATGACCAGTGGAAAGAGTCAGTGTGTGCATTTATTAAAGCTTTGCATAATCCTTCAAATAACTGAAATTCAGATTAATGTGTGTTCTTATGACTGCTTTATTATAAAACTTTATACAGTAACTTGGGATATTTATCATAAAACGAACCTGGAGGTGGAAGATGACCTCCTTTTCTGATATTTCTCTCTTTTGATATCAAATGTTTTCCCATTTTTTTGGCTCCATAGAGTCTTCCTCTGAGACGTTTCTTTGTTTCTTTGTTTCTTTTAAACGCGTCACATTGTATGGAAGCATATGGGTAGCAATATTCAATTTGAAATGTAATATGTAAAATAGCAATGCATTTCTGTATTTAAATGTACATTTTCCATTACATTTGTGCAACGTTGGTGCAAAATGAAAAATCCACTAGGCCTATATAATTGACATTTGCCATTTCATACACTAGTTTTAATATGTCAATTGAATACATATTTTAACGTTTTATAAGTTGCAAAATGAAAATGAATTACAGAAATGATTAGATATGTCTAACATGTTCAAGCAAAAACTGTTACCTCATCGTATATAATTCGGTCTAATAGGCTGTTTTAAAAACCGAAGCAGAACAAACTAAACTTTTACCGGCACAAACGAAGCACAAACAAACTAATATCTTAAAAAACCGAAGCAGCAAAAAAAATTATTATAATAATTTAAAAAGTTTATTTGGAGCATGTGGGGGGCTGGGTGATCTCAGAATGACCTATACATTTAAAAAAAACCGAAGCAGCACAAAAAAAAGAAAGAATGTATAGCACAAACCATCACAAACAAAGTAAAAACGACTGAGCCTATTTTGCCTACGTTTTGCATTGGGTGGGGGCGGGGCTAACTTCACGCAGTGATTGACAGGGTGGGTGGGGGTGGGGGTGGGGACATGATCGGCTCGGAATGCGTTTTCAATTTGCACATTGAATTTTGCTACGAAAATGCAATCGCAAGTGTCTTAACTGTGATTGTAAATGCAATTAAGAAAAATAACATTTAAATGATCATTTTGCTAACAGTTTTTGCTTGAACATTAAACATATCTTATCATTTCTGTAATACATTTTCATTTTGCAAATAATGTATGCAATAGCCTACATAATAAAACTAGTGCATGAAATGGCAAATCCAAATTATATAATTGAATTATCATTTTCATTTAGCATCAAACGTAATGGAAAATGTAATTTGCAGAAATGCATTGCCATTTTACATATTACATTTCAAATTGAGTATTGCTACCCATATGCTTCCAAACACATGATCATGTTCTGACCTTTCTTTCTTTTGATATCAAATGTTTTTTCCATTTTTTTTACTCCATAAAGTCTTCCTCTGTGACGTTTGTATAAAGTGTGTTTCTTTGAACGCGTCACATGATCATGTTCTGACCCTCAGGAGTTACAGCAGATCATTCTGGAGAAGTTATTCATGATGTCCCATGGTTCAGTTGTGACATGAAATATTATGCAATGTGGCTGCGGACAATACAAGTCTAAGTTGCCATATGCGATGACTAAAGAGCCGTGCTATCAATGTTCAACACAACATTCTCAATCTTTGAAGTATCATTTTGCATAATTAGATCCTGAAATGAAGCATGCATGATACTATTATTTAAAAACATTTTATTTTATATTAATAACAGACTAACATGCAACTGGACCAAACAATTCCCTTTCTGTCCGGAAAACAGTAAGTTCAATGAGTAATATTTAGCATCTTCCGGTGTCACCATTGTCATGGGTGATAAATCACATTTATCGAAAGGCATTTGTCAGGTAATAGAGGAGGGCTGACCATGAACCTCGGCACACAAACAATGAGTGTAATAAAGTAGCTCATTTACTCCAGTAATTACATCTGTGCTCTGTTTGCACACTTTCAAGACACTTAAATTGTGTCTACACTAGTGTTTATAGCTTCATTTATGTGATAAACACACATCCAGATGGTTTTAGAAGTCTGTTGCTATAAATAACCCCCTCCTGACAGGGTCACATTGCATTTCGCGTGCAGATGTGGCGTCTTTAGGATGATGCTGGAGGACCAGGACCGCAGAAGAAGAGCATGTGGTGGGTTGTCATGAATAAAGAGAGATTTGAAACAACAAATCTGAAAAGCTCCATAGATCAGACGTTTGGGTTGCTGGTCTTATAGGTAGGGTAGGCTATTTTTTTCATAAATACCTTTTGTTATTCTGGTTGAAACTCTCTTCACGTCCTGATAGCAATCAATAATAGAAGTGATAGCAATCAATAATAGAAGTGATTTACATATTAGGTGTGATCCCAATTTGGGGTCAGCCCTATGTTCCCACATTTCTAAGAATTTTTTTTTTTACTGAAAATTAGGCCCTATGTTCCCACAGCCCTATGTTCCCACAACCATATGTTCCCACAGCCCTATGTTCCCACAGTCCTATCTCTCATTTAACTATGTCCCCTATGAAGGGTAGGTTTTAGTGCTTGTGCTGGTACAGGGATAGCCCAATTACATCCCAGACAAGTCTCCCTCCTGTGAGGGGTAGGTTTAGGTATGCTAGGGTTAGGGTTAGGGCTGTGGGAACATAAGGCTGTGGGAACATAGGGCTGTGGGAACATAGACATGCTCCCGGTAATTTAACGCTGTCTCTCGTGACGCTTTGCAAACTCTATGGCTGAATATGAAATCGCCCCCTAAACCCTCATTCCCTACGTTAGTCCACTAATACTGTTCACTTGAAGGAGTGAATGAAAAGGAGTGAGCGAATTCGGACAGCCGTTGAGTGTGCATCGGTTGTACACTTGCTTTTGCAGTGCAATGTGGGATTGAATGAGTGCACTCAATAACGTCCACTATGGTTTCAGACACCACTACGAATGTCTGTCCTCTCAAATAACGCGCTATTTGAGGGTATAGGGGGCGATTTCGGATTCAGCCTATGTGTTTCGAAGGAGACACTGGGATTTAATGCTTTCAAAGCTAGCTTGCTATTACTAGCCTGTCTGAAATTGCCTACCCTGCCTTTAACTGGCCACCAAGCTGGTTTCCATTATGTCTCCATTCCAACATGACTTCTCAACTGCAGAGTGAGAGACTAGCAAAACCATAGGCTATAGCTAAGACCAAACAATAGGGTGATCAGACGCCTCCATTTTCCCTCGACAGTCCTGGGATTTGGTGTCGTGTCCCTGACTCCCTGACTGGATCTGTCCCTGGAAATGTCCTTGTTTTACAGCATGTTCAAAACTGACCAACGTAGCATAACGCAGAATGAGCTTTAATCACAATCAGAAACATAGCTGAAAAAAAATTAAAGCTGTAATTAATGTGTCATTAATATATATTACAGTTTGTGAAAATGAAACCATTACAAAAATAAATTCAAAATATTAGTTAAATACCGTTTTACTTTGGCTATATGTTTTCAAATGTATTTTTTTTAAATGTGTTTTTTAAAGTCACAATTTTGTTATAATTTTATTTTTATTTATTTTTTGCTATTTGCAGTGTTTACTATTTACTATTTTTATAGTGTGATATTTGGTGAATTGCATTAAAACATCATAATAAAATTATTACAATATCACAGAACCCACAACAATTAAAAAACAAAGACGTGAAACCAAAACATGTATTCTTCCCGTTTTTTTATTTTTTTTTAATAATAGATAGTACATTTAAATAAGACTTCAATTATATTTTTACGGCTGAACTAGAAAATGTCCCCTGTTTTCATTTCGGAAATCAAAGATGTTTTTGCAACCCATAAGCTTCATAGCAATGTAAAATTCAAGCTATTTTTATTTAATTCAGGACGATTCATATTATAAATTGAATTACTTTTTAGCGCAACTGTATACCATGCTTTTATAGCATGTTCAAATAAACCCAGGGACTTTTATTATGAATGGAGCTGTTGTGTTGTGAATCTGCGTCATCGAGGCTTGTGTGTCAGGATGGCCGAGCGGTCTAAGGCGCTACGTTCAGGTCGTAGTCTCCCCTGGAGGCGTGGGTTCGAATCCCACTTCTGACAAGATACATTTTTTATTTTTTATTTTTTTTAATCGAAATAAGTCCTGTAACATAATGCTACTATACCACACGACACCAGCAAGTCCGAAAGATGATGAAAGGCTGGTGAAAGTGTTACCCATCATACAGGACATCAGGTCATTTATTTGATAAGTTCTGTTGTTTATGTTGTGTTTTGTCTCCATTATACTTCAGGACACACCCAACCGTTCAAATATACAAGTTCCCCCTTCATTTTTTTTTCTTTTGTGGGATCACAAAGACGTAGCAGCATAAAGCACTGAGTTCAGATTACAAAACACCATTCAAAACCCAGACTGATGTTACAGCCGCTTGTTTAACATTGGTTCCTTCTCGTGATGCTCATGAAATATTTAGGAACAAATGGTTGCACATTTTTAAGTTAACTCACCTCAGCTGGAAGGAGAAATGTGACTGGAGTAACACTGTGACAACTAGCCCCAGCCTCCATTATAAACAGTGCAGCATTGTCTTCAAATTCAGTGTTTTCTGTACTTTTGTGTGTTTATTTACTGTATTATTCATGCTTGCTCAGGAAGCTTTTCGTTGTCGTTTTTATTGTGACCAGTGAACTTTGAGCCGCCCAGCCATGGGAAAAGGTTTGTTTGATTTGCGTCACTTGCGTGGGTTAGTTCAGCACAGTTTACATTAAATGCGTCTTCTGATATCAATATGAATTTGCAATTCAATGGTTAAAAAAAGTATTCCTCCACTTTCATTCACGTAAATATCACATTAAGCACTTAATAAGTAACACGACACATGATAGTGCGGGTGTTGAGTGGTGTTTGGTCACCTGACCTCAGTGTTTGAAGCATGCATGCTGTGACTACAGGGACAAGAAAGAAAGAAAGAAAGAAAGAAACCTTGCATGGATTAACATCTATTTGTCGTGGCCTGAATGCATGGGTGTGAGCCGAAATCAACTTCTCTCTACATGACAAGACAGTCTTTACTCAACAAGACGAGAGCATGAGTAAAATTAGAGATGTTGAAATGTTCATTGCACCCTCGATGCAATTTTTTCAAATAGGATATTAATTTCCCGGCATTGATAAAATAAATGTTTGTGACAACCTCTATTAACCCTTTAATGCATGAACATATGTTCAGTTTGTAGGCTATAGGTCAATCAGAAGACTATAATCACGATGGGTTTCATGCTAATTCTATTCTGGATTGTTTTTCAGAAACCAAACCGTTTCTGGTCCCCGTTATCTTCCATATTTATACTGAAGTCAATGGAGAACAGAAACTGTTTGGTTACTGACATTCTTCAAATAAATTAATACAGGTTTGGAACAACAGAGTGAGTAAATGATGACAGAATAAAACATTTTGGGTGAACTATTTTAATATAATTATTTGCCAGCAAGGATGGTCTAGTGTGCCCTAAAAAAGAGAAAACTTCTATGCATGGCTAAAAAAATGTTTTTTTTGTCAGTGTTGTCATGTCATGACTTGTCATGTTGTTGAACTTGAGAATATCAATGCCTTAAATCAGAAGCTGGACATGGAGAACTACTGTAGATTTCATGCTAACTTGTATGTACAGGAATAACTTCAATGTTGATCCAGTAATTTGAGGATAAGTCAGCTGGCGAGTGCAAACACAGTTACGGTATATACAGTTGTATGTTTGCTATGGCGTTTATATGGTGTGTTAGGGTGATTCTGCACTTCTAGAGACTGGAAGAACCAGTTCTTGAATAATCACTGCAAACGCAGCCGCAAACACGGAGACGATTTACATTCAGATATAATTGTTTGCATCGGTCCTTCCTTTCGCTGTTGAAACATGCAAGTCACAGTGAACAAAGGAAACGGTTGAAGATGATTAAAGACATATGGGGCAGCGTTTACATGGCTGACGTGCTAGTTCTCCATAACTTAGGCCCAGGAATATATATATATATATATATATATATATATATATATATATATATATATATATATATATATATATTTAACCACCTAAATTAAACATTTATTTTATCCACCTTATTTTTATTCCTCTGGTGCTGTTCGTAATTTATTTTATTTTATTTTTAATTTTTACTTCATCGGAATGGTATGAAACTTAGTAAAGGCTTGGGCACTTGCTGTGCGAACACACAAAAAAAAATGGACATGATTTGAAAAGATTAAATGCTCCTGAAAAACAAAGTCTCACTTGTATTGTTAATGTTAATTTTTCATTTTTTCATTTCATTTTTTCACAGAATTTGAACTCTAGTGGAAGCGTTTGGTACTGCAGCCACACAAAATCTCACTGAAAGCTCATTTTTTGAGATATCAATCAACCTCAAATTTGAAGCACAACTTGTTTAGATTTATGACTTTGATTTTCTCACAGTTTTAGAGTAAAGCGTGTTTTTGAAAATAATATATTTCATGTAAAAAAATTTTTTTTTTTTAATTATTGTGCTTTTTTCATTACAATAAATGTACAATTTTATAACTTTTTTCAAGTTTATAATAAAAAATTAAAAAATTCACTCCAGCAATAATCTGACCAGTCTCTAAAAAGAGACCAAACTGAAGTCCGTGCTCCAAAGCATTCGAGACACCAAACAGGAAGTGAGACTGTATCTTTGCAACGCTTTGGGATGTTGCAATAAAATGAGTGACTTTGCGACCATAAGAGTTTGGGAACAATGCCAAGAGCTCAGAGCACATTAAAATTAAAACTGTTCATAATCATAATAGCTATAAAATTGCCAAAAAAGTCCTTCTTTTCTTTGGATCATATTTAATGCAATACGTGATGCATCTGTATTTACATCTAAATGTTATTGATTTGTCCGATTATTTCGCAAATGAATATAGTAAAGTGAAATATGAACATTTGTCTTTCCTTTCTGAGATGCATGAAACATGTTTTGGGAGTTTTTCCATGTTCTCGATCGTTCAAGCTGAGGCCAAATGAGAATCAGAAATCACAGCAGAAATTATAATTGCTTGAAATGCCTGTGTATGTTTGTATTTGTGGTCTTTAAATGAATTATTAGCTAATAATTCATTTAAAGACCATAGATGCAAACATAAACAGGCATTGCACATGTTTGACATGCACAATATCATCCCTAAAACGTATTTGGCTCCTAAACGTTAGACCATACTTCTAGTTTGTTTATGCTGGTTTATCTAATAATAGTAATGTCTTGTGTTTAGAGCCGTTACCCGGGTGAGAGGATCCACAGGAGACGGAAGACATTATGGGAAAACCTTAGCTTAAATGCATATGCTACGGATCATATTGATCTAAATACAATGCAAGACACGAGAAAACATTTTCAATTTTCAGGAAATGGTGCAAATTGTGCTTGAAAGCCTTAGGATTGTTTAGAATTTAATTTGGAAAAGTCAATTTTTCTCATGCACACATATGAGGATGAGTCCACTATTATTATCATTATTGGTATGCATTTTTAAATGGATCCTTAATTTTCAAAGTTGGCATGAAACTGAAGTTGTGCTCATATTTTCTCCTCTATTGTGACGTATATCCGAGTGAAACGCTTCTGGAACAAGAACAAATGTGGGCGGGGCTTAATTTTGTCTGTGTGGAATTGATTGGCTGGTTGTGGTTTGCTATTGGCTGATCTCATGTGAGTGACAGGTTGCTCCGCCCACATCATCAGAGAAGCTGCAAGAGGAAGCTATTCTGATTCAAGATTATTAAAACAATAATGTTGTGCACCGAAAAATCATTTATAATGAATACCGCACAATTCCATAAAAAATAAGAATTGCAAGTTTTGATTTCATCTCCTCTGTATGGGTTTACAGCTGATACATCCCTCATAGACCAAATACTAAAATAACATGCAAGTTAATTCTCCACAATAAATGTTGTAACCTCTGCTTTCATTGCCAGGGGAAATAATGACATTATACTACTTACCTTGTCATTAAAAGCAAAATATCAAACATGAAGACATTGCCCCCTATTAAAACACACAGTTATGATCAGGTGAATTTAAAAGGTTTACGATTAAGCTTTAAAGTGCGTGCAACTCACAACTCACACTTATGCACACCCTTTCCCTAATGCATTTTGTTCAGATAATGTGACATTTAATGCTCTATATTTCATCTGCACGCTCTCAGCTGCTATATAATCATCTCTGAACTCTTTCTCTGAAGATGTACATGATCAATGTAAAGGCCTACATCCGGTTAATGTTACACTGACATGTGACAGAGTTTGAATACAGCAATGTGAACACATTTAGATTGTGTGCTTTATGCATTTATACTGTAGCCTTTAAACTTGGTGTATAACGGTGATTCTGCACTTTTGCGTGACTGTATTCACCTCCACAATGAGGACTGAACAGGAAGAACCAGTTCTTATAATACAACAGCAAATACAATCCCAACGACTGACTGATGACAGGAGGAGTGCAGATGAGGCCAGACAAGCCCCTTTCTGTCGTTTAACTGAGACATGTAGGCCTACATTAAGTTTGGGTTGCATGAAAGTCTCTTGCATATGCATTTTTTAATGGATTCTTAATTCTTAAAGTCAGCATGAAAAATAAGTTGCGATCATCTTTTCTTCCCTATGACGTATATCTGAGTGAAACGCTTCTGGAACAAGAACAAATGTGGGCGGGGCTTGATTTTGTCTGTGTGGAATTGATTGGATGGTTGTGGTTTGCTATTGGCTGATCTCATGTGAGTGACAGGTTGCCCCTCCCACATCATCAGAGAAGAGAAAAATGCTGAAGAGGAAGTTATCCTGATTCACGATTATTACAACAATAATGATGTGCACGAATTAATCATTGATATACTCCATTCCAATATTTCATTTTTAATAGTTCATGACTACTTTAAACATATAGGACATTGCATTTGACATTTCCTGCTTGCAAAATATATTTTGACCCATCAGACTAAACTGCTTCAGACTCTGTAATGCCAAACCCTGGTTTGTTTTCATCAGGTTAGTAATCCCAGGTGTGTCGAGTATAACAAGCTCCTCTGAGATACATGATCATGAACAGAAGCACTGATAGTCTCTTCTCAATGCAAGCAATAAAACTTGCTATTTCTCTCTGTCTCTCTCTCATTTCCTCCCTCTCTTTTCCTGCAGCTGTTTGGCCGACTGTCTAAGATGGATGATGGAGACCAGACCAATGCAATGAAAAATGCTTGGCATGCAAACTGTGGAAAATGACCTTATCTGACCTGAACTGTGTTGGCTTTCCGTTTCTCATTTTCTTTCTTTGTTTTGGCATATGAAAAATACATGCAAACCAAACCATATTAATCCAGATTCAATCCCAAACAAATGCAAGTAAATGCTACAGTGCTACAGGTGGTTTCTTGCTGAATTCATGTAATGTTTGGAGGTATTAATTGATTTGCCTGACTCAGATATGCGGTGTGATAGAATCACAGACATTATGATATTACAAGATATAAACAATTAAAATATGATACAAAAATATTTTGAGTTGACATGCAAGCTAACTGTTAATCCCTCACTTTATTACTACCCTTTTCTTCAAGCATTATCCTTCTAAAAAGTTATATTTAATGTGCTCGAGCTTATAGCGAGAACGCCTGCTGTAATACTTCTTTAAACATCAAACATAAGCATTCATTTTTTTTTAATTAGCGGTACTACAACTTGGCTGACCCACTGGAAATCAATCAATCATAAGCTTTTATCAGAGTGTTGTCATTTGAATGCATATAAAACACACTTTGCGTGCTAACAGGGCGCGAGCGTGACTCATCAAAAACTGAGGGTTTATAAAGGAGCCTCGCGCGCGCACTTCACTTCACTTCACTTCAGCAACAGCGCGCGCTCACAGTCTTCAACCCGCTCAAGATCTACTACACGAGTAAGTACTTCATGACTGTCACATGCACTTTTGCCTTCAGCTTTAAGTGCGCACTGTGAGACCATGCATTAGTGTCGGATGCATTACTTTCCTTGCTAATCATTGCATTGCATTGCGCTGCTAAAACAAATGATTGACGGCGTCGTCACTGTCAAGTGTGTCTGATGATATATTCATAGAGCAGATATTTAAATAGATCTACTCGAGTCAATCAATGCACGCATATCCAGACTGAGCTCCATAGGTTTTTAGTGCAGCAATGGGCTTATGCTAATCTTATTTGAATAGGAACTTTTTCATCGTATGTACAAGATATGTGCGCAAGTGTGTCCACAATGAATGGAGGCAAATGTTACGTAACGCTCAAATGCTAATGCATTGGAACTAAAAACCAATGGCGGTGTGGGAGGGGAATTACTAGTATGCAATTCAGTAAACAATAGTAGTAACCCAACAGTGTGCAAGTCTATGTTTACAACCGCTGCTACACATTCAATCTGATTCCTTCTCTTCTGCTGCTTTCATGTTATGCAATTTCCTCTCTGAAACTCTTTTACTCTGTGTTTTTACAGTGGCTCCCTACACACTCACATACTTCGCGGTCAAAGGTTTGTATGAAAGCTGTTTCGTAATCTTGTTCTTGTCACATGATGCGTGTCTAACCCTTCAGAAAAGTCTGGAAAAGTTTTCATGAGCAATGAAGCTGCGAGCAAAAGTGCAACTCTTAAATAACTCATATTTTAGTAGATGATTGAATCTGCATGCAACTTTAAAATGCACATTATAATATAGCTTGCTATTTTATTACTAGACGATGCATAAATGCACTCTTTGCTCCATTCATAATCTTTGGCATCCGGCCAGCTCTCAGACTCTGTGTCTGAAGGCGTTTGCCCTAGATTGGGAATGAGGAATGAATGGCAGTGAACTTCAGCCTACATGCTCCGCTCATAAACTGGCAAATAACAAACAGCTCCTCATGATAAAATGTGAAGTTATCGGTAACCACAGTCTAAAGTAGTTGTATTATCATTTAATCTAATATGCCTATGTGCTTTGATGCATGATTGCACACTAAGAGGATTGTACTATAGTAACACCCCGTGTCATGTGCCGTTTCCAGGCAGATGTGGAGCCTTGAAGATGATGCTGGCTGACTATGGGCAGCAACTGAAGGAGAACCTGGTGACCTTTGAGCAGTGGGGGAAGGGGGATATAAAAGCCAGCTGTGTGAGTGTTGTTTTTATATAGGATTGCAATTTGAATGTAAATAATCCATGCATGTTTTTATGTTAAAAGTCTGTATCGATTGATAATGTGTTGCTTGATTTGTTTTAGGTGTTTGGACAGTTGCCTAAATTCGAGGATGGGGACCTGGTCCTGTATCAGTCCAATGCTATGTTAAGGCATTTGGGTCGCAAACATGGTAAAAAGAAACAAAAGTTTAGAAGTTTGCCCAGAAATGTAAATTCTGTCATTATTTTCTCTCTCTAATCCTGTATTCATTTCTTTCTTCTGTTGAACACAAAAGAAGATATTTAGAAGAATGAAACCGTTAATGGTCCCCATTGACTTCAGTATTAACTTATATACTATGGAAGTCAATGGGGACCAGCAACCGCTTGATTACCTACAAACTATCTTCCTTTATATTCAACAGAAAAAATAACTTCATTCAGGTTTAGAACAACATGAGAGCGAGTAAATTACAGAAATGTCACCACTTTAATGCATCAGAATCAAATCAGGCTTACTTAAGATTACTTTTAAAATGTTAGAATGAGAAATTTGGAAAACCATTTGTGAAATATAAAAACCGAGCATCCTACTCTATCCCAAAATGCAATGCAATGAACCAAAAGTATAATCAGCCATGATTTATTTTAATGTACTTGATATTTACACTTTATGCATTCATTCCTGAGATGATAACTGGACGCTTCTCGCTGGTTTAAACATGCATACTACTGTATGAGATCTTTACTGCATAATGCATACTACTGTATGTACAGAACTGTCATAATTGATCCTCTCACACATTCAGGTGCGTATGGAAAGAACGACTGCGAGGCTTCTCTTATCGACATGATGAACGACAGCATTGAGGATCTGCGCCTAAAATACATTAAGATGATCTACCAGGAATATGTGAGTACTATAAACCTCACAGATGTGCAGACACTGGAAATAAATACAAATAATCACCCTTTGAGCCATTTTTAGAGTAAATGCATGATAAATATCAGTGTTTTGTCCGCGATATGACCCTAGACATGTGTGTTATTTTGTGTAGGAGACTGGTAAAGAAGCGTTCATCAAAGATCTGGCCAACCAGCTCAAACCATTTGAAACCATTCTGGCCAAAAACAAATCTGGCTTCCTAGTCGGTGATCAGGTGAGGCTTCCAGTAGAAATACGAACTCATTTTAGTACTTGTTAAATTCTGACCTATGTTTCATGTCTCTTCCTCACAGATCTCATTTGCGGACTACAACCTGTTCGACCTTCTGCTGAATCTTAAAGTCCTTAGCGCCACCTGTCTGGACTCCTTCCCGGCGCTCAAGAGCTTCGTGGATAAGACCGCGGCCCGGCCCAAAATCAAAGCCCTGCTCGAGTGCGACGACTTCAAGAAGATGCCCATCAATGGCAATGGCAAACAGTAATTCTTCAGCTCTAGACAACCTTCTCAAACCATGGCACTTTCTGTTAAAAGGCCTTAACTGGTGCTCTGTGATTTAGAGAAATATCTCACGTCTTTGTATGAATTTGTATTTTGTATGTTTAACTGTTTTTGATGGTGTTTACTAACAGAAACTAGTGTGTCAATTATTATGAATAAAAAAATAATAATTAAACATCCAGAATGGTTTAATTGCTGTTTTTTTTTTTTTATATACTTTGTTGTTGAACAACCCTGCACCCATATATGAAATTAAATTGCATTAAAATATAACCACTTTATTAGAATTATTTTGAAGCACTCTCATGAGCCCTATGAATATGAATATGCATGTTTGTTTATAAATAGAAATGATGCAGATTAAATGGACAAGTGATAAGCATTTGTGATATAAAAATATTTATATGAATTTAAAATGTTTTCTGTTATATACAATATTATAAATATATAATGGTTTTTTTTATAATATTGCACTTAAAAGTTAAATTATGACGCACTAAGTCATAACTATAAGATAAAAAGTCGAAGTTGTTAGATAAAAGTAGGAATTTTGTCATGCTAAGACAGAAACATGACATTGAAAAGTCAAACTTATGACATAAAAAGGTGAATTTATGACATTCTACAATTATTAGATAAAAAGGTAAAACTTTGACTTCATCTTATGTGGCTTAATGTGTCATAATGATGCCTTTTGAGTGTCTTTGATTTACAAAAGCATGTTTTTGGTTTCTCATGTATCTGGATCCAACTCCGCCCCTCGGATCTCGTGTACTGCATTGAGGTGCTACTGAGATGTTGTACCAGATTTTGTCTAGATCAGACTTTTATTTTGATAGCGTCTTCATGAGGCTTTTATTATGAAAGTATCAGTCTTTTATTTTGAAAGCGTTCTCATTCAGGCTTTTATTTTGAAACCGCTCTCATTCAGGCTTTTATTTTGAAAGCGTCTCGATCTTGCGTGTCTTTGCCTTCACGCGTCTGTCATCTCCCATAGCCCTCAGTCTGCACAGTTAGCATTAGCAAGGTGCAGTTTTCTGCAATGTCTTCTGTTGAAGAAATGTCCAACTCCGTGGCGGAGAGTTTGGAGGAGGACGGAGTGGAAGAGGAGAACACTGTGGACGAGGCAGAGATGGAGTACGAGGAGCCTGTTAAAGGAGGTTATATCTTCTACAGGTGAGTTTAGCAGCTAGCTTAGCATGAGAGTGTGCGGCTAATCACTTCATTTACAGATGTTTAATTCACTCATTCTCCTCTGTATTGTGTTGGACGTCAGCTTTGAGATGACACGGTTCGTTACTACAATCAATGCACGTTAGTGTACAGAGAGCTGTATTAGTTAGATTAGTTTTTCACATGAACTGAATCAGGAGTGCTTTAAAAAGATCTCAGTTAAAGTTTCATCAAATCTCGTGAGCAAGTGTTATATATCCTAAGTTAGAAGTTTGCAGCCACTGAAATAACTAATTATGAGAGATATAATCTCATTCATTTCTCATTTTCTGAGAGATTCACATGATCTGAGAAGAGTCCCTGTAGTTGTAATTCTTGGCTGGATGAGTCTGTTTAATCCAGATCAGGACTGGGTTTAATCCGGATTTACAGCAGGTGTTTTCTGAGGTTAGTTTAATTGATTCTGAGTGAGTCACACAAGATTTCCCTTAAAATTGAGCCTAAAGAAGTTCGATGTGCTCTGTCACTTTACCCATTTCCTGAGGGACTCAAATGAACCGAATACAAGTTTGTGAGAATGAAGTGATTCAAATGAACCGTTTTCTTTATTGATTGATTGATTCATTCTATTGACGCTCTGACCACCATAGCTGCCATTTTTTCTGCCTGATTCTGAATAAAACTTGCTGAAGAGAATTATGATATTTTATATGAACTTAATCATAATAAATAGGTAGGCCTAAAAGAGCCTGTAGTGACATGAAACAAGTTGTGCTCATCTTTTCTTCTCCTATTGTGTCGTATATCCGAGCGAAACGCTTCTGGAACAAGAACAAATGTGGGCGGGGCTTGATTGTGTCAGTGTGGAATTGATTGGATGGTTGTGGTTTGCTATTGGCTGATCTCATGTGAGTGACAGGTTATAGCCCCGCCCACATCATCAGAGAAGAGATGCTGCGAGAGGAACTTATTCTGATTCAAGATTATTAAAAGAATAATAATAATGTTTACCAATAAATCATTTATAATAAACACTGCAATATTCCTTAAAAACAAAGATTTGTACATTTTGATTATATGGCGACTTTAATCTAGATGAGAAGAACAATGATATTTTTATTTCATTGATATTATTATTGATGGCTGCTGATTCAAAATGTCATATTATTAACAAAGAATCACTTCTTTGGCTTTATTAATTTAAAATCAAGTCCGTTTGATAAAGTCTTGATAAAGTGAAATGACTGGGCTCTTTAACTAGCAAGTGTATGAAGTCATTTAATGTGCTTGTTTTGTATCATTTAATGTGCTTGTTTTGTTGTTTTAGGGACAGAAAAGAGTGGGCTGATCTAGAACCGGTTCCTCAAGATGATGGACCTAACCCTGTGGTGAAGATTGCTTATTCAGAGAAATGTAAGTGCCTTTCATTCAATGACATTTGCTCTTTTTTTTTTTTTTTGCATCACACACTATCATTGTCCCATTTCTTTCATATCTCTGTATCACTCCGCACTCGTTTTCTTCACATTATTGAATAATCCCAACTTATGTCCATTGTTCTTTTTCTTTTTCTTTTTCATTTGCATTTATTTATTTAAGTAGCCATGCAATTAATGTGGTAATGTGAGCAGTAATTATCACAAAATAAATTATTTCAGTCCAATTCAAGTCCCGGGTTTATTACTAGTTTACTAGCTGACTGTAAACTGTTAGTTGTTGGTTTAGTTAAAGTCGCCTTGTAGTCAATCATTGTATCCATTAAAGGGGTGGTAAAACGCCTTTTTTCGAAGGCTTGATTGTGTTTGTGGGGTGCACTGTAACATGTGTTCATGCTTCATTTTTAAAAATTCGCATTATTTTTCACATATTTAACCATTATTCTACACTGCTCTGTCCCTCCTTGTAAAAACGGTCGGATGATTTCCGCGTTCTATGAAGCCCCCCCCTTCAAAGTACGCAATGGGCTCAGATTGGTTAGCTGGCCCAGTGTGTTGTGATTCGCTAACCGCCAAGTGCACGTTGTTCGGAAACGTCACGCCCCCTTATCTTTACCGGTAGTTTGTGCTTCAGTAAACAACGGCGTCAATATTGCCATACCAGTTTGAGCCCGAATCAGACCCAGAGAATGTTAGTGGAGAGGATCGAGCAGAAACTGTTCAAGAACGGCTGTTAAAGGACGTTTCAGAAAGGTATGTTTTTTAAGACTGCAGATCGCTATATGACACTGTTACTTTTGTATATTTAGAACGATTGTAGCTAAATATCTGTCGCCTGAACTATTAATCCAATACGAACACTAAACATTGTCTTTACAACAGTAGCCAAATCAAACACAAAACCATGTTTAGCATGCCTGTAGATAAACAAGCGTGTAGATAAACAATACATAAAAGCTATAATCAAAGAATAATTTACACTGATCACATAAACGACAACAACCACGAACATTCCAAGTTCGCTGCGCTGGTGATATTAACCCTCTGAGGTCTGAGCTGTTTTCTGGCCCTGGAGGTGGTCTGACATGCTCTGACATTTGTGTTTTTTTTCTGTTACTAGTGACATTTTCATGGCTAAAGTCTAATTACACTGTATTCAGCACAAACTCTGCTACAATAATATATCAGCAGCATGTATGTAAAAGTTTGTAGTTTTGAGATAATGACATTTATGCGTGGTTTGTGAAAAAAAATAAAAATAATTCTCACTGAAATAAGGCCATGAAACCCATACTGATTATTTCTTCACAAGACTTTTGAAAATTGTATGACATAGCCTAGAATATTTGCTCCAAAACTATGTGAAAATC
This sequence comes from Leuciscus leuciscus, assembly GCF_965113295.1. Taxonomy (NCBI): domain Eukaryota; kingdom Metazoa; phylum Chordata; class Actinopteri; order Cypriniformes; family Leuciscidae; genus Leuciscus; species Leuciscus leuciscus. The sequence continues at coordinate 3,572,618 of NC_138732.1, read as the reverse complement.
ACCCTGACTGCTCATTCAGATAAGACAATATATTGATTTAAAATTTCTAAGACGTGTTTTGTGTGACAAAGCCATATGCAAATAGGCGTGATCATCTCATGAATATGTAAGGCTTTAACACCTGAGAAAGACAAAGACACGCCCCTAACGGCCCTATTAGGAGCGATCAGGCCCTGTCATTCAGAGCAACCTTGCACAAAGAATGAGGAGATTTAAAAAAGAATGGCTTTTAGATTGTTTGGATTTATTTACAACACAACACAATCCAAAAATACAAATGACAAAAGAGCACATTGAAAACAATGATCCAAAGACAGAGACCTTTGTGCCATTCCTAAAAACATTGTACATACCTTTCATTTCCAAGGTGTTTGATTTTCACTTTACCATGTTCATGTACAGAGACTCATGTGAATGTTGAAGTCAGCAGGACTCAGTTGCATCTGGTCCCTGAAAGAAAAAAAAAAAAGAAAAAACTGTGAACATACTGATATCAAGAGAAACTATAGGGCTGCACGATTTTGGGAATAGATTTTAGATTTTTCTGGTTAATTTCTTTTTAAAATTCACAGAATACACACACACACACACGTTTCCAACAATATATAATGAACACCAGGTTTGTTGTGCCTTGTAGGCATAGGCTACGCAGTGCTGCATAAAATAATAATAACAATAAATCTTCCAAAAGATTTCAAGAACAACTACGCTAGAGAAAAATATATTGATTATCATATGTTACTTCAAATTTTTCCATTCGTTATGATGATATGAAATGAGATAATAGTAAAAACATAAAGCCTAATGTTTGGTGCATTTTTCCTTTCAAACGCAATCGCGCTCCAAAATATGATACATTCAAACCCACAGCGCGCTCCAAAATATGATACATTCAAACGCCATCGCGCTCCAAAATATTAAACATTATGGTTATACATATCTATGTTTGAGCAGATATCCACAAACAGTATTTAACGGGAAACACGGGTCTAAATAGTATAATATTCACCATATATCTAGCAACAGTTCAACTGCAATGTGAAGTTTATGCAACAATACCATAAACTAATAAGTACGAATTTCTTACCTTACATCTTTCTTGTCTTCAAATCGCGTTCTTCTTCTTCTGAGGTAAATCCAATGTAAGCTCAGACGTGTCTTCCAAACTCGACGAAAAGCAGAGACTTGTGAAGTGTTTTGGTGTTTTGTGTTTGAGGTAACGAGGGCGTTCGCGTCCCATGTGGAGATTTGCATGTGAATCTCTTTTGCGCGAGTGGGCGTGGTCGAATTAAAAAATAATTAGCAAGCGTTTGAGATACTGGACATCCTGTTGGTTTTATACAAATTACTTAAACAGAGAATATTTGTTTTCAGTTTGAATCCGATCATTTAAAAGTACACACTTAAATGTGTATAAAGGTGTATGGCTCATAAATGTGTGAGAAGGATTCGCTGAGTTTTGTTTCAGTTTATAGACGTGCTCAAGAAAAAAAAGTTCACCGCGACGGAGAGGCAGAACGCACACCCTGTTTATTTTCTTTATTTTACAAAAGCACAATGTTTTGATTTGATTGTAAGTGGACACATACAAAAGTAGAAATATCACAGATTATTTTTTTATATTTCTCTTTTCTGTATAACCATAAATGACGGAGTAATTTAAGTTTATGTTGCTGCTATGTGAAAAAAATCCAGCAAAACGCGTCAGCACGTTTCTCGACCTCAGAGGGTTAAACAGAAGTTTGTATGTGTTTGTCGGATAAGTATGAATTAACGTTAGCATTTAACAAACTGGTTTGTGGAGCCAAACAGCGTTGTCCTTCGTTTACTTCCTTGCTACAACGTACAATTAACAATACGAACTATCACAGGAAAACACAACGACGAAAAATAAATCATACTTACATGTTGTGGCCCGTAAACAGTTTCTGTTTTTAAAGTTGGAACTGCTCCATCTCTCAGGACTAGCCGTTGTGCGAATCCTTCATTGGAGGAGGGGTTTATGTAAATATTGGGCTTAGTGATGTCAGCAAGCCCGCAGGAATGTCGTGTAGTCCCTACTGGCCGTTTTTTGTAGTTCTTAGAAATTGATTTCTTTAAAAGCAAATATCTCCCTTTGCTTTAAACTTTGAAAGTTGTAACTTTGCAGATGTTGTTTATGTTCAAACAGCAACATTACACACTAACTAAAGTTAGAAAAGTGAAATCGTGTTTTACCACCCCTTTAAAACTCATCTTTGATCATCAAAATTACATATTTGAAAGTTTTTTCCTTGGAAAAAATAAAATTCTTTATGCCTTAAAATATCTTGAATGTAACTCGACACCCTTGCCTCATTTAGTATGCGCGGTTCTATGAATATGCAAATGAGCCCCGCCTCCACTCACTCACTCACTCAGCTCAGAGATCCACTGGTTGACGATCACACGTTGATCTGATTGGTTACAAGGTAGTTTGTGACGTCAGAAACATCAGCGATTTCAAAGCGTGTGTTTGAGACTGTCTTTGGTTCACTGCAGTTTTAAGGAGGAAATACTCAGCAATGCTGTCGACTTATGAACTTACACTTGATTTGCATATTAGAAACACCACATAGACACATAAACAACATTAAAAGCTTGATTTTCACCACAGGAGGACTTTAAGGCACATGAAATGTTAACGGTTTGTCTTGTCATCTGCAGTCACAGACGTGTTTGACATGTTCAGAGCGCTCCTGAAGAACGACGAGAAGAGTGAGCGAGCGTTTGCACTGACCGCTGAAGCCATCGAGCTCAACGCCGCCAACTACACCGTCTGGTGAGACCACTGATATTTAAATTTAATGCCATATAAATGTGAAATATGTGAATATCTAGTAAAGTGTAATTTATTCCTGTGATCAAAGCTGAATTTTCAGCATCATTACTCCGGTCTTCAGTGTCACATGATCCTTCACAAATCATTATAATATGATGATTTGATGCTCAAGAAACATTCATTATTATCAATGTTGAAGAAAATTGTGGAAACCGTCATACATTTAATTTTTCAGGATTCTTTGATGAATAGAAAGTTCAAAAAACAGCATTTATTTGGAATTGAATCTTTTGCAACGATGTAAATGTCTTTTAATCAGTTTATTCCTTGCTCAATAAAAGTGTTTATTTCTGTATATAACACACACACTATTTCCTAGAACACATTTCCCAGTGTGCACTGTGTTGCAGATTTAAAACATCAAAACTGCAAAAAGCTACAAAGCAAGTTCAAGACGCTCGAGTCGTGCGTTAAACTGTGTGTGTTCATGTAGTGTGTTCATGTAGTGTGTTCATGTAGTGTGTTGATGTGTGTGTTGATGTGTGTGTTGATGTGTGTGTTGATGTGTGTGTTGATGTGTGTGTAGGCACTACAGAAGAGTTTTACTGCAGGCTCTAGATAAAGACCTGAGAGAGGAGATGAGGTATATCACGGCCATCATAGAAGATCAGCCCAAGAACTACCAGGTTTGGTAAGTCCAACTCAGCCAGTAGTTTTTGTTTTCTTCAGTGTGTAATGTTGCTGTTTGAGCATGAAAAAGCTCTGGGTTCTTCTCTATATCAGTGTCAGTGTTTCTGAACTCCTGAAACGCCTCCATTGTAGTCTTGAGTTTCTTCCGGGAACGAACACGTCACAATATTCCTCATTTAAATAATTCATGCGCAGAATAAAGGGGCGGGGCCTGGTTGAGTTAGTTAGTAGTGTGTTAAACTGGCGGTTATGGGAAGGGGCGGGACATTTCCCAAACACACTCGCTCGACCAATCACAACACACTGCTCCAGCTGACCAATCAGAGCACAGTGTGCTTTTCAGAAGGAGGGGCTTCATAGAGACAGGAACTACACAGAGCGTTACTGACAGACTGGGAAAAGAGGAGCTGCAACAGAGTGAAATTGTTATTATTTATTAAACGATTTGTGCAGGCATCACAGGCGGATGGTGGTGGAGTGGCTGAACGACACGTCGGATGAGCTGCAGTTTGTAGCAGAAATTCTCAGTCAAGATGCGAAGAACTACCACGCGTGGCAGCACAGACAGTGGGTCATCCAGGTACAGACTCACAGTACAAACGGTTCGCTGATCTGCATGCATGTAGTGTTGTCAAAAGCACCGACTTCGGTACCAAGTCAATACTGAAATTTGAAAAATGTGACGCTTTGAGCGCTGTTGAGCGGAATCATAAACGCCTCTAATTGGCCATTGTGTTCACAAGCTCATCAAGTATGTCTGTGATTGGCTACAATGATCAGTGCTTCAAAAACGTATTGTGAAAATACATCAATGACGCTCTTCAGCGAGCGCTTACACACGGATACACACGGGAGCGTTTGAAAGCAGCCGTCTATCAGCGGATCGCTCCTGCTTGTGCTTTCAAACGCTCCTGCTTTCAAAACACTTTCAAACACTTCCGTGTGCTGATCATTTTAGCCAATCACAGACATATCCGATGAGCTCTTGAACACAATGGCCAATCAGAGGTGTTTATGATTCCGCTCAACCACTCAAAGCATCAAATTTAGATATAGTAGATAGTCAGACTTCAGATAGACATCTAAATCAGACCGTTGCACAAAGCACTTAAGACTCTGACTATCTTAAGTAGGACTACACTGCAATGCATTCTGGATAAAATAAGACACTTTTCTAAACAAAAAAACATGGCGGATCGAGTAAGCGCATTCAACCGCTCAGTGCAGTTTACCCCAGCGGAACATATGTGTTTGTTGGAGGAGTATAACAGTTACAAGGACATTTTACTTGGGAAATTTAGCGGAGAATGAAGTAACAAGAAGAAATGTTTAAATTATGAGCCATTTTCCCTTTTCTTTTGGCTGTTTGTAATGTAACTGATTGTTACTGCTGGTTGCCAAGGTAACAGAGTCTTAGACCTAAGTTAGCCTGGGGGGAAGGTGTCTGGGGGTAAGTTAGCCTGGGGGGAAGGTGTCTGGGGGTAAGTTAGCCTGGGGGGAAGGTGTCTGGGGGTAAGTTAGCCTGGGGGGAAGGGGTCTTTGATCTAAATTAAGTCAGTCTTTATTTTTGTGAAACAGTCTACCATGCATTAGACTAGTCTATGAGCACATGTTAGACTAGTCTAACACTATAGACCGGTCTAAAATAGCTTTGTGAAACCGGCCCTTGGTCTCGGTGCTTTTGTCAACACTATGCACATGTTCATGGTCTGAGTGTGTGTGTCACAGGAGTATAAGCTGTGGGATGGAGAGCTGGAGTATGTGGAGGAACTGCTAGAGGAGGACGTGAGGAATAACTCGGCCTGGAATCAGAGACACTTCGTCATCAGTCACACCAGCGGATACTCCGACCCTGCCGTCCTCGACAGAGAAGTGCAGTGAGTCTTAATCATTGACAAAACCAAACCAGAAGATACAATTCTTGCGCAAAAATACCAATGATCACAATTAATTTTTGTTTTGGTTCTCAGGCTTTCAAAGTTTTGAGTGATTATTCACCAACTTGTGATACATCTAAAAAAAAATTCAATAATGAAATGTTTAATCTGATTTTGTCCTGAAATCTGTGTATTTCTTCAATACACACTAGGTTAAAAATATTGATTTCTCTATTTTAATCGATTCTCGTTTTTTTTAACAACCGATATCGATTCTTAAATCCCTAAGAATCCATCTTTCAGTCTGAGCTGTTTTCAGTTGATAATGAACAATTTTATAGCGCTTCCATCCAATAAATCACAGTTTTAAATGTTTAAAGCTTTAAAATGTGCTTTTTTACTTCTTAGTTCAGTTGTTTTCACGAAATTCAAACAATAAATAGCGTTTTGTGGCTCTTTAATGTGCCTCAGATCAAGCAAAGCGGCACGTGAACCCATCATCTCTTCCGCTTTACTACTAGTTACAGCACAAAATAAACATGAGTGAACATCAGAAGGTATGTTGGAAGATATTTAATGTATGTTTGAATAAATCCATCGTTTTTTTATGACAACCATCAAACAAACAAGTAGAAACATTGTCATTAAATATGTATTATAACGTTATTATTGAGTTTTTCTAACCCTATTAAATGTATGTGTCATGTTTTGGGTCAAAATTCCATTCATTTAATTATTAATACAATAGATAAAGCAATAGATTAAATTAAATCAATAATTTCAATCAAATGAAATCAGTATCAACATAAGCTGCATTTAAATGTATTTACACACAGTTTAATGCTGTTCACATGTGGCATGAATGCAATTACAATGGCATAAATAATGTTTTAAATAAAAATATTCAATAGAGAAACATTAAATGATGATGTGATACTTTTGAATATTAAACTAAAGCCAACTGTAGGTGGTGGCGAGTCACCGTCTTAATGAGTGAGTCATTGAGTCATTCATTCAGTAACGAATCAAGTGGCTGACTGTATTTATGAATCAGTCATTGAGTCATTCATTCAGTAACGAATCAAGTGGCTGATTGTATTTATGAATCAGTCATTGAGTCATTCATTCAGTAACGAATCAAGTGGCTGACTGTATTTATGAATCAGTCATTGAGTCATTCATTCAGTAACGAATCAAGTGGCTGACTGTATTTATGAATGAGTCATTGAGTCATTCATTCAGTAACGAATCAGGTGGCTGACTGTATTTATGAATGAGTCATTCATACATTCATTCAGTAACGAATCAAGTGGCTGACTGTATTTATGTATGAGTCATTGAGTCATTCATTCAGTAACGAATCAGGTGGCTGATTGTATTTATGAATCAGTCATTGAGTCATTCATTCAGTAACGAATCAGGTGGCTGACTGTATTTATGAATCAGTCATTGAGTCATTCATTCAGTAACGAATCAGGTGGCTGACTGTATTTATGAATCAGTCATTGAGTCATTCATTCAGTAACGAATCAGGTGGCTGACTGTATTTATGAATCAGTCATTGAGTCATTCATTCAGTAACGAATCAAGTGGCTGACTGTATTTATGAATCAGTCATTGAGTCATTCATTCAGTAACGAATCAAGTGGCTGACTGTATTTATGAATCAGTCATTGAGTCATTCATTCAGTAACGAATCAGGTGGCTGACTGTATTTATGAATCAGTCATTGAGTCATTCATTCAGTAACGAATCAGGTGGCTGACTGTATTTATGAATCAGTCATTGAGTCATTCATTCAGTAACGAATCAAGTGGCTGACTGTATTTATGAATCAGTCATTGAGTCATTCATTCAGTAACGAATCAAGTGGCTGACTGTATTTATGAATCAGTCATTGAGTCATTCATTCATTAACGAATCAGGTGGCTGACTGTATTTATGAATGAGTCATTGAATCATTGGCTACATTTACGTGCACAACTTTTGTTTCAATCGGACTGAATTCACTCCGATTGAAGAATCTGAATGTAGTGTTTACATGAACATTAAACACGTGATCGGGTTGATGTGCACGTTTATACGTCACAAGCTTCAAAGTGCGCTTATATTGATCACGCAGTAAAAATGGCCAAAACCAGTCGTGTGTGGATGAGAATCTGAAACCAGGACTGGTGGGACTTTGTCCTGCGACTGGTGGGACTTTGTCCTGCTCCACTTCACAGGGAAATGAGGATTATATAATGACGGGAAACTCTTTTATACACACTTTATTCAACAGAAGAACGGGTCGTTCCGCGCCTCACACGTCATTACGCTATTTCTATGTCACTCTGCATGCGCAGTCCTTTCAGTTTCGGTTTTCAATCCGATCAAGTGCTTACATGTTCTCCCGATCGGATTAGAAAAGGAATAAACCACCCCTTTCAATCCGATCGAAATCTCATTCGGATCGATTAAGGTGTTTACATGAAGGCTTTTCAGTCCGACTGAGCCGTCAATCCAATTACTAACGGATTATTTGCTTGCATGTAAACGTAGCCACTGACTCTCCTGATTCGTTCAAAGCCGCAGATTCTTTCACTAAATGTGTTGCTTTCATTGAAACTATTATTTGGTTGCGAAATAGAGCGAACAATACTGTTTAAAATGTACGTTACCTTTTTTGTTTGTTGAACTGTTGTGTAAAATCAATGTCACATTTGGAATCGTGTGGATAATCGGTCGTTCTTGCTCGTATTATCGACATTAAAAACAAGAACTCACACTGGGTATGTTTTTGTATCGATGTGAGTTTGAGTCTTGAATCGATCTCTATGCACAGCCTGTGCCTATATTTGTTCTTCATGCTATAAGTGCTAAAACCCAGCTTTTACAAAGGTACATGTCGAGAACGGCAGTAATGTAGCGTGATTGGCTAAGGCAGCAACACAACCTATCATACGCTTGTGTGGATGCAGTCAGTGTTGACCGTAAAAGATTAGGTGTTTTGATTGGATGTCATGTTTGCAGCAATGCAAAAATGTATATCATAATACGGTTTATGCGCCGCTCGCCTTAAAGCTGCTTGTCTGATAACTTAAAATGATTGTGTAAAACCACCAATGGTCACAACTATTTTTTGTTTTAATTCACGTTTTTCTTAGACTTTTGATAAAGGTGAAGACCCAACTTTATGCATTTTTTGTAAGATTCCCCTATCGGTTAAACATATTTTATTAAATTGTCCTGGACTAAATACAAGTAGAGCGCTCTTTTATGAACTCACTTAAGGACTTATTTAGTAAGATATTGGGCCCTATCTTGCACCCAGCGCAATTGACTTTGTACAGCGACGCATGTATGATTCCTATTTTGCACCCGACGCACAGCGGACTGTTCCCTCCACAGACGCACGTCGGTAAACTAGGGAATGAACTTGCGCTCCCGGGGGCGGTTCAGCACAAAGAGGAGGCGTGTTCCGGCGCAAACGTTCCCTGGTGCTATTTTGCAGTTTCAGAAAACAATTCCACCACTGACCAGGAAAAACCTCATCTAAAGTCAGTGGCGCGTTGCGCATGTTATTCATATGCTACTTTAAGGGCGCATGCTTGGCCATAATCAATGTAGCGTGAGCACAACACACATACACTTTGATTCACTAATCTACACAGAAGCAGCAGTTTTCATTTTTGCAAATCATACATTATTACAATAGATAGATAGTTTATTATAAAAGCATAAATCTAGCTTACACATTTACCCAAATTATCATACGCCTGTTTAACCGAAGCTAATTTGGGTGTGTTTCTCCATTCCCAATGTCACTTCTCTGTTTTACGGCCCTGACGGGAACGTCGGTCTCCTCGGCTGTGATCCGCTCCTGGCAAATCCGCCGTTATAATAGCAAGCCGCCATGGAACAAGCGCGTCTGCTCTTAAAGGGAATGTGAGATGTCGCTCTGATTGGTTTATTTCACGTTACGCCCAAACCACACCTATGAGTAATGAAGCTACTTCAGACCAACCCATTTTAGATTTGCGTCGGGCGCAAGAGTAATTTATCCCGCCGGTATAATAGCAACAGCGCCCGAGACCCGCCCACAAAGTTACTTGCGTTTCGTGTTTGATACTTGCGTTTCAGATCGTTAAAATAGGGCCCAATGACTGAAAAGGTTTTGGATTTAAAAATTTTTTTTAGCATGTTAATTGAAAAAATCTTGTATAATATGACTTGCTGTTTTTGTTTGTTTGGTTTTTATTGTATTTATATGATATTTGTATTTTTGTAATTTTTATTTGTGCCATGAAAATAGCTTATGTTGACAGTGGCACTAAATAAAATAATCTGAGTCTGTAATCTTAGACTTTCGGAGTTTTGCTTTAAGCAGATTGAAGAGTGATTATTCAAAAACTTGATGCATCTAAAAAAATACAATAATGAAAAGTTCAAACTTATTTTGTCCTTGTTTCTAATTATGCCGTCGTTAACGCATTATAATGCCTTTCATGAACGTTAACAAAGATTTATATCATCTAAAACGGATCATTAGTGTCGCTGCTCATATGAATAACTTAAAGCTGCTTGTCTGAAGAACACACGAGAGTTATTACTCTCCAAGCAAATACTGAAACATGTGAATGTTTATTTGATTCTGCCTGCTTTTAAAACAATCATTATTATTTTTTAATTCACTTTTAAAGACTATTATTTGTCACTGGCAAGTAAAAATGACCAATTACCCATGCAGTGCTCCTCTCTCTGTTCCATACAGTTGAAAATGTATGGAATTATAAAGAAACGTTGTGCTTTGAGGATAATGAATGAATTTTTGCTAAATGTCTTGATTAAAGTGTATGTTTATTAATTGGTTTTAAATCTCTCTCTCTCTCTCTCTCTCTCTCTCTCTCTCCATCTCTCTCTTCTCTCTCTCTCTCTCTCTCTCTCTCTCTCTCTCTCTCTCTCTCTCTCTCTCTCTCTCTCTTCCCCTCTCTCTCTCTCTCTCTCTCCCCCCCCCTCTCTCTCTCTCTCTCTCTCTCTCTCTTCCCCTCTCTCTCTCTCTCTCTCTCTCTTCCCCTCTCTCTCTCTCTCCTCTCTCTCTCTCTTCCCCTCTCTCTCTCTCTCTCTCTCTCTCTCTCTTCCCCTTCTCTCTCTCTCTCTCCCCCCCTCTCTCTCTCTCCCTCTCTCTCTCTCTTCCTCTCTCTCCTCTCTCTCTCTCTCTCTCTCTTCCCCTCTCTCTCTCTCTCTCTTCCCCTCTCTCTCTCTCTCTTCCCCTCTCTCTCTCTCTCTTCCCCTCTCTCTCTCTCTCTCTCCCCCCCCCCCCTCTCTCTCTCTCCCTCTCTCTCTCTCTCTCTCTCTCTCTCTCTTCCCTCTCTCTCTCTCTCTCTCTCTCTCTCTCTCTCCCCCCCCCCTCTCTCTCTCTCTCCCTCTCTCTCTAGGTACACATTGAAACAAATAAAGAAAGCTCCTCACAACGAGAGCGCTTGGAACTATTTAAAAGGGTGAGAGTAATAAACATCTGATTAAGATCTGATTTTGTTCAAACACACAGTACATTTCCAGCATACACCAGCAGATGGCAGATGCTCACCAGTAACAGAAGATGATAAACACAGTTTGCACTGAAGAGACTGAATTAATGTTTATAAGAATATATGGACAAAAACATAACATGGATCATTAATAGATCCAAGCATCACTATTGCTGTTGCTCATACTTTGAAATAAATAAATACCAGTTTTAAACATTGCATATTTATTTAGATGTGTTACAGTGTTTATCTCAGAACATCATGATGAATTTCAATTTCAAATGAGCTTTATTAGCATGACTGTGTATCACAATGTTGCCAAAGCATTAACATATTGTATATAAATAATAAAACAAACAGACAAAACATAAATGTGTAGATCATGACATATGTGACCCTGGATCACGTCACCAGTCTCGAGTCGCACGGGTATATCTGTGGCAATATCCAACAATACATTGTATGGGTCAAAATTATGGATTTTTCTTTTATGCCAAAAATCATTAGGATATTAAGTAAAGATCATGTTCCATGAAGATATTTTGTAAATTTCCTACCGTAAATATATAAAACATGTATTTTTGTGAGTGAATGCTGCACAATCGCCAACATAAATGAACAACTTTAAAGGAGATTTTCTCAATGTTATGATTTTTTTTGCGCCTCAGATTCCAGATTTTCAATAGTTGTATCTCAACCAAATATTGTCCTATCATAACAATGGAAAAGCTTATTTATTCAGCTTTCAGATGATGTGTCAATCTCAATTTCAAAAAGTTGACCCATGTGACTGGTTCTGTGGTCCAGGGTCACATATGTCATGTGATATGTATAGATGATGCATGTGTGTGTTCTGTGACTCAGGATCCTACAGGATGGTGGTTTGTCCTCGTATCCTGGACTTCTGGAGCAAGTGACCGAGCTTCAGGACTCGTGCAGTTCTCCATATCTCACCGCCTTCCTGGTCGACCTCTACGAAGACGCTCTGGAGACCAACAACTCCAGCCATGACGAGCGAGACACACTCAACAAGGCCTTGGAGGTGAGCTGGGACTCACACACACACACACACACACACACACACACACACACACACACACACACACACACACACACAAACAAACAAGGGCCATGTTCACATGAACATCATTTTATGATTCAGATCCTTATTACAAGGTTCGTACAAAAGTGCTTAAAGTTTGACTTTTTGAAATTTAACAATTTAAAGCCATATTTACGAAGAGGGTACATGAAAAGTGCTTGACTTATTTAAATACAATATATGAAATTTCATTTTTTCGGAAAAAGCACAAATACAATCTTCTCATGCTAAATGAACACAGCAGCTCGTCTGATAAACCCCCATCAGACCTTTTGACGATACAAAATACAAATATTATTTACTGAACAAAAATAGCCATTATAAATGTTGTATTTAACCCTTTAGAACCTGAAGCTAAAATAGGTGTTTTTCACCTATTTAGATTTTTTGACTGTACAATTCTAAAACAATGTGCCATCTTAATATGCAAGGTGTCATCTTTTTCAGAAAAAGATTGGCTTTCAACAAATTACAGTTATTGAACATTATTGTGTGTGGTGAGTTTATAAAAAGTTTTTGTGGTGAGTTTTTTTTTTTTTTTACTATAATAAATTTACTGATTTTTATTTAGAAAAAACTGAAAAAAATCATGAACGAAAGAAACTAACACTTTAAAGTTGAAAAATGAACTGTAATACATATATACAAGTCTTTTTTGTGACATTGGGTTGCACAGTTTTCATTTAGGATTTTTTTTTTTTTTTTCATACACGCACACATACAAATGCATGCATTCATAGGCACGCACACATACACATGCACACACACTACATGCTTAGATACATGAAAGAGTAATGGCCATCCGCCTCCCACGTTTCATTAAAAATCATCCCAATCCCCTCTTCTGCTGTCTAACACTTCTTTCGCCATGTATTTGTTCGTTTTTTTTTATTATTTTATGCAATCCAAAACACTCTAACCTTCCGCGCGTCGTAACGCTCTGTTCAAATCCTTCCTTCCCGCGCTGCTGTCATTTGCAGACGGAAAGCATTACCGTAATAAGCCGTATATTGCCGAAAAGCGCATGTTGTCTACTGTCAGGGGCAATTTGAATGGTTTTGATAGTGCAAACGGTTGAAGAGTTACGGTCAAATGAATACAGGTTATGTGTTGGCGACGACACAGCCGGTTCTAAAGGGTTAATATATAGTATTAAAAACGTTTTATTTTGGATACCTTATATCTGTAATTTGAGTTTAAAAAAAAAATACTAAAGACGTTGTTTGATAAGTGCGATCTCTGATTGTAGTCCTTGAAAACCCAAAAAGTAGTGCTTAAAGTCCTGGAATTTCTTTCAGTATCTGTACAAACCCTGTTATTAAGCCTTTATTTAAATTAAATATAGTCTTCATAGGTTTGAATATACCAGTAGACAAGTAATCAAATATGCTATTTTCTTTCTCCCTGCTACTCTCTTGTATACAGTCATATGCCATCTGTGTTATTAAATGCATTTACATCACGCATGCATATTCATAATATAACCAAATGCTGATATTACGTGCTTGCTGTGAAGTTTCCATTTTGTGAGTAAATGGCTGCCTTACAGTAAATAACACCATATTTATAGTTTTAAATCGTTGAATAATCATCAAAGCGTGTAATTGATGCAAAACTGCTGTTGTAGAACTTTGCAAAACGTGCCCTTGTGCAACATTACTGTACTTAAAGAACTGATGAACTCAGTTAGAAGCGAGTTTTTCATCATAAATATTTCATTACCTCATATTACATGTAAAGCGTTCTCATAAAGAATACGTGGTTTCATCCGTTGGTGTAGTAATAATATTTCATCTCGTGTAGCGTTCAGGTTCACTCACGGATATCTATATTTTATAGAGTCTGTTGAATATTTCACAGTTTGGCGGTTCGTACAAAAAAAGAAAAAACATAGACATCATCCACGTCCAGTGATTTGGGTAATTAGAGACTTTTGAAATTCTGTTTTCAGCTGAAAGCACTTGTCTTTAAATATTAACTCAACACAACTTTAATAGATGTTAGTTAATTATTGATCTATGGTTTCATATCAAACTAAATGCATATAAAACATTACATGGCTGCCTCCGTACAACAAAGAGCGTGTCTGCACCGTGAAGGAGGGAAAATCAAAACGGAGAAAGTATTATTCGTCTCTTGAGTATTTCTCCGTGACAGGCCTCGTGTTTTCCTCTGCAAACGTGCGGATGTTGTGTGTGTGTGTGTGTGTGTGTGTGTGTGTGTGTGTGTGTGTGTGTGTGTGTGTGTTGAGGTTAATGAGATTTCTTTTCTGTGCGTTTCTCATCCGGAGCCACAATGATGATCATGATGGAGTTGAAAATGATTTTCTGTTTTGAAATTGAGGCCATGTGTATGTGTTTAAAAGCTGGTTCAACCTTTCAGCTTCCGTCGCCCTCACACGCATATGAGATGAGGAATATGAGGAGCGCTCAGAGGAAAAATGTCCACAGATATGAAATGTGAAGTTCTTCTGTGGCGAGACAAAAAAAAAAAAAAAATTGTATTCAGTGATTTGCATAGTTCTCACGTGATTCTAGAACCAATGTTAGGTAACACTTTATTTTACAGTGTCATTGTTACATGTGTTACATGTAGTTACTATAGTAATAACTATTCATTATTACATGCATTACATAATTACATGCAACTAACCCCTTAACCCAACTAACCCTATTCTTAACCCTTTAGTACTTACATGTAGTTGCTTAATTTTACTCAGTACTTCAATGTATAATTACAGTGTGACCAAAGACACCTTAAAATAAAGTGTAACCCAATTTTATTTTGGAACACTCAGTTCTAGATTTGATCAGAACAGAATCTATCTTAAAGTTCTCAGTTGTAGTGGATGTAGAAAGGATTTTTCATGATTCTAAAGAATTGGTCATTTGAACTCTCACGTGGTTTTAGAATGGTTCTAAAAGATTTTTTGTTGTAACCCCGCAAGCGGTTCTAGAATGTTTCTGAGAGCTTGTGGTATTGAACACTGTCTCACATAGTTCTAGAACTGTTCTAAACGATTATTTGATGTAACCCTTAAATCGTTCTAGAATGGTTCTTTTGTGGAACCCTCACATAGTTCTGGAATGTTTGTGATGTTTCTATGGTGGAACCCTTAGAATAGTTCTACAATTGGTTCTGAGGGGTTCTACTGTGGAAACCTCACACGGTTATAGAATGTTTCTGATGGTTTCTAATGAAACCTTGCACTGTTCTAGAAAATTTCAGTTGGTTTCTACAGTGGAACTCTCAGAACAGTTTTAGAATGGTTCTGAGGGGTTCTATAGTTGAACCCTCACATTGTTATAGAATATTTTTGATGGTTTCTACAGTGGAACTTTTAAAATAGTTCCAAAATAGTTCTCAGGGGTTCTAATGTGGAAATGTCACACTGTTCTAGAATGATTGTGATGGTTTCTACAGTGGAACCCTCAGAATAATTCTAAAACGGTTCTGAGGGGTTCTATAGTGAGACCTTAAATGGTTCTTGAATATTTGTGATGCTTTCTATAGTGGAACCCTCAGAATAGTTCTAAAATGGTCCTGAGGGGTTCTATAGAGAGACCTTGAATGGTTCTAGAATATTTGTGATGGTTTCTACAGTGGAACTCTCAGAACTGTTCTAGAATGGTTCTGAGGGGTTCAATAGTGGAACCCTCACACATAGTTATAAAATAGTTTTGTTTTTATAGTGACATTTTTACGGTTCTGCTCTGGAAACCTCACACGGTTCTAGAATATTTGTGATGGCATCAGAACCCTCACAACATTTCTAGATTGGTTATGAGCGGTTCCTCTGTGAAACCCTCATCGTATTATAGAATATTTGTGAATGGTTTCTATAATGGAACCCTCAGAATAGTTCTAAAATGGTTCTGAGGTGTACGATAGTGGAACCCTCACATTTTTATAAAATATTTGTGATGCTTTCTACAGTGGAACCCTCACAACAGGTCTTAAATGGTTCTGAGGGGTTCTACTGTTGAACCATCACACAGTTATAGAATATGTGTGATACTTTCTATAGTGGAACCCTCAGAATAGTTCTAAAATGGTTCTGAGGGGTTCTATAGTGAGACCTTGAATGGTTCTAGAATATTTGTGATGGTTTCTACAGTGGAACCCTCAGAATAGTTCTAAAATGGTTCTGAGGGGTTCTATAGTGAGACCTTGAATGGTTCTAGAATATTTGTGATGGTTTCTACAGTGGAACCCTCAGAATAGTTCTAAAATGGTTCTGAGGGGTTCTATAGTGAGACCTTGAATGGTTCTAGAATATTTGTGATGGTTTCTACAGTGGAACCCTCAGAATAGTTCTAAAATGGTTCTGAGGGGTTCTATAGTGAGACCTTGAATGGTTCTAGAATATTTGTGATGGTTTCTACAGTGGAACCCTCAGAATAGTTCTAAAATGGTTCTGAGGGGTTCTATAGTGAGACCTTGAATGGTTCTAGAATATTTGTGATGGTTTCTACAGTGGAACCCTCAGAATAGTTCTAAAATGGTTCTGAGGGGTTCTATAGTGAGACCTTGAATGGTTCTAGAATATTTGTGATGGTTTCTACAGTGGAACCCTCAGAATAGTTCTAAAATGGTTCTGAGGGGTTCTATAGTGAGACCTTGAATGGTTCTAGAATATTTGTGATGGTTTCTACAGTGGAACCCTCAGAATAGTTCTAAAATGGTTCTGAGGTCTATAGTGAGACCTTGAATGGTTCTAGAATATTTGTGATGATTTCTACAGTGGAACCCTCAGAATAGTTCTAAAATGGTTCTGAGGGGTTCTATAGTTGAACCCTCACATGGTTCTAGAATATTTGTGATGGTTTCTACAGTGGAACCCTCAGAATAGTTCTAAAATGGTTCTGAGGGGTTCTATAGTGAGACCTTGAATGGTTCTAGAATATTTGTGATGATTTCTACAGTGGAACCCTCAGAATAGTTCTAAAATGGTTCTGAGGGGTTCTATAGTTGAACCCTCACATGGTTCTAGAATATTTGTGATGGTTTCTACAGTGGAACCCTCAGAATAGTTCTAAAATGGTTCTGAGGGGTTCTATAGTGAGACCTTGAATGGTTCTAGAATATTTGTGATGATTTCTACAGTGGAACCCTCAGAATAGTTCTAAAATGGTTCTGAGGGGTTCTATAGTGAGACCTTGAATGGTTCTAGAATATTTGTGATGATTTCTACAGTGGAACCCTCAGAATAGTTCTAAAATGGTTCTGAGGGGTTCTATAGTTGAACCCTCACATGGTTCTAGAATATTTGTGATGGTTTCTACAGTAGAACCCTCACAACATTTCTAGAATGGTTATAAGGGGTTCTTCTATGGAACCATCACATAGTTATAGAATATGTGTGATGCTGTCTACAGTGGAACCCTCAGAGTAGTTCTAAAATGGTTCTGAGGGTTTCTATAGTGGAATATTTGTGATGGTTTCTACAGTGGAACCCTCAGAATAGTTCTAAAATGGTTCTGAGGGGTTCTATAGTGAGACCTTGAATGGTTCTAGAATATTTGTGATGATTTCTACAGTGGAACCCTCAGAATAGTTCTAAAATGGTTCTGAGGGGTTCTATAGTTGAACCCTCACATGGTTCTAGAATATTTGTGATGGTTTCTACAGTAGAACCCTCACAACATTTCTAGAATGGTTATAAGGGGTTCTTCTATGGAACCATCACATAGTTATAGAATATGTGTGATGCTGTCTACAGTGGAACCCTCAGAATAGTTCTAAAATGGTTCTGAGGGTTTCTATAGTGGAATATTTGTGATGGTTTCTACAGTGGAACCCTCAGAATAGTTCTAAAATGGTTCTGAGGGGTTCTATAGTGAGACCTTGAATGGTTCTAGAATATTTGTGATGATTTCTACAGTGGAACCCTCAGAATAGTTCTAAAATGGTTCTGAGGGGTTCTATAGTTGAACCCTCACATGGTTCTAGAATATTTGTGATGGTTTCTACTGTAGAACCCTCACAACATTTCTAGAATGGTTATAAGGGGTTCTTCTATGGAACCATCACATAGTTATAGAATATGTGTGATGCTGTCTACAGTGGAACCCTCAGAATAGTTCTAAAATGGTTCTGAGGGTTTCTATAGTGGAAGCTTCACAATTCTTGAAAGGTTCTAGGAAGGATTCTGCTCATGTTTGTAGAGAATTCCTCATCAGGTCGAGCTTGAGAACTCAGACCGCTGACCTTTTCCGTGAGACTGTGAAGTGCTGAATATTGATGAGCATAACCAGCAGATTTCCTTTCATAAAGTCTGAACGGGCTTTTACTGTCACTCAGAGGGAGCCGTCGGTTCTCGCACAGACGCTCGTTACATGGGGAAATGTCAGAGCTGCATTTAGACTTTACTCCCCTGTTGTTTTACACCGTTTGAAATATGTACAGTGTTCACGCAATGTCTCGGAGTTTAAAATCTCATCAGACATCTTCCTGAACATCACTGAGCTTGCTTAAGCTGGACTGTGATGCTATTTTCAACAAATGCTGTTGCATTATTTTCCTGTTATCTCTGTTAGGCTGCTTTGAAACAATCTGTATTGTAAAAAGTGCTATATAAATAAAGGTGACTTGACTTAAATATTAGCCAAATTCTAATTAGGGGTTCAAGCATGAAATGCTGAAACCCTATTGTAATTGTAAGGATTTGTAAAACTGACCGTGCAAGCCAAACCGTGAGGCCTAGAGACTTGAAACCTGGCCAGATGGTAGGCCTCAATTTGGGGAGAACCTATCAGAGTATGACCCCGATTGGCCCATAGGTGGCGCTACAGCAACCAAAAGTACAAAATCGCTCACAACTCTTAGACTGTTTGTCGTAGACTCAAGTGTCTTACACCACTGTGATCCCTGGCTCAAGTCGGACAAATGTGTATCTCCAATTTCGATTTAGGCAGGGAAAATGTTCTGCTATGTCGAACTAGTCCCTGGTTTTTCGCCCGATCGGAACCAAAATAAACTCAAAAGCCTATAAATTCTAAAGGAAAACTCAGAACTTCACAAAAATTGATGAGCATATGTGTAATAACATTCTAAACAAGCAAGCAACATTTTATGGAGATCGGACCATAGGTGGCGCTATAACTGTCAAAAAGCTTTGAAAACCACATTTCCTATGGTAAATTGCCTGTATTGGCTGTAAATGGACTTTTCCATCTATTATTTCTGTGGTTAAAAGCTTGCTTAATAAAACTTAATGTCTTTAAATGCTTATGTGCTTAAAGGCATTAAATGCTTGAACCCCGATAAATGCTGCTTGCAGCTTTAATTCTATTTGAATTCTAAAGGCAATACTTTAAAAAAAGACCTGTATTGTCTCCTGTGCCCACAAGAGGGCGCAAGCGAGCGCAATAAGCAAATTTAAACCAAATCAAGCATCGCATGTTTTATTGAAATTAAATGACATTCACTTTTTAAAGAGCATTAACTTTTGAAACAATTGTTCTTAAATAAAATAGTATTTCCTTAATGTGCATGCAAGGAAAGTTACGTTACCATAGTGCATAAAACTAAGGGCATCAGTAACCTGAGAAAACACGATTCGACAACGTAATGAACTACATGAACACAAAACAGCGAACTGCCATTCAGAAACACTCCACTTCTACTCCCTCACTACATGTACATATTGTTCGTCAAAAACACCAGACGTTTAACTTGAGGTTTGGTCAAGTATGTCGTTGTATTTTTATTTGACAGCTCTTGTATCCTGATGCATCTCCGTCGATGATAAAGAGCCTTGATTTTGTTTGTGTGTTTTAGCTTTGTAAGTTCCTGGCCGAGGAAAAGGACACCATTCGAAGGGAATACTGGGGTTACGTGTCCCGATCTCTCCAGAACGCGTATGGCTCGGGTGACTCCGCCCCCTCTACTTTAGCTCCGCCTCCTCCCTCATCCCAGCATCTCGACGATGAGCCCATCGACCCCTGAGGAGAAACACACACCTGGACACATGCTGAGAGGAGGAAGAAGAAACACTGAGACATGAGACTCTTTATCTGTGTATGAGTGTGTGTGTGTGTGTGTGCGTGTGCACAACCAGGCTTCGACAGCAGTGCTTGCAAGTCAGAACGGCGTTAAACTCCAAGTAGCCATAAGCTTAAACGCTCTGAGTGAGCTGTACACTCACCTTGCAGTGAATGAAGTGAACACCGGGAGTTTGGCAGGTATTCATACTCATGTTTTAAACTAGCATTTATCTTTTCAGAGGTCAAAAGTGTCATTTATCAAAGCAAATACCTAACTGACATGCTTCAGGTGTATTCAGAAGCTTCTCTTGCCAAAGCATCTTCTGGTCTGTGTTACCAAACTCTGCTCAGACTGACTGTACACGCATTTTTTATGTTCAGAAATAATAATGATTAATGCTAAAGCTGAATGACTTTTTGTCTTGCATTTTTGCATTTCTTGGTTGAAATGAGGATCTGAAAGTGTCTTGTAACAACACTTGTGTGCCTGTAGTGTTTGATTTATGGATGGATTTCAATATTTTTAGCAGATAGACAACTAACATTACATAACGCCTAAGCTTTTGTAAAAATTAATTGTATACATCTCTTAACCCTACACTTTTTTTTTTTTTACTTTAGAATAGAATGTACGCTACCGTGCAAAAGTTTGGGGTCAGTAAGATTGTTTAATGTTAAAAGGATACAGGATACAAAAAATCCTGGAAAAAAAAAATATATATATATAAAAAATATAAAAAAAATATTATTATTATCAAAAGAAACGTCATTCAAAAATATTTGTAAAAATAAAAATTACTGACCGCAAACTTTTTAACGGTGCTCTTGAGTGTCTAACGCTGGTTATGTTTAATAAGCCGACTACAACTTTAACCTTAGCCTTAAACCCTGTGATTTTATCAAGGAAAGACTGAAAAGTTCTCACAGGATTAAGCAAGTGTACATGCAGAGAGAAACCAGGCGTACTGGGCAAAAATCATTACCATTGTCCAATAAATGAACGATTCGTGAAGGTGTTCATCCTGACAGCACTTTGCACAGACCTAAAGTAATTTTATTTTGACCAAGAATCATTCATTTCCAGCGACGGCGGCCGAAACATCGTTCCTTACGGCATTTACGTGACTGATTGTAAAGCCTCCTTTTAGTGCATGTACAATATTTACATTTATGTATTTGGCAGACGCTTTTTATCCAAAGTGACTTACATTGCATTTCAAGGCACACTTTTACATTCTGTACAATATACGTTTATCGAGATCACAGAAAATCCTAATAATTCTAAAACATAATTTTTTAAAAAGGTTTAACACTCATTGTGGTCAAGTTAGGACACTACAGGTATAAGAAAGCCTTTCCTTTATGGTCTCCAGTGAAGGGTATTTCTACTTCATTCACTATAATTTGCTATAATGAGTCTCTTTTTTGTTACTAAGCACATGCTGTATTTACTCTTCCCAACCCTGACTTCATCAGAGACCGGGTCAGATCAGGACAGCTTTCCCTGAAGTACAACAGTGTAATGATCCTCGTTCAAGGGCACTCGTCTGATGAAGAGCCCTGTTGTGGGATCTGGAGTGTTTATGGCAATGAGACCCAACCTCGCTGTAGCTTTAAAACATTACAGTATTGAATCAGCACAACTCAATACTTTTTAAAGTGATTTTTGCCTTTATTATGATAGTATAGAGTGGACAGGAAGCGAGGTGGGAGAGAGACGGGGCGACGGGATCGGGAAAGGTCCACGAGCCGGGATTCGAACTCAGGTCACCTGAAGCGCAGCGGCGCTATAAGAAATTTTCTGCATTAATTCAAAAGCCAAAAGCCAATCTCCCTGGTTCCCTCGACAAAATCCCCATAGGATTTTTTCCATTGGCTTTTGAATTATTGCAGAAAATTCCTGAGATCAACATAAGTTTATGATTCCTACACATTTTGTTCATCATGATAATCTTCACAAATGAACAAAACGTATGAATTTTTGAAGCCTAAATACAATCGGCACAAGATGAAAGCTAAAAGCTAGGCTAGAAATGAACTACACCACGGTCACATGACTTCAACACCACCACCATTAAGCTTCAACAACTCTGTGTTTATTTCAAAACATTTTCCTTTAGAGTTTGAATGTGAAGAAGAGTTTATAAGCACAACAATGCTGTGAAAGTGATGTGTATTTTTTTTTTATACAGAATTCCTGCAGAATTCTATTATCTAATTAGCTTGGTTAAAACCAGAACATTCTCAGTAGTAACTGAGTTATGGTCTGGCAAAGCTTCATTACTAACTCATTTCCAAAGGGGCGTCACCAACGGACGTCGCTCAAATGCCTCTGGGCGCAATTGGATAGACCTAAAAACCAATCAGAGCGATCGTCATCGTGTAAAGCCCAACTAAACGTTTCTGATTGGTGCCGCGATTTCGACGGATTAGAAATCGGCTTGAATGGGCTCTTTGCCAGACTACTTGCAGAGCAAATCTAAATTTGCCGGTAGTTTGTCTGGGTTTTCCCAGGATATTATCTAATGGGAATTGCATCTTTAAAAAAGCATTTTTAGTGAACAGTTAAAATTTTATGTCATTGTCCTTTTTTCAGGTATGTGTCAATAGCACCTTATAAAAAAGTTTTAGCGGTACCACTGCAAGGTACTTGAAAGAAAAATATGGTATTAACATGTTTCATGTCCTTAACCAAACCATAAAATACCACCATGGTTTGCTTAGCCATTTATGAAGGCTTTTATGCTAATTAATTGAAAGTTTGATTGAAGTTGAATATGTTCTCCTAAATTGAAAGGGTAACTCTCGCCAAAATGCACAAACCTAGGGTCTATTTGTTAATCTACCCGAGGCAAACTTTAGTTTAAAAGCATAATTAGGATGGAAACGCCACTTTTAAGTTTGACTGTATTTTCGTTTTCGGTCAAATTGCCTTGTGAATGGGAGAGCTTGGGGCACGACTATGATAGCATCAAAATCGCTATTTTTAAAACACTAAGAAGGCTCGACACAACATGAAACTGTGCTGGAAGTATCACCAGGGGCTCTACACATGAACTCCAGTATTGAGAACATTGTTTGTGTACACAGAGTTTACTAAAAAGAAAGATTTTGAACAACTCACTGTGTTTTCGTCCGCCGGCATTTTGTCAGTCAAAAATAGTCGATCTCCGAATGCAACGTAACAGGGAGGAGAGTAAAGATGGAAAGCTCCTAAAGCTTAGTTCCATATAAATTCACGGATAATTAGTTGTTTTGTCGTTAGTGAAAATCAATATTGACCTTGTATTTGAAAAAGGATCCTCATATACGAAGCAATACTAAAATTCAGAGTCATTTCATTCACATTCGGAGATCGACTATTTTTGACTGTCAAAATGCATTTTGGCGAGAGTTACGCTTTAATCTAGTTAGTGTTTAAATTTGGGGTTGGACTACTTTTAAGTGCAAATCTCTATGTTGCAGCTTAAAGTTGAACTTTAAAGCTTTTAAAGGTAAGGTAGGCGATTTCAGAGCGACTAGCAATAGCAAGCTAGCTTTGAAATCCCACTTTAGACCACTTCTTTTATTGATTGCTATCAGGATGTGAAGACGTTTCAACCAGTATAACAAAAAGTGTTTATAAAACAAATTGCCTATTTACCTACCTTTAATAAACTCTTCAATCAATTTCCTTTATATTTGTGTTAAGTTCAGTTTAGTCTTTGGTTTGATGTGTTTGTGCATTACTATTTCAGAACTGTTGGAGAGCGTTTAATCAAGCACACATTAGTTTTGTGTTGGTTTCATTTAATGCTGCATTGAATCAAGGTCACAAAAACAGACTCATTGCAACTCTTTATGAAAGGAAAAGAGCAGTCAAGTTAGCTCTTCTTTGCCAAGTGAGTGTGTAATTTAGATGCACTATAGTGTGAGAAAAGAGGATTGTATCTCATTTCCAGATGCAGACATCGACTGTGTGCAAGAAGAAAACAATGCCTCCCGAATCATGCGGAGAGATCTGCAGAATACAGAGCAGGACGAGCCCACGACGGGAGCTTGTGGAAAGGGAACTCTCATGTGAACTTTGCTGCAAACTCACTCAGGCAAACTTGGACGAAATGAAGTTTAGACGCGGCTGGATGATTTTTGGTGTTTGATAAGATGTCAGAGGGAAGTGACGGCAGTGGCTATTAAAGGGTTAGTTCACCCAAAAATGAAGATTCTGTCAGTAATCACTCTCCCTCATGTTGCTCAACCCCGTCAGACTTTCGTTCATCTTCAAAACACAAATTAAGATATTTATGATGAAATCTGAGAGCTGTCTCACTCCTCCATAGGCTTCTCTGTAATCGAGATCTGCCGGCCCAGAAAAGTTAGTAAAGACATTGTTAAAATAGTCCAAGTGACTACAGTGGCTCAACCTGAAGTTTATCAAGCGACGAGAATACTTTTTGTGCGCAAAAAAAACAAAAATAAGTGAGTTCACATAGTGTAACGGCGTCAGAACGGAGGCTCACTATTGGCCGACGCTGGTCATGTGTGTGATGCTGGCCAATAGTGAGCCTCCGTTCTGACGTACAACCCAGAAGTACTGCGCTGTTACACTACGTGAACTCACTCAGAGAAACAGAAGAAAATGAAGAGTTGAATAAAGTCCTTATTTTTGTGCACAAAAAGTATTCTCGTCGCTTGATAAACATAAGGTTGAGCCACTGGAGTCACTTGGACTATTTTAACGATGTCTTTACAAACTTTTCTGGGCCGGCAGATTGAGCTTCAGCAAGAAGTTTGTTCACTCGTGAGTCAAGCATTTTCAGTTGAATTTCTATTTATGTTCACTGATCAATGTTTATATGTGAATAAAAGCCTAAATTAAATCTGTTCATCATATAAAGCGATCAAGTCAGAAAATGTTGGACTAAACCACTCAATTCATATCGATTAGTTTTACGATCTCTTTTTGAACTTTTTGAAGTGGTAAAGTGGTAGTTGCGTTGACTGTCAATGGAGGGACAGAAATCGCTCAGATCTTTTTGATGGCTCTCAGATTTCATCATAAATATCTTAATTTGTGTTCTGAAGATGAACGAAAGTCTTACGGGGTTTGGAACAACATGAGAATGAATATTTAATGACAGATTTTTTATTTTTGAGTGATCACAGAAATGAATCTTCTTCTCAACTACTCATTTGTCAGTTTCTGATCAACAAGCATCCATTACAGCAGACGAAAGCCTTGTTTAAACAAAGCTGGATGCAATGAGATCAAATATATCACCCTATAATTCCCACACAGCCTTTATGAGAACCTTGACACGGGACCGCAGGGACACAGAACTTTAAATAAGAACAAATCCACATTAATCGTGTCTCTTCAGACCCCAGTGGTTCTAATACCAATCCCAAACTGTAAATCCTCAATTTGCAAGTACGCAATGACAGGATTTTGCAGTCGTTTGTGTGAGGTGACAACATGTTCAGCTGGATTTCATGGTCTGTTTCATAACCTTTATTTTGATGGTTCCTTTTGAACATTCTGTTGACTATACGTAACTTTGCAACTACATGTCAAGCCCTATTCGGACGGGGTTAACTTTACTAGGGTAGATGGAGTAATGTAATTTTACCACAGGACGTCTGTAATATTAATGGCCAATTCCCACGGGATAAGAGATCTCAGTAAACTAGCAGAAGTGGGAGAGTAACTCGATTTGCGCTCCGCCGTATCATCATGTGTGTGTTACGCTGCTTCCTGATATCACGTGCACAAACACACATAACCTATATTTATGTGCTTTTATGCTAACATGCTAACTACAATATGACAATACAGTTTTAAAGGTAATATTGACAGAAAAATAATTTCATTTGGGCATTTTTGTGTAAAATGCGTCACACCAAAAGTGCCGAATATACTTAATTTTTTGGAAAACATGAAGAGAGAAAACTCACATTGTAACTTTCAGTGTCCTTCTGAGGTGTTGTTCTTCCTCCTGAAAGAAGGAGGACCCCCTCTCCCCAAAGGTCTCCAAACAATTGTCCATTTAAATAAAGGAATATGGCGTCACACCTTATGATATCCATTTTTTTTGACAAAATGTTTTAGTTAAAGGGATAGTTCACTTTGAAATTAATTTTTGGTATGTTTTAGCTTACCTCAAGGGCATCCAAGATGTAGGTGTCTTTTTTTCCGCAGTAGTTTCAATTTTGATATTTTTAGGTCAAACCGTTCTTGTCTGTCAGTCATATAATGCAGGTCTATGGTCACCACCTCAAAGAGCAAGCACAGAGTCCAAATTAAAACAATTCCCCGTCGTAAGTACACATTGATGGCCTAAGACACGAAACGAGCGGTTTGTGTGAGAAAACGAACAGTATTTATATCGTTTTTAGGTCTTATACACAGCCATGTCGAAAGTGATCTGATCTGACGTGTACGCAGACTGGTGCATAGATATATACACTAGATGTCGCCTTAAAGACATTCGTTGCAATGAACTGCTGTAGACAAGGCAACATCTAGTGTGTATATATCTATGCACCAGTCTGCGTACACGTCAGATCAGATCACTTCGACATGGCTGTGTATAAGAGGTAAAAACGATATAAATACTGTTCGTTTTCTCACACAAACCGCTCGTTTCGTGTCTTGGGCCATCAATGTGTACTTGCGATGTGGAATTGTTTTAATTTGGACTCTGTGCATGCTCTTTGAGGTGGTGACCATAGACCTGCATTATATGACTGACAGACAAGAACGGTTTGACCTAAAAATATAAAAATTGAAACTACTGCAGAAAAAAAGACACCTACATCTTGGATGCCCTTGAGGTAAGCTAAAACATACCAAAAATTAATTTCAAAGTGAACTATACCTTTAAGGGTGGCTTCAAAATATTATGCCTGAACTTTTAGTCAAGCAGACTCACAAGTAGACATCTGGGATATCAATATTGAATAAACAGAAAATGAATAGATTTTTTTTCTTGCTTTTATTCAAAATCAAAATTTGTGAAGTGTGCTTGGGACAGTCACGCCATATGAGCTTATTCTGGTTTGGCTGAAAATTGTGAAAAAAATGGAAGATTAAACCCATGAAGGCTCTGTATGTTCATATAAAACAGCACTTTCTGAACAATATCACCACAGTTTTTGACATATTTTTCTATAATTTACTTAACTTTGACACATTGGGCCAAAAAAAGGCCATGTCATGTCAACCACCCGTATTAATTAACTTCAGATCGGATTGTGTTGGTAATAGACACTTACCTAACACTAAAAGATGTTTCGTGCCTCTAACAAGTGCTGTCGATCTTCTCTCTGATCTGAATGGTGTGTGTGAAACACTTGAGTTTTACCACAGACTAGAACGCAACTGATGCTTTTTCAAGCGACTCCATACTTGGAAAAACGTGGAAAACAACTTTTAAACAGGAAATTACGGAATATTTACAGCGGGTCTATTCGCATGGGATTAGTATCACCTGAGGTCATTTTTCCGGACCTTTTTACTGAAGGTAAAAGTCATCGTAATCTTTACTGACTTTGTCCGACATGATCACTGAGATGCTCATTCGGACGGGACTAAAATCACTGAGAAGCTCTGGTAATTATTACTTTATTTACCCATGTTACACTAGTCCCGTCCGAATAGGGCTTTAACTCTCATTGGAGTATTAGTAGACTGTCTGATTAATATCTGCTAATTCTTTATTGTGATGGTCCTCCAATAGACAAAACTTACTATAAGTAACTTTGCATGTCAACTTATTCTAACCCTACCAGTCTACTAATACTCTACTAACACTCTAATGAGAGTTAGTTCACATGTAGGTGCAGCGTTAGGCTACTTATAGTCAACAGAATGAGTTAAAGGGGCCATCAAAATAAAGTGAAACCCATAACCTTTCCATCCAGCAATAGTCTGCAGCAGAACAGAGTTCATCTGAATGGAGAAGGAGAGAAAGCGAGACATCTCAGCCAGCTTTAAAGAGTTCCCGCGAGGAACGCCAGGAACATGATCCTAAATGAGGCAGAAACTCATCAGAGGAGGTCTGGGGGAAATGCCTTGTGCGTTTCCGTGTGTAAATAACATCCATCCATTATTAATCGCAGCCTGTGCCAGAGACCTGAATTCCGACACACACACACACACATCGACGCCAGAGGTCACACACCTGCCCTGATGCCTCACACACACACTCCGAGGCTTCATAAATCTGCTTTTTCTCCCCATGAAATGTTTGTGCTAAGCAAACCAAGCAACTATACAGTTTTTTCTTTGTCCTCCTCACGCTAAACTTTGATACTTAATGGAGATTATGGTTGCTAAGCGACACTGGGGTAAAAGTTGCTTCATCATAAAGCCGTGTCTGTGTGTGCATGAATGAGATCTCGAGCATCAAATGCAGCTGTTGGTGGGCAGGTAAACCTTTATCTGTTGTTCAGCTCAGGGAAAGAATACTAATAGAATATAAAGCCCTGCTGATGGAGATGAAAGTTAGTTTGAAATGGGAGGACGGGAGGCCACATTGTTGTGTGTGTGACATGAATATGTGTTTAAGGATGGATGCTGTGAAGCCCTTACAGACAAACCACACGAATTTCACATGTGCTAAAACAACTGAGACCACATGTACATGTGAAAACATGCTAAAAGCACATGTGAAATGGGTAGATCCCATGTGAAACGTGTTTTGCACGTGGGAAATGTGTGCTTCTGGAACATGTTTGTGTGAAACACATGTAAACTCACATCTGAAAAACATATGTTAAATTCCCATGTGAAACATGTAAAATTCCCATGTTATAACTCATGAGATCACATGTGAAACACATGTAAACTCACATCTGAAAAACATATGTTAAATTCCCATGTGAAACGCATGTAAACTCACATGTGAAACCCATGAGATCATATGTGAAGCACATGTAAAAATGTATGTTGACCATGTGTAATATTCCCATGTGAAACAGATGTAAACTCATGTAAAACGTGTTTGTGAGGGCTATACTTGCACCTTAAAATGAATATTCTGTCTTTTACTCACCCTGTTGTTTCTTCAGAACTGTAAGTCTGTTGTGGAATGGTAAAGAAGATATTTTGAGAAATGTTTTTGTCCATGCGATGGAAGTCAATGTTCCACTGTTGACCTTCTTCAAAATGTCATCTGTGTTGCAAAGAACAAAAAGAAAGTCATACAGATTTGGAACAAACACAAGTTTTGGATGGACCGTCCCTTTAAGATTGCTACTTTGAGTGTATAGACCTAATGCGCCAGAGAAACGAGGGCGCCGCCATCTTTAGAATTGTCTTTTAACTTCCGTTTTTGTGGTCGCTCTGTATATTTCTATGAAGCTGCTGTCCAGGAGTAAGTGGATTGACTTAATGTAAAGTTAACGAAAGTTATCATGAGGAATGTTTAAAGCAGATGTCTTAACAAACGTCAGTCGACCGGGAAGATTTTAAAACGAGCCGTTCATTCATAAATTTATACGCAAGATCGCTGTGAAAATACAGACCGGAAGTCAAAAGACAACGAGCGCAGCGCTGAAAAGGGGCGGGGCTATATAAGGTCTATACACAGGATCCTTGGGTTGGTTTTATGTGTTTGGACATTAATAAGTTCTTGATGTTGCATCGTAGGATATGTTCTTTAGATCAGTGTTTTGGTTTAAAAAAAATATGTAATGCTCCAGCGCAAGATGGTTTTCCACTTCCATAAATCGGAAGTTAATGGACACCAATGTGCATGCGCAACCACTTTTCTGAAGAAATAAAAAATAACTTGCTTAAAATGTCTCTTCTTATGATGGTATTTTAAAGAATCACAATGGGCATGTGCAACCAGTGCATGATGCTTTTCTGAAGATATAGAAAATAAAATGTCTATTACGGTGTGTTAAAGAAGATATTATAATGGAAGTCAACGGGCGCAAATGTTTGATTCCCAACACTCTTCAAGATGGCGTCTTCTGTGCTCCGCAGAAGAAAGAAAGTCAACATGAGGGTGAGTAGTTTTCAGATCACTACTTTGGGTGTAAAAATGGTTCTTGCGTTGGTTTTGTGTTATTAAAAAAGTTCTTGATGTTGCGTTACTTCTTCCGATCAGTGTCTTGGTTTTTAAATCTCTGCACCGGTCCATGATCGTCTGAAGAAATACTTAAAAAAGTTTTGTTTGACATCAGATTATATAATACTTGTTGGGCCTATATTTTGAAGACTGTGGTTTTCTCCTTCCTTCACACTGTCATTTAAGATTATAGACCATATTGAGAAGCCAAACTTAACTATATGTTTGTATTTTCATCAAAACATCTGTACTGTTGCCTCAAATGGAGTAGAACTGTCCTTGTCTAAGTGGCCCAACATCGGCTCAAACTATGGCCTGAGTTTGGGTGGGAGGGTTTGTCTGGGTCTTGAGTGTTTGAAAACGGTCATTATTTTTGTTACAGCTATAGTGGGCCATAACACGCCCCCTGGAGGAGAGTAGAAGTCTTGCATTCAGAATATAATATCTCTGATTCGTGTTTAATATGGACGTCGAGTTGTCTCTTCTCCTCCTCCTCCTCCTCCTCCTGTGTGGTTCTGTCACGATTCACTGTAATATAATTAGTCCAAACAGTTAATCAATATAAAATACATTCTGCCTTCATTGTGGCTTGACCTTCTGGTTGACTGTCAGATCCAATGAGTGCGTGTCAAGGAGGGAACGAGTCTTTGCTGCTCCTTTTGAGAGAGTGAATTTGTTATTAATAAACTGCACATAATTGCTTTGGATGAGACATGGTAGGAAACAAGGAAGACAGGATTACGTCTATTATTAGGAGTGTTTGCTAAGTTATTATTGATCATACTTCGGGTACGTGATTCAAACAAACCCCTAACATACACTATTAAACTTTATGGCATGTTTGTGATTCATCCAGACATGAGAGAATCTCCAAATTATTTGGAGTTTTTGTTACTTTACAATCAAAATCGACCAGCGAATGTTCTTCGAACTTTAGCTAACGTGGAAAGGTTCTCTCAAAGTTATGAACAAACATTCTTCCAGTAACGTTTGTTGTTATCTTTGGTCGTTAATAATGTTTTCAAAAAAGTTAGCACAAAAAAAATCTTTGCCTAAACGTTTAAAAAAAAATTTGTGATAAAGAATATTTAAGAATATTAAAAAGTAAAAACAGGGTTCCCACTGGTCCTTGAAATCCTTGAAAGTTTGTGAATCAAAAAAAATACAAATTCAAGGCCCTGGAAAGTTTTTGAAAATAAACATGCACAGATAGCCTACAGGTCCTTGAAAGGCTTGAATTTATTTTGTGCGAGATGTTTTCTGGAAAGAATTCCATATTATTCCCTCAAGTTCGCTAATGTGTTATTTCGCCAACACTTCGTGGCCTATGCATACTATAGCTTGCTTGATTTACGTTAGTTACGCGCATTTTCGCGTTCCGTTAAGTGTTTCCCGTTAAGTGCTTTCGCACCAAACTACAACAATGGTACCTCAATGTTTCATGCAAAAGTTAATATCAGATCATCTTAGAATACAGTATAGGATGTACCGAATATTCTTGCGTTTTATGCAAATCAGAAATACGACAAATAGAATATCTGATCTCTGTCATAGCCTATGGCCAAAAATCAATGCAAAAAAAAAGTTGCATAGTTGTGTTTGACACATAAAAAACTGTAACAATGTATCTTACAAGGTAACACGATGTAACCTTGCTCTCACTTGAAATGTGTCCCCACATTAAGTCCTTGAATTTGAGGATATTGGACCTGGAAAGTTCTTGAAAGGTCCTTGAATTTGAAGTTAACCAAGGTGTGGGAACCCTGTAAAAATCCCATTATGTTTGCAAAATGATGAAATGTAACGTTCACATAAGACATAACCAAGAAAAAACAATTAAAAAACTGGATGTTTTGAGAGAACATTCAGAAATATAATTTTTAGAACTTTTTAGAACATTCTTATAACATTTTCGCTGGGTTGCAACCAATCAAAATCAAAACATGCTAGAAAGTTACAGTACTGTGAGTATTTTGGGCTCTTTTTGTGATAAATTGCTTTTGATGATCCTCATTTGGATGAGGCGTTAAATATAATGTAAAAACCACTGAGGATTTTAACAGCCTCATAGCAGTGCTCTGGAAACATTTGTATTCGCAAACACCACTTGCAAATCAACTTGATTTTTTTTTATATTTTAGTGCAGTATTTCATACCCTAAATATGTCTAAAACATCTTACGTGCTCATGCCTACAGACACTGTAGTCTTCTTCATTTAATTCTGCTTTGAAGGCATGCATCCAGCTTGAGTCCTGTTCCACTTCCTCCTGATTTTGAATAGTGAGATCGCTGTTATTGTTTAGTTATTTGGCACGTCTGTGTCTCCGGGTTCCTGTTTGTTTCTCCTGGGATTTCTTAGATCTGCCGGTTCTGCCATGTGCCAATGAGTGTCTGTGCCGGAGAAGAGAAGAGCACGCTCGAATTGTTCTCTTCACTCTTTCCCATGCAATTATAATAAATGGGTACTGACTTGTTCCAGCTTAAAATTGACGCAAAAAGCACCATTCAGATGTGATAAAAATAGTTTGCAAATGTCTCATCTGTTATATTCCAAATCTTATCAAGTTGTATGACAGCTTTGTGTGAGAAACAGACCGAAATGTAAAGGCATTGTCTGCCATGACCGGATCACTGTATCAGTGGGTTGAACTTCAGAACCGCATAAGATTTGTGAATAAATCATTCAGGGCAGAACATTTTAATTCATAAAATTCCACAACGCTGCATCTCTCATGAACATGCCAAGGAGAGGAAGGGTGGAAGTCATGATTATATAGTTACATTTCATAGGGATGCATCGATGTGAAAATTTTGGCCGATACCGATAACTCTTTATATTTGAAAGCCGATAACCGATATATTGGCCGATAAATCTAAATCCAAATTTTAATATAATTTTTGAGAGCATAATTATGTCCCAAACACACAATTCTAATGTTCTCATTATACTTTTACATAGCCGATATGATAGACTTGCACTGCACATGTTGCGCTTAACTGTATTTTTTCCTTTTTAAGGGATTTAAATGATATTTTAAGCAATTTAAATCCATTATGTTGAACAGTGCGCGTCTGAAGAGTCTCAGCTGAAGGAAATAACACATTAATTATCGGCTTTACGATATCGGCCAAATTTTCTTATTGGCCCGATAACTATTACATTAAAGTATATATATTACGCAACACTCACTCAATTTTTATTTTTGCCTCTTGTTAAATTTAATGAATTAAAGGGCACCTATTATGACTCTTTTCAAAAGATGTAAAATAAGTCTCTGATGTCCCCAAAGTATGTATGTTA
This sequence comes from Leuciscus leuciscus, assembly GCF_965113295.1. Taxonomy (NCBI): domain Eukaryota; kingdom Metazoa; phylum Chordata; class Actinopteri; order Cypriniformes; family Leuciscidae; genus Leuciscus; species Leuciscus leuciscus. The sequence continues at coordinate 3,539,291 of NC_138732.1, read as the reverse complement.
AGTTTTAGCTCAAAATACCCAACAGATATTTTTTTACAGCATGTTTAAATTGTCATTTTTTGGAGCTCAGAAAAACGTGCTGTTTTAGTGTGTATCCCTTTAAATGCAAATTAACTGCTGCTGCCGGCCCAGGGGGCGGAGCCTCACGAGCTCGCGCTCAGAGCCAGGGCAATCTCATCTGATAATATCAGAACAGAAACTCTCAGTAGCGGTGTTCATTTCGACTCGGAGTCGGACAATAATGCCCACAGAGCCAGAGAATATATGCTGTATGGAGATAGAACAGGTATAGTTTAGTTTAATTATGGTTATAGGCGTAATTTGCGGGTGGGACGGGTGGGAAGGGTGGGACATGTCCCCACCACTTTTTACTAAGGTCGATCTTGTCCCCATCACTTTTGAAACATCTCGCGGCACGAATGTACGATACAAATAAATGAAACATCTCCAGTTAACTAGCAGAGCATTCATTTAGTTCGTTTGTTAAATATAAGGCGATCTAGCGCTGAAATGTGTTGTTTTTAGTGATCAAAGTGCTCTGCCGCTGCGATCAGTGGCGCGGATACTGTGTTCTCTTGTGGCTTGCGCACTGTCTTCACTCGGACACGCGCTTCAATCCGTTGTGGAGACTCTCTATTCGTTCCGGTGAAATTACAAAACAAAATGCATAAAACGTATCAGTTGCCTGATATACAACCACTGATAAACATAATCGGTTTTGATAAAAAAAAAACTATATGAGTGCGGATTAGAACCCAGAACCTCTGACACGCTTGGCAAAAGTTCTGCCACTGGACCATTCAAATGTACTCTTTACGTAACGGATCTATGTATTTATTCACGTGAAAATTCTCACCACCAACACCATATATCAAACCTCATTACATGACAAATTAAACCCAATGTACAATTTAAATCGATTGCTGGACATCGTAATGTTATTGTAAATGCATCTGATTTATGATTTTGTATCCCCCCTCCCCCTATGCTCAAACTGAAGTGTCAATCAACAGTCGTGGGAGGGGCCTGTGCAAAGTGACGTCACATTGCCCCGAATCTGAGAACAGCTTGTTCTGAGACAGTGCTTATGATTTATGGGGATTATAAAAAAAAGCACTGGGTGGATTTTTATCATTTTAGGGTGGTTGTGTACACACACTGCCAACACACATTTATGTTCAAACACCTAAATGTAAAAGTGAATTTTGCATAATAGGTGCCCTTTAAAATAAGCTAAAGTAACACGATTGTTTAATATTTTGTCACAACTTAATTTAATTGTGTTCAATCAACCTAATATATTTAAAACTTAAGTTTACTTAATTAATTTGTGTGAAAACTACATGAATCATTTTTGTTGACAACTAACTGGGCAGTGGATCTGTAGTTCCCAGCATGCTTTGCAAGGGACTGCATTAGGAGGGTAAATTTAGGGATTAAAGTGTTATTTTATGTGTTTTTTCTGTAAATGGAAAGATGTTGTTAGTTAATGTTAGTGTTTAATATTCAGTTATGTAAGAAACTTAGAGGACTTTCTGTAATGTTTTTGAATTTTGTGGTTACCATTATGCAGAAGAGTGGTGACTGTGTTTAGTTTAGGGCTGTGGGCACTCACTACACATGCATTAAACCTCATTCGCAGACCTGTATAAGTAATATTCAATATTATTCGATAAAAAGTGGTTTTAATTTAATTGAACACTAGTAGCTTCTATAATTGGAAATAACTGTAGAGTCAAATTAGCTAAAATTATAATGTTGGCGATTTTAGGCAGGGCAAAAATTAAATGTAGTTGACCCGACAAAACTTTATCTAGCAGGAATGACTAAATTAATTTAAGTTCACACAATAAGATTACAATAAATCATTTCAAACAAATTAGATTTTGTTGGAAAAATGTAATTCATTTTCGTGGAAAAGTTTTCCTTAATTTAATCAAGTTCGTTCAACAGCTTATTTTTTTGAGTGACTTCAGATGACTTAGTCATATGGATTTTATGGTGCGTTTGTGGTGTTTTTGCAGTTGTTTTGAAGCCTGAAAGCCTCAGTGCACTTTCATTGTAATTGCATGGGGAAGAGCTCAGTCACAATGCAATTCTTCAAAATTAGTCCTTTTATTTTGCACAAAATATAGAAATGCATAGTTTGGAATGACATGAGGGTTAGTAAGCAATGGCCTAGTTTCACAGACAGGGCTTGGATAACACCAAGATTAGGATTTATAGTTCAATTTGGACATTTAAGTAGCTTTTATAAACGTGCTTTGACGTACATTACTTAAACGTACATTACTGGTGTGTATCTTGTGACAAAACAATGTGCAAGTGCAAGTTGCTCTCAGTTAAAACAGCTCAAACACACATTTTAGTCCGGGACTATCTTAAGCCTCATCTGTGAAACTGGGGGAATATTCATTTTTGGGTGAAAACCCCACTTTAAGCACTGATAAATGTTAAAATATATCAGTTGTTTTGTCTCAAGATACACACCAGTAATGTACGTTTAGTAATGTACGTCTAAAGCACGTTTATAAAAGCTACTTAAATGTCCAAATTGAACTATAAATCCTAATCTGGGTTTAATCCAATTAATAAAATCTGAGTGATGCTGAGAATAAACAACTACTTTCATTACTAATATTAATATTAATATGAATAACCAATTCTTATACCAAGTGTAATTCATCTGCCTGCAGTTGTCAGGTAATGTAGCCAATTGCATTTCATTAATTATTTTATTTATTTTTAAGTGTTTTGAAGATGTATTATATTTAAATGTCTCTTTCTGTTTTGTTTGGCCATACCACCGTATTTGTCAGATTGACAAGAGTTTGATGAGGTTTGAAAACAAAAGTTAGAACTGATAAAACTAGATAGTGGTAAGAAGCGAGCCATGTCCATCATTTCAAAGTGCAAAATGATAATAAGAAGTCAGTAAGTTTATTCATAATCTTTCAACAAAATAACTCTCTGAAAGACTTTTACAAAGTCTCGATGTCTACAGGTTTTCATGCTTGAATATTGATCATTTTCTAATGTGTGTGTGTGTTACACAGATGTTAAGCGCTCCCCAAAAATAGCTATTAAAATTTCCCACAAATTGTTCAGATATTGCATTATGAAAAGGCGACTGCTAATTACCCTCATGTTTCATTATGTTCAATATTAAATACCGGCTAAATATTGGAGTTAATATAAATGCCACCAGGGAGTTTTTTATTTCAAATTAAATGAAAAATAGGGGAAATATTTTCAGTGTTTGGACACTTTTCATGTCTCTTCTCCCTCTTTTGCATATATATTTGCATCTCTGTGAAAATGTGCATCTCACTCTCTTTTTTAATGAAATAAAGTACTGATGAAAAAGCAAATATTCACCTCATATTCTGTGTAAATTTAATACTAACGTTGAGAAACGCTGGAGGAAAGTTGTAAAGAGGCAAATTATGCCCTTTTATAAAGTCTTGATGTTGTTTCAGGCTCTACTAGAACAGGTTTTCCTGCTTGAATGTAGATTATTTTCCTCATATTCTCCATTGTTGCGGCTCCTCTCTTCCCAGTCTGTCAGTAACGCTCTGTTTAGTTCCTGTCTCTATGAAGCCCCTCCTTCTGAAAAGCACACTGTGCTCTGATTGGTCAGCTGGAGCAGTGTGTTGTGATTGGTCGAGCGCTTCGAGTGTGTTTGGGAAATGTCCCGCCCCTTACCATAACCGCAAGTTTAACACACTACTAACTAACTCAACCAGTGAAACACTGAAGAAAGATATTTTGAAAAACATCTGAAAAAAAAAATCCTTTTGAAGTCTTTTCAAAATCCAATCAATTTCTGTTTAATATTCTGCTCTAGTCAGAAAAACTTAACGTTACGGTATAAGTGTACGAAACATGCGCAAAAAGGAGCAGTTGCTATAAAAACAGTCTGTTTTCTTTTTTAGTTTAAAAGAACATCAACATGCAGAGTCTTGGGAATTTTGCACCGGGAGCGTTTTCATGATCCGTCATAGTCTTGGATGTGGTGTTTTGTCTCGGCATGAGGTGCAGAAATCATGAGAACGCCTCTCACCCATGAACAGCATTTAATTGCGGTGATTACCAGCATTGCAGAGATAATTGTTCGGTTCTATGGTTCAGATTGGAGCTTTTGGGGATAATTTGCACTGTTTTACTGTGTATGTATTGGCTTGATAAACTGGTTTCTCCAGGGAACGGAGAAACAGCCCTCCTCTCGGCAGGGGGCTTGAGGGAATCAGCCAGTCCTGAAATTACCAGAGTTAATTTCACTTCTCAACTTCACGTCATTTCGAGTGAACTTTTAGCTCCATATTTTTCTTTAAAGAGGAGATATTGTGCTTTTTTCCCATGTTCATCCTTCCAGCGGGAGTTCTTCTCTATATCAGTGTCAGTGTTTCTGAACTCCTGAAACGCCTCCATTGTAGTCTTGAGTTTCTTCCGGGAACGAACCCGTCACAATATTCCTCATTATAATAATTAATGCGCAGAATAAAGGGGCGGGGCTTGGTTGAGTTAGTTAGTAGTGTGTTAAACTGGCGGTTATGGGAAGGGGTGGGACATTTCCCAAACACACTCGAAGCGCTCGACCAATCACAACACACTGATCCAGCCGACCAATCAGAGCACAGTGTGTTAAACTGGTGGTAATGGGAAGGGGCGGGACATTTCCCAAACACACTCGAAGCGCTCGACCAATCACAACACACTGATCCAGCCGACCAATCAGAGCACAGTGTGTTAAACTGGTGGTAATGGGAAGGGGCGGGACATTTCCCAAACACACTCGAAGCGCCCGACCAATCACAACACACTGCTCCAGCCGACCAATCAGAGTGCAGTGCTCAAGATAAATCCTAGCAATTCAGTACAATCTATATCTTTTATTTCAAATATATGCAATTTTCATTCACGTCTTTTAGCTTGTCAAGAGATTTAGTGCTCTAGTGCGAACGAGTCTATGATTGAATCTGGAAATAAAGCAAAATAACTGAGAAAAATGAGAAATAGTCTTCAGATGCAATGGCCATAATTTATATCAAAACATCTAGCATTAATTCAATCTCAAATGGATTCATTAAAAGTAGTTATTACTCCTCCACCTGCGTGACGTCATTGATGGTTGAACAACAGATTTGCGACAATGCGGTTTGGGAAACTAGCAGTTTGAGTTAATCAACGATGTATCGCACTATGGTAGTTTTCCAGTGAGTTATGATGGCGTTACTGACAGACTGGGAAGACAGGAGCTGCAACAGTGTCAAATATGTGAAAGAATAGGGTGTTTTTTGAACATTCAAGCATGAAAACAACATCAAGACTTTAAAAAAAGGATCCATTTAAAAGGATTTCTGCAACCAAGAATAACTATATTTTGCTACAGCACTGTCTGGTTGCATTCATTTACCAAAAGCATCATTACGATTTAACAAGTTGCAAAGTGCACGAACCGCTGTAAAATCCAAACTTTCCTGCACTGTACATGTTTATCTCACTCTTGGCTTTGTGGAGACACGGCATATGTAGGAGTTTTCATTCACGCTCCGTATGATATAAAAGCATGACTCTAGAAGCAGCAGAGCTCAATGTGTTCATGCAGATTTGGTGCAACATGCTCATTTGTGAGACAAAGAGTCAATTTTCCATCTGCACCTCCGTCTCTGGGGTGTGTGTGTGTGTGTGTGTGTGTGTGTGTGTGTGTGTGTGTGTGTGTGTGTGTGTGTGTGTGTGTGTGTGTGTGTGTGTGTGTGTGCAGATGAAAATCCACTGCCATCAAACACCTTTCAACATCACTTGCTGCGACACACAAGGCTCTCCCTAAAATAGGATGTGTGTGGTTGCGCATGCGGGACACGTCTGCTCTAAAGAGCCCGTAAAAGATGAATCATCTGCACATCAGACTGTGTTTTAGAGGTGACTGACGCAGAGACTCGCTGGAGATCTACACAGCCTGAAGAACAGGTCCTGCTCGGAGAAACACAGCATCTGTGGCGACTGCTTCACATTTGGCCAATAGGTGCATTAGAGACGTAGTTGAAACGCATGAAAACACTCTAGACTGTCTGAATTCTGAAAATGAATTCTGAAAAAGATTTTAGGACTTGTACGATTATTTTGACATTTCATATCAAGTGCACAGTTTGGCAAACGTTTAGCGATTACACATGTACTGTGCTCAAACTTCTCAAACTGTTTTAAACAGCATTTTGCTGATTGTTTAATCAGCATTTTGTATACAGCTCTAATGAGATTACATTATTTGAGAGACTAGATTGATATTGTTCTAATAGGCCTTCATCGCATCACAATAGAACGCCGGAAGTAGCCGCGAAAAAAGTGTACTGCGTCTTCCGGTTATTGCGTTCACCATGGCTGCCTGTTAATCATCACTGGACTACTTCGCTCTCGCATCTCCCAAAAGTTTCTTCTTTTTCTTGATTCCATTTTAATGGTTTAATTAAAAAAATGTATAACCAATTATTTAAAATGTAATGATTTAAGCAAAACTTTCTTCAAAGGTTAAACCAAACTTTTATTTTGACGGGTTGCCGTGTAGACATTTGAGTCGCTGTGTGCTTTATGATATGACGATAGTTTTTCTCAAATTAAGTTAAAATGCTGCTGAAGGGACTCTCAGAGCGGCTGTGTTGATGAAGTGCATTAATGTCCTCATATAGGCTGAAAACATCGCGAGCGTCGTGCGTGCCTCAGTGTGTGTGTGTGTGTGTGTGTGTGTGTGTGTGTGGTAAATGAAACAGCGCGTCTGTGCCATTCATTCGCAGAACATGCATGATTCCTATTTAAATAGTCTTTATGCGGTTTAATATTGACAGACACTGGTCTATATCGCGATTTTATTTAAGTTTACTGAGCTACTTTTCCTCTAAAGGTAACCACCGGAAGTGCGAGTACACTGCTGGGCGATTTCGACCGTTCCGAAACCAGGAAATGAGATAAAGGCCTATTCTGTTGTGAAATTCCCCATCACACTGCAGGTCTAGTGAGCTAGTGATTAAAAATGAGAAAAACTTATGATGCGGAGGTGTTTCTTCCTCAGTATTTTTGTTTTACAGTACAAATATAAACGTTTTTAAATCAAGATACATTTACTGGAGAAGCAAAATAACTTTAGTTATCAGGACTTGTTTTCTGAAAATGTGTCGAAATTAAGTGAGTTTATGCTTAACAAGAGAAAAACATCTGCCAATGGGGTCAGGAAAATAATCTTAATTCAAGTTTTTTTTCTGACCCAATTGGCAGATATTTTTCTCTTGTTTCAAGCATAAACTCACTTCATTTCGACACATTTTCAGAAAACAAGTCCTGATATCTAAAGTAATTAAAATATACACTTGTAGAATACTTTTCTTTTATGCATAAAAAAAAAAAAATTCTGATTTGTGAATTAACTACCATTTTTGGTCCAAATTTGAGTGAAATGTTAAATTGAAAAATGTACGTGTTTGATTTGAGAATGCTCATAACTTTTCTTTATTTCAAAATTTAGATTTACTTTTTGTATTTATGCATTTGGCAGACGCTTTTATCCAAAGCAACTTAAGGTAAATACATTCAAATTGAAATGGAAAAGAAAAAGAAATCCTAGATTTTCAATGAGTATACAGTCAAACCAACATTTATTCAGACATCTTCAACATTTCTCACATTATCGCAGTTTATTATATTAGAAAATGGTAATGAAATATGAGCAGAACTCAGTTGATATTTGACTGGTTTTGTCCATCCTTCTGTTAGACTGTCTCACACATGAATTATGTTGAATATCTGTCAGCTGTTAAATTTAACTACACAATTAGATAATACCAGTTTAGCTCGACCAATCACCAAGCAATGCTTCATTTTGTTCAGTCTTTGTGTAAAAAGCGCATTAGCAATAAAAAAAAAACACTTCAGAAAAACCTGATCAGCTCAACGTGTCGGAATAATATTTGGTCCCAAATTTGTATACATTTTACTGGAAGTATAATATGGTATATGGAAGTATAATATAATATAATATGTCACAGTTTACTTTATTTTGCTATACTCTATATAGTGTCCTGCACACACTACTAAAAGCAAACCACAAATTATATCTATAGTGTCTGAATAATTGTTGGTTTGACTGTATATATTTAGAGCGCCTGATGATGACACGCTGTTATTGTTGTTATTTTTAAACTGAGACAGTTTTATAAGCGTGACAACACGAACAACACTGTGTGACACATTCAGTAGTTGGTAAGTGAGACCAGTAGGGGTCGGAGCGCTTTCCCCTGATCTCCAGCCTCCAGCATATGTTCAGTCTCAGTGCTGCATGAGAGAGAGAGAGAGAGAGAGAGAGAGAGAGAGAGAGCGAGAGAGAGAGAGAGACTGAGAGACTCTTCTCTCTCCAGCATCAGACGCGAGGGATGCGCTTCATCTCCTTCGGGGTCTCGATGGATGGAGCGACAGGGTCATGAAGGTGACCACCACCTCTGGGTTGGATTTAGGGGGCCGTTACCGCAGAAGGAGCATATCCATAATTAATAAGCGCGAGTCGGAGATCCTAGAAGCGAAGCGCAAACACCGGCGAGTCATGTCACCAACCGACAGCGCTTCCAGAGGAGCTGACGAGGAGGACAAAGGAGGATGAAGGAGGCAGAGGAGGATTATAATGAAGCTGAGTGGCAAAGGACTGTGCACTATCGTCTCCAGCTGTGTGCTTTTCGTGTGTGCCGTGAGCGCGGTGATCGTGGGATTCAAATGCATCGCGTTGGGCTCCAGGGTGCGAGCGCACTTCCACCTGGGCACCGCGGCCGGCGCGTTTTACTCGGGCATTTTAGTGGCTGTCGGGCAGGTTCTGATGGGAGTTGCGCTGGTCTTTTGCAGGGGGAAGCCCAGATGTGCGAATTTCTTCCTCTTTGGGATTTTAGTGTTTCTTCTAGGGGTTCTCACTGCGTTTTCGGGCGCGGTGGTGGATGGCGATACGGTGTCCCTGGTGGAGAGGAAATACGCGCACTATTGCGCGGACTCTGTGGATGTAAACCCGGCGTGCGATGGGCTCAAGGTGTATCAGCGGGGTCTGGTGGTCTCCACTGTACTTAACACTCTGGAGTGCCTACTAGGGCTGATGAACCTGATTATTATTAAGCGTTACCACGCGGCGCGGTTTCGCCGGAGACGCAGGACGCAGCGTCGGAGCGCGCGCATTATCCTCAACGAGGAGCGAGACTTCACGGTAACGGAGTTTCAGCCGGTGTCCTACATCAACCTGGGGGTGTTTCACGCGTTGGACGAGGCGGACGGAGAGGTGCAGAGCAGGGGTCACCCGTGCATGGAGTTACCGGGCTTTTCGCCCACCAATCCGGAGCTTAATCACTCGTACCCGTTCTCTTACCCGCTTCACAGCGAGATGCCTCCTGCATACGATGACATATTCCCTGGAGAAGAGAGCAGCAAATAGCAGAGGAGAGCTATACACGAGGAACCGTTTTGCACTGACAATCACGCTGAACTTGCAATTGGCACGTTTATTTATAGTTGCCTAATGTACTTTCTATTCATCTCTGAGCCGACTCTCAGTTGTGCATAAACTACAGGACAAACCTGTGAGAAGGTAAACGTGCTGAAAGGATTATGTGCAACATTTGTTTTTGACCTTACTTGACTGACTGATTGTATTCTCGGTTCATCCCATGTCAAAATCCCAAAGGTTTGTGTGTACAGGATTCCCATTGGAATTTTTTGTCATAGTTTGGAATCTGTCCTAAAGGATCCTGATTTTCTTACAGTATTCCAGCAGGGCACAAAAACAAAAAGAAGTTTCCAACTGAGCAAAAAGAACATATGAGAAGGTAAACGTGATAGAAGTATGCATCATGTAAGTTTTTTTGTTTTTGTTTTTGACCTTCCTGATTGATTGTATTCCCAGTTCATCATCTCTAGTCAAAAAGGTTTGTGTTCAGGATTCTGCTGGAATTTTTGTTGCAATTGGGAAGCGAATGACCCTAAAGGATCTGTTTTAAAGAAAAGAAGTGATGAACTGAGCAAAAATAACATATGAGAAGTGTGTGTGTGTGAGTGTGTGAGTGTGTGTTATGATTTAGAACCAATCATAATTTTGTACTAGTATTCTAACAGGTATAGGACTATAAAGATTCCCAACTGGATAAAATGTCCCTGCAGGAGTTTGATTCTGAAAGGTCTAAAATGAGCCGTCTCATGATTTGTCTGTAATGTCTTCATCCCTGATGTTCAGACAGAGAGCATCTGCTGTTGGCGACACTGAAATGACAGGCGTTACCCATCAGACTGAACATCGTGGGATACGATTAGTGTTTCCGAATCGTGTTGTTCCGGAGTAATCGGAGAACATGTTCAGCTGAAACACATTTTATGTCTAGCATGTCAGTTGCTGGAGTTGTACGGTTATCCTCGAGTCTAGCGTCTTCATTAGAGGTTTCCGACAACACTTAAAAACACAAACTGGTGATTCAATAAACAGTGAAACAATCATTTAAATGCTTTTTGTACAGAATTCCAATTGGAATGTTGGTAATGTTATTCCTTTACTGTTGGAATGTCTGGTATTCCAATAGAACACAAAACAAAAAGAATTTCCCCCAATAGGACTATTATGATGCATTACGCAATAGAAATATTAATATTATTATTATTATTATTATGCCAACAGAATAAAATGCTCATGTAGGACCTCTATAATAACAGTTTTAGTTATGAAAAGTTAGATGAAAATGAGAGAAATGTTGCACTGGCAACTAGATGAAGTTAATTGAGTTTAAGGTTTTATATATTTTATTTCGGTTAAAGTTGATTGTATTATTAGGGCCATTATAATGCATTATATATTTTCATAAATAATTGTAACCAAAGTTAAAATGCATTAAAAATAGATTCCTTGTTCCAGTGCGTAAAAATGAATGGATAAGTTGTATAATCTGTTGTAACTGTGGTTGCAGTTATTATGCAACGCATTACAAGGTGCAATGCATCACTACTAATGCATTACAATAACTTTAGGTAAAGTGTCACCAGGCTTTTCAATGGTTCTAGTTGGTTATAATAATGCTGCTGTCTAGTAGCAAGAAATCCAATAAAATCCAAAAGCATAAAGAATCCAAACTGCAGATTGATTGAAATTGCATTGATTGATTGAATCCTGACTTTTTTGACTAGGGATGCCCACAGTTTCCCGATGTGTCTCTCTTGTTTTCCCTCATATGTTCCGCTTCTGAATAAAAGGTGTGTTTTCTCTCTCTCTCTCTCTCCTGATGCTGAGTCCCGGTTGGACTCGTGACAGTGTGTTCTTCCTCCAGCAGGTGTTGCCATGGTTCCTTGACCCTGTTTCTACCTGTGTGTAATTAGATATGTAACAAACCAGTCTTTGAAATGCAAATTTGCTTGGTTTTGTCGAGTCTGATCTGGTGCACAAAGCGAAGCTGGTTGTTTAATGCAACAAACAAATTCATACGTTTCAGTTTAGCGTTTTAGAACGATCCCTTTGAATAGATTTCACTCGATGCCAAAGGGACATTTTTACAAAGAGCTGCGCTTTTCATCTGAGGCATTATATGCATTGCAAACACGTCGAGAATATGCCAGATTATTCTGAGTGGATATTATATGCTTTGGCACGACGACAAAACCTCTGATGAGGCTTTTTCTGATGAAAGAGACGAGCTTTTGTCTGAGCTCTGAGATCACTGGTGAACGTGCTTCTGTTTTGCTGGGTTTTATTTTATTCATTATAAGATATTGTCAGCAGAAAAAATGACATGACTTTGAGAATGTCTCAGTATTTGGTGCGTCTTTGTTGTTTTTGCATTAATGACGGCTGTACTGAAAAACACATGATATGATTTGATGAAAACATCACAAGAATCTCGTTTACTTGCACTATCTTTCAAAAGGGTTGGCAAGATGTCTTAAAGAAGTCTCTTCTGCTCACCAAGGCTGCATTTATCTGATCAAAAATACAGTAAAAATAGTGAAATATTGCATTTGAATGTATATTAAAGTGTTCATTTATTCCTGTGGTCAAAGCTGAATTTTCAGCATCATTACTCCAGTCTTCAGTGTCACATGATCCTTCACAAATCATTATAATATGATGATTTGATGCTCAAGAAACATTTATGATTATCAGTGTTGAAAACAGTTGTGCTGATGCATATTTTATGTTTATGTAACAATATAAATGTGTTAACTGTAACTTTTGATCAATTCAATGCGTCCTTGTTGAAAAATCCCAAACTTTTGAAAAGTAGTGCATATTTAAAGGATTAGTTCATTTTCAAAAAAAAAAAAATTTGCTGATAATTTACTCCCCCCGATGTCATCCAAGATGTCCACGTCTTTCTTTCTTTAGTTGAAAAGAAATGAAGGTTTTTGAGGATTTTTCTACACAGAATGGACTTCAATGGCAACCAACTATTCCAATGTTCAAAGAACGTTCAAATGTCCGTCTCAATGCAGCTTCAAAGTCTCGACACGATCCCAGTCGAGAAATAAGAGTCTTATCTCACGAAACGATCTGTCATTTTCAACAAAAAAAATATATATATATATATTTTTTAACCACAAATGCCCGTCTTGTACCATCTCTGAGATGCGCCACGTATTACGTCATCACGTTGGAAAGGTCACGAAAAAAATTAAAATAATAATAAATTAAAACAAAGATGTTGGACGATTTTGAAGTTGGAAGAGAAAATGAGATGACATTTTTCGCCCTTCCCTTCCTTTTGTGGTTAAAAAGTATATATATTTTTTTAATTTTTTTGAAAATGACGATCGTTTCGCGAGATAAGACTCTTATTTCTCGACTGGGATCGTGTCGAGACTTTGAAGCTGCATTGAGACGGACATTTGAACATTCTTTCAACATTGGAATAGTTGGTTGCCATTGAAGTCCATTCTGTGTAGAAAAATCCTGGAATGTTTTCCTCAAAAACCTTAAAGCAGGGCTATGCAGTTTTGGGAATTTCTTCGCTGTATTCTCGCTTTTTGCTCGCAGGTTTCTCTATAGAGCTCCCCCTACTGCTTTGGAATAGATATTTGACAACACTGTCGAAAAACTCGTTGGCGACTCTCAGATACCAGAGGCTAGTAGATCAACGACATCAAAGCAGACGGGACATTCTTTAAACAACTTCTTCATTCGGGTTTGAACAGCATGAGGGAGCGCAATAATGACCGAATTTTAGCAGATTTTTTTGCCGTAAAGCAATTCGATACATCTGTTTTTTCAGGCGCTTGGGGGGTGAGAGACGACCACCATTCAACCCGAAAAAAGTCATATAACTATTCCAATGACTCCGAAGCTGTTCGGTTAAGGTAAAAAAGTTACTTAGTTTCTTTAATTTCTTTTCGACTGAAGAAAGAAAGACATGGATATCTTGGATGACATCGGGGTGAGTAAATTATCAGCAACATTTTTTTTGAAAGTGAACTAATCCTTTAATTAGTCACCTAGAAATAGAACTTTGTTTTAAATTATTCTAAACGCAAACATTTAAACGAAGATGTGTTTTTTTTTTTACGTGATGTCATACTTTTTAGACCCTAAACTCCACATCTTGTGCACATAATCTGTGATTTAAAGTGGGTTTTTCTTCAACACTGAAGCCTGTGATGATGTACAGTATCAGTGTATTTTATTTTTCTGAAAGGCGTCTCTAAAAATGACACTCCTCGTGATTAGTTTTTTCCTGAAATGTCAAACACAAAGCCATTGTTATTGGCGAGGCGTTTCCATGCAGAACGTTTCAGCTTATTAGCGTTGTGACTGTGGGATATGATTAATGTTGTTATAGGAGAGCATGATCCTGAACGAAACCACTTCTCATTCCCAGCATATATCCACCCCGTCATTTACTGGAGATGTTTGTTTAGGTTAGGATGAAGCATCAGATGCGAGCGAGCGCTGGCACTCAGGTATTGAACTCTGCCGTGTGCATGATTGCCTTGTAAATATTTGAAGCAAATCTTTATGCATGATATTTTTACGTCTTCACAATCTCACCCCTCTCGAGTTTGATTAGCTCGTGAGATCTAACAGTCCACATGTTGGGAGTGCATATACTTCCCGATTTCCCCGAGAGGATTCGCTCATCATTAATAGAACTAAAAGAGCTCTGAATATGAATTAATAGCCTAGAAGGGAAACGCCGGCCCTTTGAAAAATGGCAGTCGTGCAGAATAACAACTGCATGATGGGAAAGCGAACACAGTCATTGTGTTCCTGTAAGACGCTTCCGACTGTGAAAAGTGCCTTTTGACCCAATCCTTTAAAGACTCGCTGTATATTTTGATGGAAATGTGGCGTTAGGAAGCAGAATGCGCTGGAAATGTTGCTGAAGGTCAGGGAAAGTTCTGGAACGGTTTGTGCTGTTGTGACTTTTCCGTTCTTTCATGGCAAATCTTCAAAAATGCTTTTATTTAGCTAATGGAGGCCAGAGACGTGTAATGCAATTTGCTTGTTGCCTCATTTCCAGCCCATTTTCTGTTATCTATTATTCAAATGACCAGGACAAGAAATCATAATGTTCTGCCCTTTTTAATTTATTATTATGCTTTTTTTTTTTGCTTTTTTTGTTGTTGCTTGTGGCCTTTAATTTTGATAATGAAATACACAGTCTAGTGGTTAATGCACTTGTTTGTCAGACTGTTTTAATATGGAAATATGAGTCAGTTGTCCGAGATGTCATGATTTCTCTTGTTATTCTCCAGATTCATAATCTAAATCAAGCACGTATTTAGATACGCATATACATCTTTCTTTCTCAAACTTCATAATTGCACATGTTCATCTTGACTACAATTACAGCCAATCAGAACTGTATTTGTTAAAGGGGTGGTTGATTATGATTTGACTTTTCTAACTGTAGTTAGTGTGTAATGTTGCTGTTTGATCATAAACAACATCTGCAAAGTTACGACGCTAAAAGTTCAAAGCAAAGGGAGATATTTGCTTTTGAAGAAATCACTTTTTAAGGACTACAACAAACGTCTGGTAGAGACTACACCACATTCCTCCCGGGTTAGTGACATCACCAACCCTAGAATTTACATAAACCCCGCCCCCAGAACACGATTTATAGATTATCAAGACAGAATATACTAATCAATGACTAGAAGATAACTGCACATCAGCTTCATAAATTCATCAACTAACCATTCAGAAATGTCCTGTTGCTTCTACATGTTGTCACTTCTTCTTGAGTCTCTCCATCTTTCTGACTCCGGTTTGAACATAAAAGGCTAAAAGTTTGTGAAATGTTCAGTGCATGTGTGTGTGAGGTAAAAGGACACAAGCTATTGTAGCTCCGCCCCCTGTGCCGGGAGCAGCAGCTCATTTGCATTTAAAGGGACACACACAAAACGGTGTGTTTTTGCTCACCCTCAAAAAGTGACAATTTTAACATGCTATATAAAAATATCTGTGGGGTATTTTGAGCTAAAGCTTCACACACACACTCTGGGAACATTAAGGACACATTTTACATCTTGTGAAAAGGGCATTATACCACCCCTTTAAACTTCAACGGGACGAATGACTTCTTGATTTAAAGAGTTCTTCTGTGAAGTGACATTTCTGAGCGAAACAAGATGTTCAACAACAGCAAAAAAATAATCTTGTTCCTTCTTTGAAATGCATTGGATTGTAGAAAAGTGGCTGTTATTTATATGTTAGTGAAAAAGGAAGGGGTCATATTTCGATGAGAGATTAAAGTATTTTTCTTTGGAATATCGCATTGTGTTTTTGAAAGGAAGGAGATAATGCTTCCTATATATATCTTTTGTTGTCGACGTCTAAAACATCATATTTTGGTGACTTGATAGAATAAAGGGAAGGTTGCATGACAAACTCTAGAATAAAACTATGCAAAAGAAAGAAAAATTCAAACCCATGCAACATTAAATATGGGTTTAGTCAGTATGCCGATCCATAATGTTTAGTGTGCCTTAAAAATTGCAAGACATTAGAAACGCTAACACTATAAAGACAATTTAAAACGTTTGAGAAAGAGTCTCTTCTGGTCACCACTGAGCATTTATTAGATCCAAAATACAGTAAAAACAGTGAAATATTATAATAATTTAAATCAGCTGTTTTCTATGTGAATATCTAGTAAAGTGTAATTTATTCCTTTATTTTTTTTTTTTTTTTTTTATCCTTTATTTTACCAGGTGATGTCCCATTGAGATAGTCAAATCTCTTTTACAAGGGAGCCCTGGATTCCTGTGATCAAAGCTGAATTTTCAGCATCATTACTCCAGTCTTCAGTGTCACATGATCCTTCACAAATCATTCTAATATGATGATTTGATGCTCAAGAAACATTTATGATTATTATCAGTGTTGAAAACAGCTTCATATTTTTGGGGAAACTGTGATACATTTAATTTTTCATTATTCTTTGAGGAATAGAAAGTTCAAAAGAACAGTGTTTATTTGAAATAGAATCTTTTGTAACATTATAAATGTCTTTTGATCAATTTAATGTGTCCTTGTAAAATAAAAGTTACTTGAATTCTACATTCAACATTTTTGAATGGTAGTGTATTTTACAATTTTTCTATTCAGCCTGTTTTTTTTTGTTTTTTTTAATCATTTTGTGTATTGCTGAGCCTCTGCATGGTTTAACACTTTTCAATGTTTGATTTTTGAGGACATTTTGGTTTATTTTTGTATACGCTAAACAATTCTGGTCTTTTAAATGACTGAAATCTGGATTAAGCAAAAGAACCACGGAATCTTTATGCATTTCGTTTGAGCAGATTTTCACAATG
>NC_138732.1:3469985-3517485 GCF_965113295.1 Leuciscus leuciscus | reverse complement strand
TATATATACATATATATATGTATTTAAAATATGATACGTCATATATGTTATATTAATGTCAAAACTTATCAGAAGTGACTGTAAATGACATTTAAAATGATACAAAAAATTATTTCAAATAAACGCTGTTCTTTTGAACTTTCTATTCATCAAATAATCCTTTTCCGTTTCCACAAATATATGCATCAGCACAACTGTTTTCAACACTGATAATAATCATAAATGTTTCTTGAGCATCAAATCATCATATTAGAATGATTTCTGAAGGATCATGTGACACTGAAGACTGGAGTAATGATGCTGAAAATTCAGCTTTGATCACAGGAATAAATTACACTTCACAATATATTTAAATTGTAATAATATTTCACTGTTTTTAATGTATATTTGATCACACAAATGCAGCTTTGGTGAGCAGAAGAGACGGCGATGTTGTAGTGACATCATTTTCCTGTGGTCACATGGTATAGTTAACGCTCAGCTGATTGGCTCGAGTGAGATGTAAGTGTTATTCTGTATGTCACAAGTACAGAATATCAGAACATAAACGATTTGTATTAATTTAGCTTGAGTTGGCCCAGTGCAGTTAATGATTCTTCACAGAATAACTTCTACAACTACAGGATGGCAGGAGATGTGAGACTGGAAAGCAAAAGCTCTATAGGCCATCAGGTTTATTCCTTCTTTATCCAATGAGAATCCGGAAAGTCGAGTTTACATCCAGGGAAAGTCTGTTAATTCCCATCAGAGGTTTAATGAAACATGTGTGTTCAATTTAGCTTTATGGTGTTGGTTTTTGGAGCCGTGTGCCTCGGGCAGTGTGTTATGAAGACAGACTGATCCTCAGTCAAAGCAAACATTAATAATCTTCCCTGCGCTTCATTTATCCGCATTAGTGTCGCAGTAACACTGTCGTGTTCCCGCCAGCAGAACAACAGGAGTGAGCTGAGGAGGTGAGCAGTCGTGTGTGTGTGTGTGTGTGTGTGTGAGATCAGCTGAACTCTGTCCGGGTGGAGAGTAAACAACAGCTGTGCTGGGAAATATAGCCGTCAGAGAGGAATCTTCTGAGTTCGCTGCGAGTTGAAGGGATTTTCAACCCCAAAATGCCCAGGAAAGAAATGTGCTCCCTGTCTGGGATCAGAAAATCAGCCTGTCTTTTTCCTGGATGTTTCATACTTCCAGAAAAAAAAAAATGTTTGAGGCAAATACAATAAGTTCCCATTATTCAAATATTTTGAGGGAAAAAATCTTTGCAACAAGTTCCCATTATCTAACATTATGCATTAAGATTTAAACCCTCAGGAAGTCTTTCATTGTAAGTGCGCTGATGCATTTGTCTTTGTTTTCATAAACTACGAGATGAGTCAAAATTATACTGTATATGTGCTTTTCATTTAATTCTTTCATCATTTATTGACTTTGTCAATTCCTCCAGAGTCAGTTCCTCCAGGGGTCGTTTGACGTCTTTCCGTACTTCTTTCCGTACTTCCTTCCTCCCTTTCTTCCTTCCTTTTTTACTTCTTTCCGTACTTCCTTCCTACCTTTCTTCCTTCCTTTTTTACTTCTTTCCGTACTTCCTTCCTCCCTTCTTTCTTTCTTTCTTTCTTTCTTTCTTTCTTTCTTTCTTTCTTTCTTTCTTTCTTTCTTTCTTTCCTTCCTCCCTTCTTTCTTTCTTTCTTTCTTTCTTTCTTTCTTTCTTTCTTTCCTTCCTTCTTTCCTTCCTTCCTTCCTTCCTTCTTTCTTTCCTTCCTCCCATCCTTCTTTCTTTCTTTCTTTCTTTCCTTACTCCCTTTCTTCCTTACTTTTTTACTTCTTTCCGTACTTCCTTCCTTCCTCCCTTCTTTCTTTCCTTCCTCCCTTCCTTCTTTCTTTCCTTCCTTCTTTCTTTCCTTCCTTCCTCCCTTCCTTCTTTTCTTCCTCCCTTTCTTCCTTCCTTTTTTCCTTCCTCCCTTTCTTCCTTACTTCCTCCCTTCCTTCTTTCCTTCCTCCCTTTCTTCCTTCCTCCCTTTTTTCCTTCCTCACTTCCTTCCTCCTTTCCTTCCTTCCTTATTTTCTTCCTCCCTTCTTTCCTTCCTTCCTTCTTCCTTCCTTCCTTCTGTCCTTCCTTCCTTCTTTCTTACCTTCCTCACTTCCTTCCTCCTTTCCTTCCTTCCTTATTTTCTTCCTCCCTTCTTTCCTTCCTTTCTTTCTTCCTTCTTCCTTTCTTTCTTTTGTCCTTCCTTCCTTCTGTCCTTCCTTCCTTATTTTCCTCCTTCCTTCCTTCCTTCCTTCCTTTCTTCCTTCTGTCCTTCCTTCCTTCTTTCTTTCCTTCCTTCTGTCCTTCCTTCCTCCCTTTCTTCCTTCCTCCTTTCTTTCTTCTGTCCTTCCTTCCTTCTGTCCTTCCTTTCTTCCTTCCTCACTTCCTTCCTTCCTTATTTTCCTCCTCCCTTCTTTCCTTCCTTATTTTCCTCCTCCCTTCTTTCCTTCCTTCCTTTCTTCCTTCCTTCCTTCCTTCCTTCCTTCCTTCCTTCCTTCCTTCCTTCCTTCCTTCCTTCCCTCTCTCTTTCCTCCCTCTCTCTCTTCGTTTTCGTTGGAGACTTGGAAGGCCTAGGGTAATGGAGCTGTTCTTGTTATTTGCATAATTTGATTTATCTTAAAAATAAAACCGCAGGTTATGATGATTTGCCATGTATGTCATGCATTTAATGTCAGTTAAAAATCTGCTTAACAAAGATTTATCTATATACAAAAGGAACCATCAATGCCAATAAAAACCTTTATTTGTATTTGTATTGAGAGACACACACTTTTGGAGCAACATATGGGTGAGTAAATGATGAAGGAATTAAATGAAAATAAGCGCCTACAGTGTAATTTTGACTTGTCTCTTAGTTTATGAAAACAAACAAAAATCAAATGCATCAGCTCACTTAGAATGAAAGACTTCCTAGAGGGTTTAAAACGTAATGCATTACCCGATGTTAACTAATGGGAACTCATTGTAAAGTATTACTGAGATTTTTTTTTCCCTCAAAAATATATATATTTTTTGAATTTTGTAAAATTCTCTCCCCGTACAGTGAAAGTCTGTAGGATCAGTTTTGACTTTCAAAATATTTCCTTTTGTGTTCCACTGCTGTTTTACACAGATTAACTTCTGGTTATGGAGATTATAAAGTGAGTATAGCTTTATATTGACTTGGCTGCATTGTCTCACGGTAATATGTTTAATATGCGAATGCATGAACTGATAAAATATAAACCTTGAAAGCAATAGATAAAAGCGTCTGCAAAATGCATAAATGTAAGTCTGTATGTCTTTAGACGTTTTAGGAAGAGTGTGTATTTCCAACGCATTCTCATCCTTGGGCGTCATAATACTGACGCTTTTGACATTTCGTCTACATCGAACGCACATGGCACCCTTTAGCGTCAATATGAGACGCACAGAGCTTTGTTCGGTTATGGGTAGGTTTAGGTGTAGTGTAGGGATAGGGTTAGACCGCTAGGAGGCGCCTTCTGGCCCATTTCTATCTGCGTCTCATATTGACGCTAAAGGGTGCCATGTGCGTTCGATGTAGACGAAATGTCAAAAGCGTCAATATATGACGCCTTGGGATGAGAACACATTGATCCCAGTGCAGCATCTTCTGGCCCCATGGAC
This sequence comes from Leuciscus leuciscus, assembly GCF_965113295.1. Lineage (NCBI taxonomy): Eukaryota > Metazoa > Chordata > Actinopteri > Cypriniformes > Leuciscidae > Leuciscus > Leuciscus leuciscus. Next base: position 3,513,842 of record NC_138732.1, on the reverse strand, counting down.
TTCTATTGTTAGTGTAACACAACTCTTGCTTGTTTTTAGAAACTGAGTGACGAATCAAAATGATGGTCTATTGTAACGGACATCAACTGATTTTACAGATGTTGTCGATGGAGCTGAACTTATAATTGTTCTTTTAAAGGGGTGGTTGATTATGATTTGACTTTTCTAACTTTAGTTAGTGTGTAATGTCGCTGTTTGATCATAAACAACATCTGCAAAGTTACGACGCTCAAAGTTCAAACCAAAGGGAGATATTTGCTTTTAAAGAAATTGACTTTTAAGGACTACAACAAACGGCTGGTAGAGACTACACCACATTCCTCCCGGGTTAGTGACATCACAAACCCTAGAATTTACATAAACCCCGCCCCCTGAACACGATTTATAGATTATCAAGACAGAATAATCAATGACTTGAAGATAACTATACATCAGCTTCATAAATTCATCAACTAACCATTCAGAAATGTCCTGTTGCTTCTACATGTTGTCACTTCTTCTAGAGTCTCTCCATCTTTCTGACTCCGGTTTGAACATAAAAGGCTAAAAGTTTGTGAAATGTTCAGTGCATGTGTGTGTGAGGTAAAAGGACACGAGCTGTTGTAGCTCCGCCCCCTGTGCCGGGAGCAGCAGCTCATTTGCATTTAAAGGGACAGACACAAAACTGTGTTTTTGCTCACCATCAAAAAGTGACAACTTTAACATGCTATATAAAAATATCTGTGGGGTATTTTGAGCTAAAACTTCACACACACACACACACTCTGGGGACATCAGAGACTAATTTTACATCTTGTGAAAAGGACATTATACCACCCCTTTAAGAGTCATTTGTTTGGTGCATGACATTTCAGAGGGTTAAATACTAGAGAAATCAAGACATTGATATTGAACTTGATATTTTGCATCCTGATAAAGTCTGATGGATGCTAATGTTGTGGGAGTAATGTTACATATAATGATGTGAAAGGTGCATGTCTAATTAATGTTTATCAGATGGAAGAAATCAGGTTAGTTCTTCTCTCGGCATTTCCAAGAGAAACTCGATTTCGGCTCAATTGATTTCTTTTCCCAATCCATCTTAGAGAAATATTCAGTATCATCCCTTTGAGACAGAACGACTTTCACTTTTGACCGTTGTGGAAGATGGCGATAGCAGAAAGAACGTTTTGTGAGTGATTTAAAGAGAAATCACTAGATTGTTTGGTTGCTGACTTCTTTTGACTCTTTCCCTGCCATTGATGGAATTTTCTGGCTTTCCGTGTTTTCACTGTTGACATACGGTATGAGGTGCTATTATAACGCATCCTCTGAAAGAGTAATGAATCTCCAGATCAAAACACAGGCAAAAAAAAAAACAGCAGAGACAACTGATAAAAGCATTGATTATGCATGTAGTCTTTGGAAAATAACAAAAAAGACAAGAGTTAAAGACAATAATTTGTGCTAAACACATAAAACATTATTATTATTATTATCATTTTAAACCAGAACACAAGACAAATCACAGTTAGACGATACCATCAATATAAAAAACTTAAAACCAAAAGTAGGATGTACGTGTAATTATGTGAAGTATGTGTGTAAAATTGTTGAGTGTGTGTATATCTCTATATATTATAGGATTCCTAATATATATGTAGAACAATGCTCATTATATATACAATATTTATAGCTATATATATATATATATATATATATATATATATATATATAAAATACTTTCTCCTATCTCAGCTTAATATGTTAGTTTCCCCAAAAACTGAGTTTTCAAAAGGTCATGACGCAGCAGTTCTGTCTCAACCAATGGCGTGGGTTTGGGGGCGGAGCTTTCTATCTTTCCAACCAATAACGGACGCCAGTTCTGTTTAAGAAATGACACACTTCACCTTTAAGATCTTGGCCGCTGGTTAATAGTGGACAGTAAAGGTAAAAACTGTGGCTGGTTTATGTATAAAATGTCTCTTATTATGTGAGGCAGCAGCTCTTTATGTTTTAACAGTCTCAGTAAAGCTGCTTTGAAACAATCTGTATTGTTAAAGCGCTAAATTAAGGTGACTTGACTTTTAACACTGATCTTCTGTAAAACTGCCATATAACATTTCACAAGGAGTTTTTACACAACAAAGTTGAAGTGATTTATGTTCATTCAAGCCTGTAAAAGTGAAACAAGCTCTTTGATTTTCTCAGTTATCATATACTCTACTGTTCAGAAGTCTGTGGTCAGATTAAATTAAAACTTTTATTCAGCAGGGACACATTAAAATGATGAAAAGTGACAGTAAAGACATTAATAATGTTACAAAAGATTTCTGGCTCAAATAAATGCTGTTCGTTTGAACTTTCTATTCAAGAGCCCCAAAAATGATTTTGGGGCTTTTGAATAGAAAGTTAAAACGAACAGCATTTATTTGAGCCAGAAATCTTTTGTAACATTATTAACTTTCCACAAAAAGATGAAGCAACACAACTCCTAATCAATAATGAATAATAATCATAAATGTTTCTTGAGCATCAAATCATCATATTAGAATGATTAGTGAAGGATCATGTGACACTGAAGACTGGAGTGATGATGTTTTCTGTGAGTGTAATGTTTCTGTGAGGTGCATCTCATGCTCGGATTATGAATTCGCTTCATGTTCGGTCTCTCTGTTATTTGGAGAGATATTCAGTTTGAAATATTCCAGTCTGTATAGGTTTGCTCTGTGTCTCTTCTTGTGTTGAGATGACAGACCGACTCTGTTACTCTCTCTTTCAGTGTGTGTGTGTGTGTGTGTGTGTGTGTGTGTGTGTGTGTGTGTGTGTGTGTGTGTGTGTGTGTGTGTGTGTGTGTGTGTGTGTGTGTGTGTGTACACACAATCTCACACACACACACACACACACACACACACGCACACACTGAAGCATGTGAGAGTCAGCGTTCAGCTCAAGTGTGTCTGGTATTTCACGATGCTAAATGTCACTCAAACACAGGCTGTGATAAATTAACTTTATTGTCCCGCTAAAACCTTTCAGGAGTTTTAATGTTTCTGTAATTAATGAGGACATAAACTCTTCATTACGGCGGAGGAGTGAGTTACATCATCAGCGGGAGACGACTGGGAAACTACAACCACTTACTGGTGATGAGAAGAAACTGGTCACATGGTTACATTACTTTATGATTTACACTTTGAAACAATATCACTCAGAAATTGCTAGTAAATTTGACAAATAATTAGTAGAAGAAAAAATTCAAAAGATTGAAATACTCTTACAAAACATTTTATTCTTGTTTTCTATAAAAATATCCCAAAATTCACGATATATCACGATATATTTCAGCAAAACTACTTCAGATATTGAGTCTTGCAGATATTTGTTCTTGCTTTAAGCATAAAATTATACGTTTTTAAACTCGGAATTGCAAGTTTCCGACTTGGAATTCAGACTTGCAATTCCGAGGTATAAAGTCTGAGTTCTGAAACAAGTAGAAACATTTAGAAAGATATCGCAATACCGAGTTTCCCACTTGGAATTCTGGCTTGGAATTCCACGTTTCTAACTAGGAATTCCAAGTTGGAAACTCGTTATTGCGAGTCGGAATTCCAAGTTAATAAATATTATAATAAAGCATTTAAGCTCACTTAATTTTGATCAGTTTTTCACTTTGACTTAATATCTGAAGTCATGTCACTTCTCAAGTAGCCTAAATGTATCTTAACTGACAAATAATTTTTTAATTTTTAATAATTTTGAAAAGACTAAGAAAATATTTTTGCAGTGTAGTATTTTCTTGGAAGGTAAGTTCCAATAGTCTTTGTTTTAACTTTTTTTGTTTACTTTGAATCCTCAGTTGCGTTTCTGCATATTTAAACCCTTGTGCATCTGTGTATTAAACATGTTTATGCACAAAGGTATGATTTTCAGTCATTTGAGGTCAGAACACAGAATATCATAAACGTGATGCTTTACTGTGCTCTTCTGATTCTGTGTGAAGCTTAAGAGTGTTTATGAACTGAGCTTTGTGAGCTTTTCTTTCTCTTACAGTGAAATGTTACATAATAATAGCTTTAAACATTTTTTATTGTCTCTTTCATTACTTTTTTTTTTGGCAACACATTTCAATAAGGTCGCATTAAATAAAACTTTTAAGAAATACATTTTTCATTGTTGTTTTTCATTTTTTTAGGTTGTCAGAAATGGTTCTATTTTGTAAAGTTGTAAAATCAAATGTTCCACTAAGAACTTTGAATGAATTTTTAATTTTCATACATTATTTTTGTAAAATGTGTTACTTTTTCATGACCGAATCAATGTCCCCAATATTGCTGTCATTAATATCACATGAAGCACTTTAGTGAATAGTTGACTTTAAAAAAAATTATCAAATATATATGTATAGAGAGAGAGAGAGAGAGAGAGAGCTTTTATCTATGTTTTACCATTTGAAAGCAAAGAAATTAAGACAGCCATTAATATTAGTTTTGTAAATTAGAAAAATTTAATTTAATCTATCATAGTAATACTATTGGACTGCAAAATAAAAATGGAATATTTAATAATTATAATTTATAAATAATTAATATAAATTTATAAATATTATAAATAAAATTGATAATTTATTAATAAATACTACATTTTTATTTTGGAGACCGGCAGTAAAATCACAATAATAAAAGTAACTTTTAAATAATTCTTATGTTACTGTATATTGAATTGTTGTATATATTATATATATTACTGTATTATATTTGAACATTTTGATTCAGAAACAATTAATAAATGTACTTTTATTTTTTATCAATTAAAGTTAATTGGCTGTTGGCTAACATACTGTATCGGTCCAAAGCTTAGGAAACTTTTCATTCAAAAATAAAATAAAATAAATAAATACAAATAAAATCAGTCACAGATTCCTTTATTCCAGGACATGCTGTGAATGTTTTCACATGGATAAAGAATCTTAATTATTCAGGATTTCCAGGATAGTCAAAAGTGTCTGTTTGAGAATCATGAATATGAAGTTGAATATGAGTTTATGAATGGCCTAACCGCAGAGACAGTGAGAGGTCACGAGGACGAGACTGATTGAAGGAAGTAAATGAGAATTGCAGCGTTGGCGAACAGCCAGAGTCTCTCCCGATGAACATTAATGAGAGAGAGAGAAATCAATAACATCTGAGTCCTGCTCGTGTTCATTTATATCACACAGTCCATTAAGAGGCCAAACAACACCGCTGTTCAAACACTGTCCTTCAGTGACCAGATCAGATGTATAGCATATATAGATAGATATAGATATATATTTATTACATGGCTTGGTTGAACTCTAGAATGCGGTGTGTTATATCTTGATAACCGCTGCTAAGGATAACACACCGTTGCCATGAAAAACAGAGCGTTGCTATGGACGCAGGACACACTATTTTCTTTGGCGGAAGCAATACAATCGTTTTTTTAAATCAATAAACTCCTTTTTAAATCAATATTTTGTGTCAAATTATTGATTTATTTGGTGGGTAGCCATGCAATAAGCGGGATAATGTAGAGCGAGGCGGTTGTTATAGCGAATACAACCCCTTCAAGGGTCGTGATCAGCCTGTCACGGTTGTGTTCACCATAGATATCCATATAAGGCTAGATGTCTTAAGGCGGAGTCTCGAATGGCATCACCGGCGGCCATCTTGTCACAGGGAAGCTTTCTGGCAAGCTCTGTGGTATCTGATGTAAGGTGAGTGATCAGCACAAACGTTATAAACGTGGCTATAATTCTGAACGCTGGAACATGTTGAAATTGCAGATTTTCTTAATTATTCATATGTATGCAGTGTCATAACTACATCTCTGACGTTTATAACAAACCAAACCATTTGAAAATCGGTAGGAAATTTAGCAAGTTATGGTTTTTTAAAAGTACATGCACCATTAACACACAATGTTATGAGTGAGCGAGCTCCCTGTGGCAAGATGGCCGCCGTGTGCGGACGTCGACCTCCATTGGCCAGCAGCGCGGACGAGACATCTAGCCTTTATTATATGATATCTATGGTGTTCGCTATAACAATACATTACACTCTACGTTATCCCTTACATATAATATATATATATATGTTATAGCAGATTTTAAGCATATTTTGTGGACAGAATCCGACACCTGTAACACTTTACAATAAGGCCTCATTTGTTAACATTATAGTTAATGAACCCGTTTCCCAGAATGAGCTGTTTTACCTGTCCACATCTTCACAAACGTTCATGTGCCGTTCTTTTCTGGAGAATATTAGTCTCCCTGTGGTGAAAATCCAGCTTTTAATGTTGTTTGTGTCTATGTGGTGTTTCTAATACGCTTTAAGACAAACATTGTGTAAATCAATAAGTCGACACCATTGCTATGAGTATTTTCTCCTTAAAGGGGTTGATTATGATTTCACTTCTCTAACTGTAGTTAGTGTGTAATGTTGCTGTTTGATCATAAACAACATCTGCAAAGTTACGACGCTCAAAGTTCAAAGCAAAGGGAGATATTTGCTTTTACAGAAATCACTTTTTAAGGACTACAACAAACGGCTGATAGGGACTACACCACATTCCTCCCGGGTTAGTGACATCACCAACCCTAGAATTTACATAAACCCCGCCCCCTGAATACCATTTATAGATTATCAAGACAGAATATACTAATCAATGACTAGAAGATAACTACACATCAGCTTCATAAATTCATCAACTAACCATTCAGAAATGTCCTGTTGCTTCTACATGTCACTTCTTCTTGAGTCTCTCCATCTTTCTGACTTCGGTTTGAACATAAAAGGCTAAAAGTTTTTGAAATGTTCAGTGCATGTGTGTGTGAGGTAAAAGGACACAAGCTGTTGTAGCTCCGCCCCCTGTGCCGGGAGCAGCAGCTCATTTGCATTTAAAGGGACAGACACAAAACGGTGTGTTTTTGCTCACCCTCAAAAAGTGACAACTTTAACATGCTATATAAAAATATCTGTGGGGTATTTTGAGCTAAAACTTCACACACACACTCTGGGGACATCAGAGACTTAATTTACATCTTGTGAAAAGGGCATTATACCACCCCTTTAAAACTGCAGTGAACCAAAGACAGTCTCAAAAACACGGTTTGTTGTATCAGCGCTCGACTAACAAACCGAGGCTTCAGTTATATTGTCAGAAATAAATGGTTGTCTCTCTCTATCAGGCTCTCTGGGATTTCTGTTGAAAGAGAATGTGAAAGTGTCTGACACAGACGTCCTGTTCGCTGATCCCAGCAGAAGCTCGACGGATGAACTGCTTCTCATTCACAGCGTCTCGCTCTCTTTTCCTGAATAATTCCTGGACTAAGGTCGTGTGAGGTCACAGATGGAGAGGTGGAGACGTGGAGACCTTCTTCTTTGAAGAATCTGAGATTTATTTATTTTTTTGTGAGCGAGCGTTTTTATTTATTTAACATTCAAAGCTCTGATGATTTCTAAGTTTTCCAAAGGAAATTGTTTCATTCTGAAAAGAATGTTTTAACAAGTGCTGCATTTTCAGAAGTACACCAAATGTAATAGATATTCTTTCAAAACTATTATTTCAAACTTATTATATTCGATTATTGTGACGTTAAATGGTTTAATCAGCAAATGTTCAGTTGAATCAGTTCATTTAGTTTGAAAGTAAGTAACACATTTCAAATCTCGCTTATGAGTATAAAATACATAAATAAAAGTTTGGGGTTGGTTTCCTTTTAATGTTTTTTTTTTTTTTTTACTCTCTTCTGCTCACCAAAGCTGCATTTATTTGATCAAAACAATACAGTAAAAACAATAAAATATTATTACAGTGTAAAACCGCAGTTTTCTATGTGAATATATATTAAAATATAATTTATTCCTGTGATCAAATCTGAATTTTCAGCATCATTACTCCAGTCTTCAGTGTCACATGATCCTTCAGAAATCATTCTAATATGATGATTTGATGCTCAAGAAACATTTATGATTATTATCAGTGTTGAAAACAGTTGTGCTGCTGCGTTGATGAAGAGAAAGATGTTTTAATTTCATTTTTTATATATAATTACTGACCCCATTTTTTTAATCGCTATAACCAATTAGAAATAAAAATATATTTTATATATAAATATATGAAATATATGTTCAGTGAAGACTTGATGCCTTTTTGAATTGAACTTTTTTTGTTGTGTAAATCATGATCAGTTGAATTAAATTATAGTATAATGTATGAAAGTATAACAAATGTTCATTTGCATTTGTTGTATTTTCATACATTTGACTAATTTCATAATTCCAGTTTTGCATTATAAAGACTAATCTATATGAAATAATGTCTATTTCCATTGTGAAAAAAAGTTACTTTATGATTTTATGTGTTCTAAGTGTTTTTATTTTATATCTGTTTAAAATAATTTGATGAATTGTTTGGAGATTGGCACAAAGTTTTTAGCCTGACTACGTCAGACCTCATACTTCCGCTCAATTTCAGTTCGCTTCTGTACTCAGTCTGAGATGGGGACCTATCTCCCAGTTTTCCTCCGGCCTCAAAACAGCCGGCCAATCAACAAACAGAGGGCGGGCTGAGAGCCGTGACGTAGACGCTGATTGTACCGTGGATGCGTAGATTTACGTCACATAATCTGCAAGAGTCGTTCACAGCCATGTTCACTCTTTTGTTTTCGCATCATACATGTGTTTACAGTGGAAGTTCAATGCGGCTGAGCCAGCGCATAACACACGTCATAACCAAACGTTATGTGATTGGCTTACGGGTAACCAATGATTTTCAACTTCAGACAAGCCCCCTTCTTCTTGTTATTTCATTCTCCGCAAAATTTCCCAAGTAAAATGTCCTTGTAACTGTTATACTCCTCCAACAAACACACATTATCCGCTGGGGTAAACTGCACTGAGCGGCTGAATGCGCTTACTCGCATGTTTTTTGTTTTGAAAAGTGTCTTAATTTACCCAGAATGCATTGCAGTGTAGTCCTACTTAAGATAGTCAGAGTCTTTGTGCAACGGTCTGATTTAGATGTCTATCTGAAGTCTGACTATCTACTATATCTAAGCCAATGAAGCAATTTGAACAAGCAGCCAAAATATTGTTTTTTCAGTGTAATTTGTTTTTCGTTTTTTCTTTCTTCTGACTAGAAATAAACTAAACTAAAACTAAAAACTCTTGGTGAGATGTTTTGTACTGCATCATCCTGTGTTAAACAAGGGGAAAAGTTGGTGGTAAAATGAGGCATTGGGAAACAGAAGTCTTTGTTTTTGGCTGAGACCTCGGAGAGGAAAGCGGGAAACGGGAATGTGATCCGCAGGATAAAACAACACACACACACACACACACACACACACACACACACACACACACACACACACACACACACACACACACACACACACACACACACACACACAGGCCATTTCACGGTGGCAGGATTTACAATCACCTCTGAGACAATTAGTGATTGTGACAGGTGAGACTCTATTTCTGCCGCTGCCGATGTCACATTTCATTTCTCAGATGATCAGAGACTTTGATTGAGCGAGAAATCGCTATGAATAAAAGATGCTCGATTCCAGCAAAGTCACAAAACAGCGATTCCCCAATGAACCATAATCCATGATTATTCATAACAAGCCACTGATTCTTCAGAAATGGGCGAATTTTCAACATTGTCAATAATCATAAAATGCAAATTAACATTGTCATATTTTCATACATTAAACTATAATTTAATTCAACTGATCATATTTTACACAACAAAGAACTTTGTGGGTTTCAGGTCTTCATTGAACATATATTGGATATTTCATATATTTATATATAACATATTTTTTATTTCTAATTGGTTATTTAACATAGCCGTTCAACAAATTGGGGTCCGTAATTATATATAAAAAATGAAATTTCTGAAATTAAAGCATCTTTCTCTTCATCAACGCAGCAGCACAAGTGTTTTCAGCATTGATAATAATCATAAATGTTTCTTAAACATCAAATCATCATATTAGAATGATTTGTGAAGGATCATGTGACACTGAAGACTGGAGTAATGATGCTTTGATCACCGGAATAAATTACACTTTATTAGATATTCACATTTAAAACAGATGATTTAAATCGCAACAATATTTCACTATTTTTGATGTTGAGAAGAAGAAACTTCTTATTTTTTAAATCTTACTGATTCCTTAACTTTTGTATATAAATGAAGAATACATGCTGGATGATTACAGCTTCATCACCAAACAATCTGATGCGTTGACATAATATTTTTGTGCATATCACACATTTTTCAGGTGTTGCTACGGCTAATAATAATATATGGGAAAAGCATGATTGTGACAGAAAACATCGACACAACTAAAAATATAAATCTCACCAGATCCGGATCAACTGAACTTCAACTTCAAGACCTTCAAGATGAAGATTTATGATCCGAGAACAGGCGCTTCGAGTGATAAAGACATGGCGCCGGTTTCACACAGATAGACTTTGACTATGGCTTAGATATAGTAGATAGTCAGACTTCAGATAGACATCTAAATCAGACCGTTGCACAAAGCACTTAAGACTCTGACTATCTTAAGGAGGACTACACTGCAATGCATTCTGGGTAAAATAAGACACTTTTCAAAACAAAAAACATGTCGGATCGAGTAAGTGCATTCAACCGCTCAGTGCAGTTTACCCCAGCGGAACATATATGTGTTTGTTGGAGGAGTATAACAGTTACAAGGACATTTTACTTGGGAAATGTAGCGGAGAATGCAGTAACAAGAAGACATTTTTTAATTATGAGCCATTTCCTCTTTTCTTTTGGATGTTTGTAGTGTAACTGATTGTTACTGCTGGTTGCCAAGGTAACAGAGTCTTAAGCTGTGTCTGAAATCGCTCCCTATCCACTATATAGTGCACTATTTAGGGTGTCGGCCATTTTGTAGTGGTGTCCGAATTCTGAGTGAACGACATCATTCCCTACATTCGTTCAATACTTTTACCCACAATCCTCTCTGAATTCGAGTGCACATCCGATGTACACTTGCTGAGACACTATTTCCCACAATCCAACACGATAAGGGCGATAGAGCGCGAATGAAAAATAAATATGGCGGACGGCAACAATGTCACCATGGCAACGGCGCACGCGAGATAGAAAACAATAATTTATAAGACCAGACGCCTGGTTATTTATTTATATATATATACCGTTATATCTATATTTGAATAAACAAATGTGTTGTGAAGTGTTTTGTTCTCTTTTATTTTCACATATAAATGTAAAAAGTAAATAAATATGACAAGCAAGTGTTTTTATTATCTTTTTTTTTTTTTTATCAAATAACGCAATAAACGTGAAAAATACATACATACAATTGTTACATACAATTCATACAGCCAAAAAAGGAAATATTAAAGATGGGTAAGTAATGTTTATGACGAAATTGTCCGAGCTCTCTGGCGCGTGATAATTATGTCAGCGTCCGAATTCGCTCACTCATCTTCGTTCACTCTCTGCTGATGTAGTGCACTCGACTGCCATTCACTATGTAGGGATTAGTGAATGAGTGAACGGTTTCAGACACAGCTTTAGACCTGAGTTAGCCTGGGGTTAAGGTGTCTGGGTAGCCTTCCTGCAAGTAGTCTGGCAAAGAGCTCATTCAAGGCCATTTCCATGTCGTGGAAATCGCGGCACCAATCAGAAACGTTGAGGCGGGCTTTACACGATGACGATCGCTCTGATTGGTTTTAGGTCTAGCCTATCCAATTGTGCCCAGAGGCATTTGAGCGACGTCCACTCCGTTGGTGAAGCGCACCAACTTTTAAATGCAGCATTATTATCCTCCTGAGACCCAGAAAAAAAAAGGTTTTTGAATTTAGTTTTTTTCCATGTCATCACACTGTTTAGAGCACAATAAACAAATGGTAAAAAAACATTTTTGAAAAATATTATTATATTCATACGTTATGCTCTGTCCTCTGTAGTGGACGCCAGGACTAAGTTGTTTAAAAAATAAAATGACAAGAAATTATATGTATAGGCAAAAACAATGGGATTTTTTTTTTTTCAATCACCAATACATTTTGGGGGTTCAGGATTTTTTCAATTAAAATTTGTATAAAGATGATTCTCAACTATGTTATGAAAGAAATAACGGAATGAATTGATGCACCATTTTACTTTATGCAATATGTGGGTAAAATGGCCATAAATTAATATTCACATTCAATGCAATATATCTATACACTGTATCTAATGTGCACATTAATGTGTTCTTGGAGCAACAGAAGTGTAATAATTGGAGTAATAATTGGCAACATTTTAATAATAATATCTAATATTTCATAGGAATATTGATGTATAATTTATTTCCATATTCACTTGTTCTCTCTCCCAGAATGCCTGATGAACATGATGTAAGTCCTGTGTCCTCTACAGTGGACACGTATGAAATCATGCCCTGTTCTGGAACAGAAAGTATTTTTATTTTTTTTGAAACCCCATAACATTTTCCTGAGATGTTGGTTTATGAAATACAATTTGAAAAGTAGTCCAATTTAAATTATAATTACAACATATTATCATATTTCCATAAGAATGCTACATTTGATCACTAAATTAATGTCAGACATTTTTAAAGACCAAGGAGAAGTTGTTTTCATGGTGAAACCTCCAAACATTTGGTATCTCTGAAAAGCCCTGAATGTGCTCTTTACAGGACACCCAGGTGTGACATGTGACATGTATGATGTCAGAGAAATTCACTAAAATATAATGTCCACTACAGTGGACAAAAGTCTATTCTTGGGTCCCAGGAGGATATATTCAAATTGCAAACACATGAGGACAGTCTCCATGAAAGACCCACTGGCAGAGGAACGTGCTGCTACATTTCTCTCCGAAACGGTAGTAAATTAAATTAGATTTAATAGAGGATTTTAACTGTGACAAGATGATTGACAGGGCAGTTTACATGACGGGATGCACGCGACAGATCCGTCCGATAAAGATGATGAAGTATAGTACGTCCAAAAGTTGCCTACTTTTTTGCTACACATTCAAAAGTAAATACATTTTCTTCACAAAAAGAGTACATACTTTTATGGCGTAGTGTAACTTAGGGACGCAGCATATGGCTTTACACATGACGATCGCTCTGATTGGTTTTTGGAGTTTTAGGTCTATCCAATTGCGCCGAGAGGCATTTGAGCGACGTCCGTTGGTGACGCCCCTTTGGAAATGATTTGTCTATGGAGGTTTGCCAGACCATAACTCAGTTACGACTGAGAATGGTCTGGTTTTAACCAGGCTAGTGTCTGGGGGTAAGTTAGCCTGGGGTTAAGGTGTCTTTGGTCTAAATTAAGTCAGTCTTTATTTTTGTGAAACAGTCTAACTTGCATTAGCCTAGTCTATGAGCACATTATAGACTCGTCTAACACTATAGACCGGCCTAAAATAGCTTTGTGAAACCGGCCCATGATTTTGATCAAGAGAAAATCAAATGAAATGGTGCTTTTGTGTGAAGGACATTATAGTGTGTTTTTTTTTCTTTAAGACTAATGGCAGGTGCGATTGCAGTCTCTATCTTTATCCGCAGATTCACCCTCTCCAGGCTTAAAACGCAGCAATAATGGAAGGGGAAAGCAAGAATTGATCCGTGTTAAAAGCCACTCGCTCCATTTGTCAGTGTGGGACAGAGCGGCGGGTTCTGGAAGAGCTCCAGTGGACGTTAAGAGCGAGAACAGGTCCGACCGTGACAGAAAATACATCATTAGCTCGACGTCTTCGTCTCTGAGCCATTAGAAACGAGAGCTCCTGCTGTAACACCGAGCCAAAGACATTAACACTGATGCTTAACACGTCACACCGGCACTAAAGACTGTGTTTAATGCTAAACGCCATCATTTAAAGGGTTAATTCACTCAAAAATGAATTCTGTGTTCATTTATTCATGCTGTTCCAAACTCATGTGACTTTCTTTCTTTTGTGGGACACAAGTGGAGGTTGTTTAGATGAATGTCAGGCTTTTCTTTTCTTTTAATGAAGATAAATGGGGACTTGAGTCTAAAAAATGACCCAGAAAAGTAGTACGACTTGAATAGATGCTTCTTAACCCTGTAAAGGCTGACATATGAAATAATAGTCATAATAGTATACACTACTTTCGTCAAAATATATAAATTATCTTTTTTTTTTATTCATTGTTGAGTATTATATTTGCTAAATCAGGCTTTTATGGCTCATAAAGTCTGATATAGTGAGAATATGGAGGAAAAAACTTCTATAAATATGCAATTTGGTGCAGATGCTGATATTTATATGAACAAAAAGTGATGAAATTCTGATGCATATAATGTAAATCAATGAGATCTTTATAACAGTATAGCAGATACTTACATAAAATGCATGTAAATATCAATATCTGCCAATAATATGTCTTAGTAAGATGATATTTAAATGCTTAGTTTTATGATCAAAGCTCGTTTTAAAACCTATAATGCAACGCATGATTGAACAAATAAACCTTCCTCAAAAGCCTGATGATCATATTGAGATTTTTCTTTAAAAAATTATAAATCAAGTAAACCTGAGTCGCTTCAGTCCAATTTAAATATTACGAACATTATCAGAGTTATTCTTGCGTTTAGGCTACTTTATAAAAAATCTGAGATTTGACAGCAGAAAGACTCGTGAAGCTCGAGCTGAAGGAGGACGTTTGGACAATTACACTAAAAGACTTGATTACTTGATTAAAAAAAAAAAAAAAAAAACGTTTAAATTATTAATCAGCATATTTTTGATCATGTTCATAATTTAAATAAATGTGCATACCAGATAAGATACAGTAGGCTTAAGGTTGCCAACTTACCATGACATGATGATGATGATGATGATGATGATGATGTATGTTTTATGGCACAATAATGTTCTGAACACACCTGTGATGCTGATCCTGTTATAATGGTCCACTAGAGCAGGTTTCTGGTGGCTCAGATCATCTGCAGGTAGTGACACACACACACACACACACACACACACACAATAAGTTAAGACTGCGTCTGTGGCACTGGAGAAATAAGACATTAAAGTGGAGGAGTGATCATGCTTTCTTCACATCTTCATCTGTCTTCAGTGTGTAATGTTGCCGTTTGATCATGATAAATCTCTGCAAAGTCACACAGTTCTTCTCTATATCAGTGTCAGTGTTTCTGAACTCCTGAAACGCCTTCATTGTAGTCTTGAGTTTCTTCCGGGAACGAACACGTCACAATATTCCTCATTTAAATAATTCATGCGCAGAATAAAGGGGCGGGGCCTGGTTGAGTAAGTTAGTAGTGTGTTTAACTGGCGGTTATGGGAAGGGGCGGGACATTTCCCAAACACACTCGAAGCGCTCGACCAATCACAACACACTGATCCAGCCGACCAATCAGAGCACAGTGTGCTTTTCAGAAGGAGGGGCTTCATAGAGACAGGAACTAAACAGAGCGTTACTGACAGACTGGGAAGAGAGGAGCCGCAACAATGGAGAATATGAGGAAAATAATCAACATTCAAGCAGGAAAACCTGTTCTAGTAGAGCCTGAAACAACATCAAGACTCAAAGGGCATAATATGAGCTCTTTAAAACTTTCCTCCAGCGTTTCTCAACGTTAGTATTAAATTTACACAGAATATGAGGTGAATATTTGCTTTTTCATCAGTACTTTATTTCATTAAAAAAGAGAGTGAGATGCACATTTTCACAGACATGCAAATATATATGCAAAAGAGGGAGAAGAGACATGAAAAGTGTCCAAACACTGAAAATATTTCCCCTATTTTTCATTTAATTTGGAATAAAAAACTCCCTGGTGGCATTTATATTAACTTTTAGCCAGTATTTAATATTGAACATAATGAAACATGCGGGTAATTAGCAGTCGCCTTTTCATAATGCAATATCTGAACAATTTGATTTTGTGGGATGTTTTAATAGTTATTTTTAGGGAGCGCTTAACATCTGTGTAACACACACATCAAATGTTAGAATTATTTACAACAGCAATAACAATAATCAAGTGTACCAACAATTACAAGAAGCAGCACAAAACAATAACAAGTGATTATTGTGAATTACTCTGCTCATGTAATCATGTTAAAGGACTTAATCAATAAAGCAATCAGTCTAAATTGAGCACTAAAGTAATTACTCTGCGTCATGAACGCTGTAATGCAGAGTGGATTGGAGACAGCACATCTAATCATAAGAGAGGCGTTTAGGGAATAGCAACTCAATATCTTATAAATCTCCATCATATTTTTTTGGCACATTGTCTCTTATGACTTTTTAGTACCTTCATCTTGGGCGAGACGCCCGGAAAACTAAGAGTCAAACAGTGCAACATTAAATCTCTGATTTAATCCACACAGGCTTTTATTAGAAGATTATATGATGGATTGATCTTGTTGATGTAACCTTTTTGCAAGTGGTTTCCCACATTTGCTTTTTTTCCCCTAGATATTTTGTCCACTAAATACTAGTCTTTCTGAGCACTTCACATCTCAACTTTGGCTGTTTAAAGAAAGAAATTTGGATTAAATAATGATTTTGTACATCTACATTTTAATTAAATGAGGCGCGCATATGTATGTTAAAATACACATGAAAAGTGTCCAAACACTGAAAATATTTCCCCTATTTTTCCTTTAATTTAAAATCACAAACTCCTCGGTGGCATTTATATTAACTCCAATATTAAGCCGGTATTTAATATTGAACATGATGAAACATGCGGGTAATTAGCAGTCGCCTTTTCATAATGCAATATCTGAACAATTTGTGGGATATTTTAATAGTTATTTTTGCACCACAAAACTGAAACTAAAACCATTTTTGTTACTTAAAATTTTTTTTAACTTATTTTATACTTAGCAAGGTGTCAACACAACATTTTTCATTTTCATATAGTTCAACTTGGTGTATTAAAATAACAAACTTAAAAATGTATTTAAAAAAATGGACTAAAACTAACTAAAATTAAAATGAAAACAGCAAATATAAAATAAATATCAAGTTTGCAAAGATGTAAGAAACTATAATAGCATCTCAATCTAAAATAACACGGACACTAGCAAGACTGTTTATCCAATCAATGCAATATTGGGAAAGTGTTCGAGAAACAATAATTAGTCATCAAAAGTAGCGTTTGCCGAGGCAAACATCATCACGGTTTCACACCTACACGTGAATTATAAGATTAATAGTCATTTTTTTTCTTCCAAAAACTGTAAATTTAACAGTATTTTACTGTAAAATGACATGTAACGAATGTAAATGTCGCTGTAGATTTAGCAGCACAGTACTGTAAAAACCTACAGTACATAATACTGTAATTTGCATTGCATTCTGGGTAATTTTGTTTGAGCGGGAACATTTTACAGTATATTTCAGTGTTCCTGTAACCTGGCTGTAATATGCCAGGCAATAATACAGAGTTGCTGTAAACAGAGCCGAGCACATTAATACACATACGGTAAAAATACAATACATTTGAACAAATGCAGTAAAAATACAGTAAAGTACTGTTTTGTAGTTTACAGCGCTGATCTTGTGTACTGTACAGTAAATTACAGTAGTTACTGTAAATCAAAATACAGAAGCTTGATGGCAACCGTGCCACCAGTACTGTAACAATACAAGAAAATCGGTAACAGTGTATAGTAAGGGAATTTACCAATTAACAGGTTTTTACAGTCTTTCGGTATTAAAATGATTTTGTTTTATTAATTTACAGTGTAGGTTAAGGCTTTGCTCAAACCCGTATTACTTTTCTAAGTGATCCGTTAATATGGTTTTCGTCTGGCGGAGGATAAAACAGGAAAATATCCCTCAGATGCTTTTGATTCGGATCAAGTGAAGAGAACCGCCTGAATTATTCTCCACACCCTGGGCATCTTCTGTTGTGCTTTATTATTTAAAAACTATTTTACAGCATCAAAGCGAAGTGTTATTAAAACATCAACAAGAAGACAGCGGCGGCGTCATGTGACCAGCGGGCCTCAGGTATTGATCTACTGTTCTTTCGGCTGTAAATGTCAATCGATCTGATCTTGTGGAAGAATCTGATAAACAGGGCGACTCTGTATAGTTTGCTATTCTTGCCCTCGTCTGAGCTGCATAAACACCGCCACGGATGATGAAAATGATGTCAAACTGTATTATAAATAAAATATGTTATTTAACAGACTCCGGGAGGAGAATGCATTCAATATTTAGGGATCAAAATTCTTTTGGAGAAGCAGCTTTGGCAGGCGACCAGAGGTTCCTCAGTCCCAGCGAACTCAGGTGATCACAGTACAATCACATCTGTGGTGTCCTCCTGATCTCTGAATGAACATAACACAGGTAAAACACACGTATAGACTAAATCACCGTCCTTTAGTCTATCAAAAGTGCTGTCATAGTGGGACAGAATAAACATCACTATATTTCTCTATAAGTTTCTTAAGGAAAAAAGACGTGTTTAATATTATATAAAGTCAAAGCTGCTTTGATACACTCTGTATTGTATAAAGCACTCAAGGTGACTTGACTACAGTCACTACTGAGGACGTCTAAGCCAACATAATAACTAAATAAATCTATTTTTGTTTTGAAGCAAGAATAAACCTGAAGATTTTAATGAAATGCACAATCTTCATTTCCATAGTAAACCCCCTCTCTGAGGTCAGCGTTTGTGTTGGTCATGTGTGTCGTGTTTGTGTCATTTAGCACATGTTTAGCGCAATGATGGTGAGCTAACGGAGTCAGACAGCCGTGTCTCTGTGTGTGTGTGTGTGTGTGTGCCGAGAGCGCGCGACACACCCGCTGTGCTCAACTTCCCGGGAAAATGTTTAGTAACAGTGTTTGATGGAGCCGCGTCAAATGTGAACTTGGCAGCTCCAGCAACATATGTGCATTTATTAACACACACACACACACACACACACACACACACACAGCCAGAACTGAGTATTATAAACAGCGCTGCCGCGTAATGTTGTCAAACGGCCGCTAACATGCAGATACTAATGGAATCCGCACAAAATAATAATAATAATTTACTCACCTCATGTTGTTCCAAAAACACGTGACCTTCTATTTTCTGTGGAAAACAAACATATTGTTGGTTTTCATGCAGAAAGTCCCAACTGAGACTTAAGGACACATACAAGTAGTCCAAATGATTTATGAATCGTGAACAAATCAAACTGTTTTTAGTTTTGTTTTAGTTTAGTTGTAGTTTTGTTTTACCATGTTGTAAAAGCCCATTTTGGGGTGGAAGCAGAAACACTGTTTTCATGTGTGTATCTTTAAATGCAAATGAGCTGCTGCGCCCCGCCCCCATTTCCAGAAGAGGGCGGAGCCTCTACAGCTCATGCCTCAGAGGCCCTGTCCCAAATGGCGCACTTCATGCGGACTTTCGGTCTCGTGGACTTGAATTGCGCGTGCTCGCTGAGTCTACGAGTCCGTAGGCCGTCCCATTCAGCATTTTACCACTCTGAAGTGTGCTCAGCAGCGCCCCCTTTGTACCCTTGAAGCGGTCTTCCACGAAGCCCGCATAGATGCAGGCTCCACGCACTTTAACTACCCAGGAATCCTTGCGAAAGGCCAATCAGACAACAGATGGGAGGAGATTTCACTCACGGATAATTGTTGACATGGCTGAGAAGAAAATATTACTGTTTGTATGACCTAAATGTACATTTTACCAGTTGTTACCTACAGTTTATACAAACATTATGGTCATCGACCAGTGGTTGATGTCTCAAATACGATCGCATTATGATTCATTAAATAAATAGAACCGAATGGCAGGGCTTTACTGAGTCATATGTAAACATAGTATGAATATTGAAACCTGTAAATTGAAAAAAATATGTTTAAATTATGTTTTAAAATTGTAATCTTAGTTCAAATGGAACATTATGTATTATTATGTACAACTGTATACATCATTTAAATAAGCATGATATATCTATTGTCTAATGCCCAGGTGATATACATAATATCAAAATATAGAACTGTAAAATTAGGCTGTGTAGTTGACATGCAGATAAGACGTCGGAGCGCAAAAATGTGATTTCTCCTGTCCAACAACAACCAGACCGTTATTTCCGGCATGCCGATCGAGTCTGTCCCAAAAATACCTCTCAATGTGCCCTCGTGGACTCGCGCCAAGGGCCCTATAGGTCTGCACTACATGACGTCACCAACGTGTGGACTCTGAGGAAGTCCACAAGTCCGGAGTGTGCCATTTGGGACAGGGCCAGATACTAAACTTCCTTTAACTTTGAACATGGCGGACTGTGTACAGCTCACTCAGGGGGAGGAGCTAAGCTAATAGGGCAGATTCCTCTCCAGGAGTGGGCGTGGCCTATTGTGACGTCACAATGTATAAACTTTATGATTTATGGGGAATATAAAAAAAGGAGTGAGTGGATGTTTACCATTATAGGGTGGTTATAAACACATTTATGATTAATCAACAAATGAATTTCGGTGATAAGCAGGCTACACTTTTTTAATGTATGCTGAAGTGAACTTCTTTCTCACAAGGGTTTATAGTGCCCTTTTGAGCTTGGAAATCTCTCTTTAACATTATAATGATATTTGGCCATCAAAACAAGTGTTATTGTATGTTTAGCCAAAGATCTGCCACTCCAGTATCTCCAGACACTCATCTGAGGAAAAACACGCGGTGTTTAGCAGAGAAGCGTCACTTTACAGGGGATTTGCTCATGATTGATTCTGTGTGGCGTTTGTCAGCGTGAACTGTGCCGTAGCTCCTGCCCCACGGATTACCATCATCCTGAGCTGTCCAACACACTCACGCCTTAAAACAAGAGACGCCAACAAGAGACTGAAGTGTGTGAAAGACAAGAGCTGGAGGAGTGTGTGTGACTGTGCTTACGGTATCAGCCTCATAATCCGGATTCATTTGAAAACGGCGTTTTCGTTTAAAAGCACTGGGGCAATTCC
Source organism: Leuciscus leuciscus (assembly GCF_965113295.1). Classification (NCBI taxonomy): domain Eukaryota; kingdom Metazoa; phylum Chordata; class Actinopteri; order Cypriniformes; family Leuciscidae; genus Leuciscus; species Leuciscus leuciscus. Next base: position 3,492,835 of record NC_138732.1, on the reverse strand, counting down.
ACGCAAAACTGTCACATCCATAACGCTAACACAATGCCATGGTATTTAGTTGGCGTTATGGATGTGACAGTTTTGCGTGGAATTGCCCACTGGCGTTTTCCGACGTTTCTTGAGAAACTTTTGGAAAATGCCTGAAAACACTAAATTCACCTTTACAGCGCACGCGTAAAACCTCACTGAGATGATACAGACGGGAAACTAAATAGAGTTACCGCACAATTCTTCTGACAGGATCATTTTATTTAGCTAAATATCTCAGCATTCACTGATCGTCCAGGTGTCACTCACTCACTATTATATGTTTGGTCTAAAACTTCTCTCATGTTTTACCGCAGGACACCAAATGTGAGAACATTTTCTGTCATCTTTGCAGGACTGTGATATGAAGAGTGGCCAAATAATAACGTTCACAATAATACGTTTTCGTTTGAAAACGCATCTTTTTCTCTCCGTTTTGGCCTTCCGTCCACACTGAGACGGCGTTTTTATTAATGAAAACTTAGGCCCCGTTTACACGTACATGGTTATTTTGAAAAGCGGAGACATTTCCCTTCGGTTGTGCCCCTCGTTTACACGCAAACAGAGAATTCTGAGCAGAGAATTTCAAACTGAAAAACGATTCTTTCTAAAAACTCCGGCCAGAGTGGAGATTTTTGAAAACTCTGTTTGCATGTAAACTGAGAAAAACTGAGTTCTAGGCAGTCGACGTCACAGTATACGACAGAACTTGCACTGCGTCAAAGGTGTGACCTATATTTTCGTGATTCTGATTGGCTAACATGGGCTTGAGCTTCTCGTTACACTGCCACCTACAGGTTTGGCATGCTCTTGATGGCATATACACAGGTTTGTTTGTGTAAACGAACACTTTTTATGAAAATAACCGGCCACGTGTAAACGTAGCCTGAGACAGCGTTTTTATTAATGAAAACTAAGCTTTTTGAAAACGCTCTCCAAAGTGGATAAATTTGAAAACGCAGTTTTCGCATTATAAAGTGTCAAAATGGAGGGATTTTAAAACGATGACGTAAGTTTAGTCATGTAACGCATATTGTACCAATAGATATTCATGTTTATACCGATCTTTTCACTTTCACAGTCGCTAAAATATGTTACTTTGCTCACTCTTCATATCACAGTCCTGCAAAGATGACAGAAAATTTACTCACATTTGCTTTCCTGCAGTAAAACATGAGAGAAGTTGCGTTTTAAGCCCGGGACACACCAAACCGACGCCGACGAACTAGCGCTGATGAAAGCCGACTGTGTTGTCGCCTCGCGTCGGGGGAAAAGCTGCATTTGAACACAGAGAGAACAGCCGACTGTCAGCTAGCATGCGTGTAAATGAGACAACTGCCTATTTCGCTATATATCCTCTATATTCGTCATTCAAAAAGGGAAACCGACGCTGCAGATACACACACCGTAAACAAAAGCAGTGCATGCTTACCGTTTTGAATATCAATCCTGCTAAACACTTTCTTCATGCACTCCGCTCATGTTAATATTGAAATATTGGCCAAGGAACACTCAGGTAAGATGACGTAACATCAGAGTGTCTATCTGTACCAGTTTGACTTCTTTGCTCGCTGTTTTGCTATTATCCTCGTGCACTGATTCGTTCACTAAGCTGAACAGCCAATCAGAGTTCTCTCTCACACCGACGGCCCGACGCCGATTCAACATGTCGAATCGTCCGGAAAAAAGCAGACGAGGACCAATTTCAGCCGGCGGTGCGGAACACACTGAGAGAGTCGGCCGACGCACAGAAACCGTCCGTCGGCTTGGTGTCAAGTCAAGTCAAGTCAAATTTATTTGTATAGCGCTTTTCACAATACAGATTGTATCAAAGCAGCTTCACAGTATTAAATTAAAATAATACAACAAAGTTTGTTTCAAGAGGAATTTATTGATTGATAAAATAAAATTAAATATCCCCAAAATATCCCCAACTGAGCAAGCCAAAGGCAACAGTGGCAAGGAACCGAAAAACTCCATCAAGTGACCTAATGGTGTCCTAAAACTCCATCAGGTGACCTAATGGTGTCCTAAAACTCCATCAGGTGACCTAATGAAGAAAAAAAACCTTGGGAGAACCCAGGCTCAGTCGGGGGCCAGTTCTCCTCTGGCATTTATGAGCTAGAGGCCGGATTGTAGTTTGAACTGTAGGATTATATGAATGCCTGGCTGAAGAGATGCGACTTTAATCTAGTTTTAAACTGGGAGAGCGAGTCTGAGCAACGAACAGTATCAGGAAGACTATTCCAGAGTTTTGGAGCCAAATGTGAAAATGCTCTCCCTCCTTTGGTGGTTCTGGATATCCTAGGTATGACCAAAAGCCTTGAATTTAGTGATCTTAAAGAGCGCGATGGATTATAGGGAGATAGAAGATCCGTTAAATAGACTGGAGCTAAGCCGTTTAGGGCTTTATAAGTCAGTAGCAATACCTTGTAATTAATACGGAACTTTATAGGTAACCAATGCAGTGATGATAAAATCGGTGTTATATGATCATATTTTCTTGATCTCGTAAGAACTCTAGCCGCTGCATTTTGGACTAACTGTAGTTTGTTTATTGAGGATGCAGGACAACCAGCTAGTAAAGCATTACAGTAATCCAGTCTCGAGGTCATGAATGCATGAACTAACTTTTCTGCATCAGAAACTGATAGCATATTACGTAGCTTAGCAATGTTTCTAAGGTGGAAAAAGGCTGTTTTTGTAACATATGAAATATGATTTTCAAAAGACAGGTTGCAATCGAGTATAACACCCAGGTCTTTTACTGTAGAGGATAAAGTAACAGGACATCCTATGATGTTAAAGTTGTATTGTGCGGGGTTTTTTTGAACCGATAAGTATTACCTCTGTCTTGTCTGGATTTAATAAAAGAAAATTACGCGTCATCCAATCTTTTATATCTTTAACACACTCTGTCAATTTGGAAAATTTAGCGTTTTCATCCGGCCGTGATGAAATATATATTTGAGTGTCATCAGCATAACAATGGAAACTAATTCCATGTTTCCTTATAATATTTCCAAGTGGCATCATATATATTGAGAATAACAGAGGGCCTAACACAGATCCCTGCGGCACTCCATAGTTTACTGGAGTTATGATCGATTTTTCTCCATTTAAATAGACAAAATGGTAGCGGTCAGATAGGTATGATTTGAACCAGCTTAATGCTTGTCCTTGAACACCAGTGTAATTTTGTAGTCGATCTAAGAGTAATGTGTGATCTATAGTATCGAACGCAGCACTAAGATCAAGTAAAACTAGTATTGAGATACAGCCTTGGTCAGAAGCTAAAAGTAAATCATTTGTGATTTTAACGAGCGCAGTTTCAGTGCTATGATGCGGTCTGAATCCTGACTGAAACTTTTCATAGATATCATTTTGTTGCAAGAAAGAGCCCAGTTGAGCGGACACCACTTTTTCTAATATTTTAGACATAAATGGAAGATTTGAAATGGGTCTATAATTTGCTAGATTATTATGATCTAATTGTGGTTTCTTAATGAGAGGTTTTATAACTGCCAGTTTAAATGTTCTTGGAACATGACCTAAAGATAAAGACGAGTTAATAATATTGAGGAGAGGCTCTTCCACTACAGGTAACACTTCTTTCAGTAGTTTAGTTGGTATAGGATCTAATAAACATGTTGTTGTTTTAGATGAAGTGATAAGTTTATTTAACTCTTTTTGTTCTATAGTTGTAAAGCACTGTAATTGTTCTTGCGGGGTGATAATTGAAGCTGAATTATAAGGCGCGATTGAAGATTGAACGTTTACAATTGTGGTTCTGATGCTTTCTATTTTCTCAGTGAAGAAGTTCATGAAATCATTACTACTGAACTGTAACGGGATATTTTGTTCGGGTGACGTCTGTTTATTTGTTAGTCTAGCCACGGTGTTAAATAAAAACCTTGGATTGTTTTGGTTGTTTTCTATTAGTTTGCGGAGGTGCTCAGCCCTGGCCGCTTTTAGGGCCTTTTTATAACGTGACATACTGTCTTTACACGCGATTCTAATGACCTCTAAATCTAGATTATCTACGTGTATGTTAAAATCTCCAACAATTAATGCTTTATCAACATTGACTAATAGGTCTGAGAGAAAATCTGCAAACTCTTTTAGGAAATCAGCGTAAGGCCCTGGCGGTCTATATACAGTAGCCAAGGCTAGAGATAATAGGGATGTTTTTCTAACATCTAAGAGCGTAACATTTAGTACAAGTACTTCAAATGAAATAAACTTATAACCCGTTTTCTGTGTAACATTGAGAATATCTCTATAGATGGTTGCAACACCGCCGCCACGACCAATCAGACGGGGCTCATGCTTATAACAGTATCCAGGAGGAGTAGACTCATTAATACCGAAATAATCATTTGGTTTAAGCCAGGTTTCAATAAGGCAAAGTACATCGAAGCTATTATCTGTGACTATTTCATTTACAATAACTGCCTTAGGTGTGAGTGATCTAATGTTTAGAAGACCTAGCTTTAGAAATAGTTTTTGTTTACTAATAGCAACATTTTGTTTTAATAACAATTAGATTTTTCCTAGATCCTGCAGTAGATTTATTATTTGATCTCACTAAACGAGGAATAGACACAGTTTCTATGCAATGTTCTACACTAGTATTTATATCAGTTAAATTGGTGCAGCAGAGACTATGATTTGGACTTTTGGTTACTAGTCAAAGGGTATTTAACATTTTGGAGATGTTATCGGACAGAATATCCGTTCCGAATCTGCTTGGGTGTAAGCCATCAGCACGGAAAAGCCTAGGACGCTCCCAAAACAGATTCCAATTATTTACAAAGAGCAGTTTCTGCTCATTGCACCATGACATTAACCATTCATTTAGCGCAAATAATCTGCTGAACTTTTCATGCCCTAGTCGGTACGTGGGAAGCGGTCCTGACACAATGATCGTTGTTTCAGGCGATGTGCTGCGTACCGTATCGATTAGATTCCTGAAGTCTTTCTTCAGAATCTCCGTCTGGCGCAGCCTGATGTCGTTCACTCCCGCGTGCAGGACCACAGTTCCGACGCGCTCGTCACCGTTCAGGATCTCGGGAACGCGAGCAGCGATTTCAGAAACACGAGCACCAGGAAAGCAGTGACTGTGCACCTTACTTTTACCTAACGTAGCGTGTACGTGCCGAACGATGGAATCGCCGATGATCACAGCATCGCGTTCTGTTTCGCGAAGAGGGGAGAAGCGGTTTTGTGTGGATAACTCGAAAACCGGGAGGGTCGGAGAAAGTCTTGGTCTAAACCTGACTCGCGTCTTCCGCTGCGGAACCACCCAGGCTTCGTGGTGGCGTGTTGGAGCCGGAGTGAACGAGACCATGGCTGATCGCGACCGATGCTGAGGAACGCACGGAGTAGACGCGGTCGGAGTCAGCGGGTTAGTAACGTTAAACACTGATTTGTGTGCATCGGCGCGTGATGTTTCAAGAGACAAACACCGGTCTCTCAGCTCGGCCTGTCTCAATAAAAGGTCGTGGATCTGTTTCTTAACAGCTTCCAGCTCAGACTGCAGTGCGTGCAGCTCAAATGTGTCCTCACCTGCACCAAACGGTAGACTACTTACATCTGATATATTCGCCATTTTAACAGATGGACAGTGAGTTAGCAACGAAGCTACCAGTGATGCTATCAATATTAATACTAATTTATGACTGAAGTCTTGGATATAATCCGTTTTTTTTTTTAGTGGTAGGGGTGTAGAGTAGACGCACGATAGGCGGAAAAAAATTTTGTTTGTAAATGAGTGTGGAGAAGACGCGTTCAGCCGTGATCCACGGACGTACCTTTAAGAGTATCCAGCGTTGGATCACTAATAGGCTTGAGACGCGTCTGCTCAACAGTCCGCGTTGTAACTATGAGGTTTGAGCAGTAACGTTAGTGCTTCTCAGCGAGGAAGTAGAAAATGTTCGTTGTAAGTGAGTTTAAAGAGAAAAATCAAGAATTATAAATCAAATCGATAGAGCTCCAAAAACAACAACGCGTTCAGACGCGACGCATGCGGTGTGTCCTGGGCTTTAGACCAAACATATAATAGTGAGTGAGTGCATCGGACGCTTCAGTGAATGATGAGATATTTTGCTAAATAAAATGATCCTGTCAGAAGAATTGCGCAGTAAGTCTATTATTTATTTTTCCGTCTGTATCATCTCAGTGAGGTTTTGTGGGGTTTTACGCATGGGCAGTAAAGGTTAAAGGCCCGTACACACCGGGACGAATTTCGCGCGCGATATTCGCCGACGTTTAACGCGTCGTGACTAAACAAAGGGCGCCAATGTGAGTGTGCACACCGACGCGAAAAACGCCACGCGTAAAAGCGTAATTTTTTTTTAAACGCCTCGGGTTCGTTTTTTTGGTTTGACGCGCCGTGTCAAAAACTATCCGACCAATGAGATTGGCGCTTTTGCTCACGTGTCTGGAGCTTCTGAAGTTACAGTAAAACACAACTTGGGGGCGCTCAAACACAAAACGGTCTTGCCGAGCACACATACGTAACAGCGAAGAAGATATACGCCAAGTAGCGTCTACACTGCCCATAGACAGACACTGCCGGGAAGAAATGACGAGGAAGATGCAAGGCAAGATGAATGTAGAGCTGCTGGTCTCGTTGGTGTCGGAATAAAGAACTATATGACAAACGCGACAGCGACTACAAAAATCTTGTTAAAAGAGAACTGTTATGGAGTGGTATTGCAGAGTATATACTGTTATGGAGTGGTATTGCAGAGTATAGACTGTCATGGAGTGGTATTGCAGAGTATAGACTGTTATGGAGTGGTATTGTATTTCTGTTTTACATTAAGCGCCATCTAATGTCAGGGAATGAATTTGCATGTTCACTCGGCTCATCGTCAGCGAAAAACGCTTGGGTGTGAACACAAAAAACGCGTTGAAAAACGCTGGCGAATAACGCGCGCCGATATTCGTCCCGGTGTGTACGGGCCTTGAGTGTGTTCAGGCGTTTTCCAAAAGTTTTCATCCACACTGACACGTCGGAAAACGCTAGTGTGAACGGAGAGCGTTTTTTAAACGAAAACGAAAACGCGTTTTTTAAATGTTTCACATGTTTTTGGTAAAAAAATTTAATTAAATAAAAAAATCTCTAATTTAGGCTTAAACGATTCATATGCACATAAACATTATTCGATTATATATCAGTTGAAATACAAGCTTTTGTAACGTAAATCAAACTAAACATACCTCTAAATGAACAAGAAATCCATCAACATTGTTAACAACAATCAGCTGCAGGTAGCTAGAAAACCCGCCATCTTTCCTGAGAGAAACTTAGGGCAGCTAAAAGAGGCTGACCAATCATTGATTAGTCCACTTCAAAGTCTGATTGGTGTTGCTGTTGCTTAAAGGTTGTATCAGCGATTGTGGGTGACGTCACTTCTGTTTGTGTTTGAAGTGAGATCCCAAACAAACCAAGTTAGCTCGCCCCTCCCTCCCATTTCGTGCATCATGAAAAAAAACGATCATGCACGCGCATTTCTTAAAGCGACAGACACATAATATTCAGATCAACGTTCTCTACCTCAATGAGCATATATGTCGCCTACGTTAGCTAGAGCTACCCAAGATAAGTCGAGCTTCGCTCATATTTTTTCAAGAAGGATATTTTCACACACAGTTCACATCCAAACAAGTCAGCACTAGCAGCTACTCACCTGTCCAGAAGAAACAGTGCAACCTTGCCGACTCGTGTTTTGGAATAAACACGATGGTATTCCCTCGCCATAATCCTCCTCCTCCTCTTGGGGATTAGTCTCAGCCTCAGACGTCACGCCCACGGAACGTTGGCTAAACGTCTGATGCATATGGTACACTTAACTGGAAACACTTCAGGAATGTCGAAGTCGTCATCTGATTGGTTGAATTTTATCGGATTTCCTGGGGCCGCGAGTGTCGCGTTTATTTTCGGTCCGCCGGGAAACAAATGTCATGACGCCAAAACCCCTCGTGGAAGAAGAAAGCCGTTGTTTTTACAACTGAGACAATGAGCGCTTACCACGATCATCTAAACGCTGTATTTTCAAAAGTATGTGAAGTTCGCGGCTCCATTGATGCAGTAAACTTGCACAAGGTTCTTGAATGAATAATTTATTAGATGCACGCCGGTCTGTTATTGTAGGGACATCAACATTATATTGTCACGCCCCTAAATATGACGCGGTACAAAACAAACTGTGATTGGTTGTGTTACATGTCAGTCAAACGTCCTCTTGGGCGGTCCTTGGCCAAGAAATGCTGCAATAGAGTCCAGACCTTCTGCCGTCAGTCTGAAGGTCTGACTATGCGATGGATAAGACACATGCCTTTGGTGTGAGAGACCCGGGTTCGAATCCACTGTGAGACACCAATGTCTCCCTGAGCAAGACACTTAACCCCTAGTTGCTCCAGAGGCGTGCGACCTCTGACATATATAGCAATTGTAAGTCGCTTTGGATAAAAGCGTCAGCTAAATGAATAAATGTAAAAAATGTAAATGTACTTGGGGATTGACTCAGCCATGTTCAATTTCTCTTGTTCGTTGATAGACGCTGGCTTCTTCTTCTTCAGCTCCGACTTCGCGTGCAGCCGACCTCACAACACCCTCCCCCTGTCGGTGATTGGTTGGAACACTATTTATTTTGGTTTTGAGTGGTTGGTGAAACCAATTGTTTTTGTGAGCAGATCTCAGAGCCTAGGCTGCCTACAGAGACGCAGTGTTTTGACGGCCTGCTTATGGGGCGGGCAGCTAGCGGATCATTAGGAAAGATTAGATGAATGTGATCATTTATGTTTGGGCCTGAAATCACAGATACAACCTTTAACTCTGTTACTTATACACATTTATCAATGAGGTGTCCAGCCACATTGAGCGTTTTCTATAATGGATATGGTAAGAAAATGATTAACGTGTAATTAAACGCGTTGCGTTCATATTCTGGGCTCATCGGATTGTTTATACATAGTATGGTTTATTAATATGATGTGTACTGAGTTTGGTCTTTTAATATCACTGTCTTAGTAGGAGAGAGCGGGGCACAAAGTAACGCTTTTTGACTTTCTCAGTTTGTGTAAATCTACTTATGGTTCAGAGTATTAATTTTTTCCCCAAATTAATTTCCCACATGTCTAGTACAATTATGTGGTTTTGTTTTATTCATACAGTGTATACTTTTTTCTTGATATACCCCGAAATAATGGAAGTGAAATGTGACAACATGCCCTATAGGCGGGGTACATTGTAACATGTGAGGGGCACATTGTAACATGTGAGGGGCACATTGCAACATGTTAGGGGTACATTGTAACATGTTAGGGGTACATTGTAACATGTGAGGGGCACATTGTAACATGTGAGGGGCACATTGCAACATGTTAGGGGTACATTGTAACATGTGAGGGGCACATTGTAACGTGAGGGCACATTGTAACATGTGAGGGGCACATTGTAACATGTGAGGGGCACATTGTAACATGTGAGGGGCACATTGTAACATGTGAGGGGTACATTGTAACATGTGAGGGCACATTGTAACATGTGAGGGCACATTGTAACATGTGAGGGGCACATTGTAACATGTGAGGGGCACATTGTAACATGTGAGGGGCACATTGTAACATGTGAGGGCACATTGTAACATTTGAGGGGCACATTGTAACATGTGAGGGGCACATTGTAACATGTGAGGGCACATTGTAACATGTGAGGGGCACATTGTAACATGTGAGGGGCACATTGTAACGTGAGGGCACATTGTAACATGTGAGGGGCACATTGTAACATGTGAGGGGCACATTGTAACATGTGAGGGCACATTGTAACATGTGAGGGGCACATTGTAACATGTGAGGGCACATTGTAACATGTGAGGGCACATTGTAACATGTGAGGGGCACATTGTAACATGTGAGGGCACATTGTAACATGTGAGGGCATGTTATTTTTAAAATTAAAAATTAAAAATTATTTTTTAATAATTAAATATAAACTCATTTTTGAGTTTTGACTATGAACACAGGAAAACACAGCTATACAACAAAGTTCAAAACAAATAAATAATTTGTAATTTCTGAACACTGACTCTCAGTCTTTATTCACCTTTTTCTCATGTTTTCTCAATAGAATTAATAAAAGTATAGAATATAATAGCATATTTCTAATAGGGGCACATTGTAACGCAGTGTTACAACATGCCCCCGCCTGCACAACTGGGATTTAAACGGCTAGTGTCTTCTGCTAGTTAGCGAAGCATTAAATAACTATCTCAACTGTTAAATAACATATTGGAGATTAAAATAATATCCGATTTGTCTAATTTTAAATAAACACAAAAAATAGAGATGAAAAATTAACGCAAGTAAGAAATTTACTTTTGCTTTGGTTTAATAAATGTCTATGAATTTCTCAATTTTTTCTCTATATAGTGTTGATATGGCAACTACTAAATACACCAAGTTTCGTCATGCTAGCATGTGTATTTAAAACAAGTGTGTTACAACTAGCCCCGTGTTACGTTAAGTAAGCCACGTTAAGCGTTTTCAACGTTAAGCGTTTTAGAATGTCCCAACGAAATGTATCCGGATTAATGTAGACGTAGCCTAAAGTGTGTGAAAGACAAGAGCTGTGTGTGTATGGCAAGCCGTTTTAGCTTAAATTGTACCCAGCGTTACTCGTCATAAATGCATTTTTACTAGTAAGAATTCAATTAGAGAGCTCTACAATTCAATTCTTTCTAGTAGCAATTACTATTAGAGAGCTCTCCAATTCAATTATTATGACCATATAGGGATTGTCAAAGTTTTTTTTTTTTTTTTTTTTTTTTTGTCACCTTACTGAATTTTTCGTCAACGATACCAGGGACACCGAAGCACCGGGGAACATGAAATTTGGTGGGCATGTAGCCCCACTAGACTTCTACGGAAAAATTTCGTTTGGTCCCCGGGGGCCACTCCCCCCCCCGCGCTGGGCCCCCCCAAAACCCAAAAAATTCATTTTTTCCTAAATAACTACCTGAACCGTGGCGCCGAGGATGAAGAAATTTTTATGGTATGTTGGTCTACTAGACTTTTACGGAAAAATTTCGTTTGGTCCCCGGGGGCCACTTCCCCCCCCGCGCTGGGGCCCCCGTAAATTTTTCGTCAACGATACCAGGGACACCGAAGCACCGGGGAACATGAAATTTGGTGGGCATGTAGCCCCACTACACTTCTACGGAAAAATTTCGTTTGGTCCCCGGGGGCCACTCCCCCCCCGCGCTGGGCCCCCCCAAACCCAAAAAAATTCAGTTTTTCCTAAATAACTACCTGAACCGTGGCACCGAGGATGAAGACATTTTTATGGTATGTTGGTCTACTAGACTTTTACGGAAAAATTTCGTTTGGTCCCCGGGGGCCACTTCCCCCCCCTGCGCTGGGGCCCCCGTAAATTTTTCGTCAACGATACCAGGGACACCGAAACACCGGGGAACATGAAATTTGGTGGGCATATAGCCCCACTAGACTTCTACGGAAAAATTTCGTTTGGTCCCCGGGGGCCACTCCCCCCCCGCGCTGGGCCCCCCCAAACCCAAAAAAATGCAGTTTTTCCTAAATAACTACCTGAACCGTGGCACCGAGGATGAAGACATTTTTATGGTATGTTGGTCTACTAGACTTTTACGGAAAAATTTCGTTTGGTCCCCGGGGGCCACTTCCCCCCCCTGCGCTGGGGCCCCCGTAAATTTTTCGTCAACGATACCAGGGACACCGAAACACCGGGGAACATGAAATTTGGTGGGCATATAGCCCCACTAGACTTCTACGGAAAAATTTCGTTTGGTCCCCGGGGGCCACTACCCCCCCCCCCCCCGCCCGCGCGCTGGGCCCCCCCAAACCCAAAAAAAATCAGGTTTTCCTAAATAACTACCTGAACCGTGGCACCGAGGATGAAGAAATTTTTATGGCACATCAACCTAGCCCATAATCACTCATTTGTGATTTGCGCCCCTCCTATAAAAAATGAAAATGCAATATTATTCTGCTTTAATTGCCCCTATCTTCAGTGGAGATGTTCAGAACTGCACCATATTTCATGTGTATGATTAACTTGACAACCTCTGGGGGTATCCTCTGCTAAGTTTTGTAGAATTTCATCCATGGGGGGGTATAAAATAAATTCATTTATGTGCACATTTAGTGACTGTACACTCATCGGCCTGTAGATGGTGCTGTTGAGCGAAGGGTTGCTGGTTTAGGATGATACTGTCACACACACACATGCAGGAATACAAACAAACACAAGCATGCACACACACTGACATCCACACGCACAGACACACACCCATACACACACATACAAATCCACATGCACAGACACACACACACAAACACACACGCGCACACATGTACGCACACATACATACACGCACAGACACACACACACACACACACACACAGACACACACATACACAAACACACACACATACACACACACACACACACACACACACACACACACACACACACACACAGACAGACATGCACATACTATTACTTTTTTTAGGTATATACATAAACACGCAATACAGCCAAATTACTCCACGTCATTTATTTTTGTGGAAAGCCAGTGCAGGCCTGAGCGGCGGTCATATTTTGTACCGCGATGCGGTACATCTAGTTGCTAGTAAGAATTACAATTATAGACCTCTCTAATTCAATTATTACTAGTAAGAATTACAATTACAGAGCTCTCTAATTCAATTCTTACTAGTAACAATTACAATTAGAGAGCTCTACAAATGAATTTTTACTAGTCGTATGTCTCCATTGACTTCCATTCATTTTTAATTACAGAGCTCTCTAATTTAATTTTTACTAGTAAAAATATGAATTAAAGATATGTATAATTGCAGAGCTCTGTAATTGAATTAAAGAGCTCTGCAATTACATTCTTACTAGTAACAATTCAATTGTACAGCTCCGTAATTAAAAATGAATGGAAGTCAATGGAGACATATGACTTGTAAAAATTAATTTGTAGAGCTCTCTAATTGGAATTGTTACTAGTAAAAATGCAATTACGACGAGTAACGCTGGGTACAATTTAAGCTAAAACGGTTTGCCATAGTGTGTGTGTGCTTACGCTATCCGCCTCCGTTCACTCTTTCATGGCTTTTAGGCTGTTAGGCCATCTAAATGTTAATGTTCTTTAAAAGTTTACTAAATTAACTCTCAGTAGCCAACAACCCACTTTAAGGCGTCTTTTTAATCTGAGGGTTCGTTTACTGGCGCGTGTGTGTGTGTGTGTGTGTGTGTGTGTCCTTGAAAAGATGCATTGGCAGGCTAAGATTGGTGTATATCTCGGCACTGGATAAATTGGAAATGATCCAAGGGAAATTGAATTTGCAGGGAGAATGAAGGGGCAGGTGAGGGGAATGGCCGAGTTCCCATAATGCATCACTTCTGCTGCAGTAGCCATCGCTAATGCAAAACATTTGCTTCAAGGGACTTTAGGAGCCAGTCCAGATGATATATGGAGTTTACCGTGACATTAAAGCATGGCGACGTGCTCCAGTGGGCCATTAGACTCGTTCCATCATTTCAGCCACGTGATTTGAAGGTGAGGATGGTATTTTATAAAGTCACTTATGGATTTGTTCTTCTTTGAAAGATACACATCAAGGTCAAGGGTCTTGATTTCGCCACAGCGCTCACATTGTTACGTAAGGCTGAGAGACACGATGGTGACGGACGTGTGAACTGAGAGGCAAGGACTGATAATGTCTGTCTTCTCTCTGTCAGCTTTGCCTTCTGCCTCTGATGGACGTCAGGGTCTGACATAATCATCACTCAGAGCCGTTCACCAGCCTCAGCTACTGCAGGAGATCATGCTTATCAATGCTTTTCTTTTTCTTTTTTTATATAAAAAAGGCTACATTTAAAAAAAGTAAAACAAATTACCATACATTTTTAAATGCTACTTTTAGTATTTTTTTAAATATATTTATTTATATATCTATATCTATATCTATACATATTCTTAAAATCATATTCACACCCTGACATGGTGCCAGTAAAATAAGTAAAATAAAAAATAATTAAATTAAATTAATAAATTATACAAAATATGATGGTATAAAGGTATTTTACAATTAAGGTGTAAAATAATTGCATTTAATTAAATTGTAGTACATAAAATTCAATTAAAGCTCAATTTAACAGTGTTATTGGAGTTAATAATAGTTAAAAAAATGAATTGTTCTGTTAACCTTTATACAAAATATGACCATAATCAGGGGTGCAAAGTCATTGTACTTCATTAAAATACTGTGCATAAATTAAATTAAATAAAGGTTTTTGTCATCAGCTTCTACAAACTGAGCCGGTTATTGCAGCTAATTTTTTTTTTTTATTGGAGTTGATATATTATTACATAATAAAACTTTTTTTTTTTATCTGTTAACCTTAAATCATCTTGGACCATAATCAGAGGTATGAAGTAATTGTATTGCATTAAAATATAGTGCACAAATAAAAAAAATAAAAATAAAAAAAATGAGTTTTTAGCATCAACTTCTACAAACCGAGCAGGTTATTGCATCTTAATTTAATGATGTTATTGGAGTTAATATTAACCAGAACCATGTCCATTGTTGAACATTACGAACACACACATTAGTAAGAGTGTGAAAAGTGTGTTTACAGTGAGTTTAATTTCCACAGGTCCAAAAGTGCTCATAGCTGAACACAAATGTGTTGTGAATGCCACCATGTTCTGGACCCACTCTTCAGACTCTTAATTAATGAAGTAAACGAGCTCTCGCAGAAGCGCCGGGATTGGATGAGAGTTTTTCTGCTGTTTTTCCTGAAGCACATCACAGATCTGTGATCAATAACTGAGTCAGCAGTTCATCTGAATCCCAACAGGAGAAACAGCCCATCAAACTCAACGTGATGTAGGTCGACTCTTGCCTGAGAGTGTGTGAGTGCTTTCTGCTGAGCTCAGACTGACTGAAGCTGACGAAGACTGAACCAGGAATCGGCCTCGGGGCATAAAATCCTGGAGAAAAAAATTATAAATAAATAAATATTCCAACTAGTGATTGTTTCCTCTTTCTTATCAGCTTATATAAAACAAGATATTCAGGCTCAATTTAATGCATGGAGTTAATATATTGATTAATGAAAGAATAAAATTATTAAATATTAAAAATTAAAAATATATAAATAAAAATTAATGTCCTAAATAATTTTCTGACTGTCACTCTGATGTTGTGGAATGGGCCTATGTCATTTCTTGAAAACAACAACAGAATAAAAATTTTTTAAAAAAAAAATATTTAAAAAAAAAAGGACAAGCCCAAAATAATTAAACATTTTAACATTCTTAAAAATTAGGAAAAAGTAAGAGACAATAAAAAGTTTCAATAATAAAATTTTAAAAGTATAATCCATCCTTTAAAACTAGAATAGTTGATTTTTCAGGGAAAGTTGTGCTTATTGAAGAGTCGTGTGTCTGACTGACGTTCATTATTCTGAATCTGCCGAACGCAGGAGAGAAACTCTAATGATAATGAAGAGAGAAGCTCATCCCAGGCGTTACTGGATCCTGACGGGAGTCTTTGGGAAGAAGCCAGTCACACATTCAGACTCCATCGGTTTTAAACAACACGCATATTCAGCCAACTTTACACAATTTCATCAGTGGCGGCTGCTTTATTTTCTTAAAATCATATTCGCATCCTGACTGGGTGCCAGTGAGAAATAAAAAATTAAATTAAATGTTCAGCTAGTTATTCTCTCAAGCTTTTCTAATTAACTTCTACAAATATTGGCTGACAAGATGACAGTGAGAAACAAATAATAAAATCAAATAAAACTGAACTATACTAAATTGAATAAAATAAAATAAATTGAATAAAATAAAATAATAAAATAAAACAATTTAATTGAATAAAATAAAATAAAATAAAATAAATTAAATGTTCAGCTAGTTATTCTCTCAAGATTTTCTAATTAACTTCTTCAAATATTGGCTGACAAGATGACAATGACACTAAACAAAATTGAATAAAATAAAAAAAATAAAACTAAAAACTAAACAAAATTGAATAAAATAAAAATTAAATAAAACTAAACTTAACTAAATTGAATAAAATTTAATAATAAAATTAAACTATTTAATTGAATAAAATTAATAAAAAAATAAAATAAAATAAAATAAAAATAAAATAAATGTTCAGCTAGTTATTCTCTTAGGTTTTTCTAAATAACTTCTACAAATATTGGCTGCTGACATGGTGCCAGTGAGAAATAATAAAATAAAGTAATGAAATGAAATGAAATGAAAGAAATGAAATGAAATAATAAAAAAAATATATATATATGTTCAACTGGTTATTGTATTAGGTTCTTCTAATAAACTTTTACAAATATTGGCTGCTGACATGGTGCCAGTAGTAACTAAATAAAATAAAATTTGAAAAAAAATAAAAAAATAAACAGGGTCAGAAATCTGATTGTGGATCGGGAGTATTAAAATATTCATCCAGATCGCTTCATCACGCCGGTGTATTGTAGAAGCCGTTCTTCCTGATGGACCGAGTACATCATGTGTTATAGGAAGTGTTCCCGGTTCCAGATGACCTAGACAGCCTAACAATCATTTCACTGATTTGAATTATAGAAATGAATAATGTGTTATGAGTATGCCAGGTTAAAGAGATGTGTTTTCAGTCTAGATTAGTCTATCATTTTGAGATCGCAATAGTAATTATATAATAAGTGTTACAAAATTAAACATACAGACACATTTCAGAATTTGACTGAACTGTCATGACAATAATGGCACAATTAATCTTAATGGCACAATTAAAAATTATATTGTTTTGCTATTTATGGACATCTCCTGCTTGGCAAAACAACAAAAGTAAGGTGTGTGAAGTCAGAATCATCCAGTTTTATGAGCTGAGAGAGAAACATCTAAATCGTATCGATCATTTCTGTTCTCTGAGAAGCGAAGCGGATCGATTCCTCCGTCCTCTGGAGTTTCACACTCAATCACAAGCTGAAGATGTCAGACGTGTTTTAAATGTGCAGCTGACAGCGTCTAACGCCGCAGATCTGCAAACCCAGCGCGAAGAAGCCGAAATATGAGTCAGAAGTGCAGAATGACCCGTGTGTGAGTGAGCGTTATGGACTCAGGCCTTTGAGATGAGAAGCAGTTCCTGATAATGATTGACAGCTGCGAGGAGACAATGGGTTGCTAGGCGACAGCATGTGGAACAGACAGGTGTGTCACGCCGGCCAGAACCAGCAGAACCAGCGGAGAAAGTGGCATTTCCCCGGAGACGGAGGAGAGAAAGAGAGCGATGGAGGACTTTACTTCACTGGAGCTGCTGACAGGTGTGTGTTTTACAGGTGTGTGTTTTACAGGTGTGTGTTCACTCTGAGCGATAATGCTGAGGAAACATACATCACAGAAGAAGAAAAAAAAAGGAAAAAAAAGAATAATAATAAAAAATATATATATATTAAAAAAAATATTTACACACACACATGTGTAAGTATGCATATATTTCTATTTTTTATTTTGGAATTTTGGACAAAATATTATTAAAAAATTGCTGTGTGTGTATTGATACATTAAGTAATTAATAAATAAATAAGATTTTTTTTTATATAAATAGAGTTTAGAACCCTATATCTAATATAATATAGTATAGTTCTTAAACTTAATGCAATAAATAAATAAATATGAAAAGTTATTTATAAAGAATAAATAAAAACTATTAAATAAAAAGTGGAAAAGTGTGAGAATATTTTGTTAATACTTTAGAGCCAAACCATTCTAAATAAAAAAAAAAGAAATATATGTATGCATGTTAGTGCATTCAGACATTAAATAAATAAAAACAAATATTATTTATTTATTTTTAATTATTATGAATAAAAAAAAATAGATTGATTATAAAATTATTTATTCAACTAAACTTATATATTCAACTAAAAACTGACTGAAATGTTTGATTCTGCATTGACCGGTCCCGCACCCTCTCTACAGCTGATTCATCTACAGTATATAAATGATAATAATTAAGTCATTTGCACCCTTTATATGGAGTAATTTAATTTCCGTCACCTACGGTATATCAGCTATATGTTAAAACACAGCGTCCTTCACAGAAGTGTGAATGTGAACACCTGACACACACCGACTGACACACAGAAGTGGCCGATTACATCCCAACTGCTCCTAATACACCAATCCCGAGCAAAAGCTTTCATGCAGAAGTCAGGCTGACATTCAAACACAACTCAAATAATCTATAAATGCATCCCATTCACTCCAGCAATTCAGATTACTCTAGTACTGACAGTAAAATCGTAGTTCTTGGGAGGAAAGCGATTAAATGTTCTTTAAGAAGTTTTTCAAAAGGGCAAAAAATATGTGCCTGGTTTGCATAAAGCAGCTCAAGTGTAATTTTCCTTTAAGATCGAGATTAGGTTTCCTTTAAACTTAAGGGTGTTGCCGAAAATAACCCTTAAGTGTTACTTAAAGTCCCCCTGTGGTGAAAATCCAGCTTTTAAAGGTCCCATATTGTCAAAACGGAAATGTCCTGGCACTCTTCATGATAACAGAGGTCAGAGCAGGTGTTACTTATGATATAAAAAACAATCTCAGCTCTCAGATTCTGTCAATTTTATTACGACATTCAAACAATAAATACCATTCTGGTGCTTGTAAATGTGACGTGACAGATCCCGAGCGGCACGTGACCCGATCATCTCTACTAGCTAATAGTAAATAAACCATAGACAGTAAAAGAAATGGACACAGCGACCCCATTGGATTCAACGGAGACAAGTGAAGTCAATTAGAAGCTCTCACTTCCTGATGGCTGAGCGTACTGAAGCTCTCACTTCCTGATGGTCGAGCGTACTGCGCAGACTCAAACTGAGCTTGACGACGTAGATGTCACGTGAGCAGCCCGTCTGTCTTCTAGTAGCTGTGCCAAGAGAAATCTGAATCATTCCCTTCCGAAACGTGCAGAGACGGAGAGTGTGAGTAGGAGGTGTCCATGAGCTGAAGCAGGAGAAACTTTTGCTAAGTATTCTGATTAATTACTTTGTCATTTTGCCTCCACGTCCCCCCGATTGCCCGCGAGCTTCTCCTCCTGTCCATACGGTAATCTCTCTACTGTGCGACAGAGAGTCGAGTGGTTATGACACAATCGTTAGCCTATTTTTACAAAAACTGCTTCTACGGGGCCATAACGTAAGATACAAGGTAATGGAGCCTTTTATACATTTTCGTGTTTCTTTAGAAATAAATAATGGAAAAATGGAGTCTTTAAACGCCTCAGATGTGAAGTTATTCACTGTCAAAGTGACGCCAAAATGAATGGGAGTCAATGGAGTGCTAACAGCAGGAGATGGTAGAGCTGAAGATCTTTGCCCGAACCCGACGGGACCCGACGGGTTTGGTCGGGTTCGGTCTTAATTTCTATTATTTTACACGGGCTCGGGCCGGGCTCGGGCTCGCGCTTCGGGTTGCGTGGTAAATGAGCGGTCAGGTGATGTGTTTAGATTAGCGTGAAAATGGATCTTGAGGAGGTGAAATGGAGGCTGGTCTCTGGAGGACTTATTTTATTTCTTTGTTCCAACTTCCAAGTGGCCTCTAGCCTCCGTTAGTCATGAATAAATGATGTTAAAAAATGTATAAATTACTCCTTTTTTTTACGAAAGACAAAGCTGTGTGCGTGCGGCGCAGTCTCTTTTTTCCTTTCTCTCCCTTTTCCGCCGAGTGGTGCGTGTGCCGGCTCGCGGTGTGAAGCGCGTGTCCGCGCTATTCTCCGACACTCTTATCACTGCTGATAGACGGCCTTTTGGACAGTCGGGCTGTAAACGGGTTCGGGCTTTTAAAAAGCTGTCAATCAAAATGTACTTGTCGGGCTCGGGCCAAACTCTGTCGGGCTCGGGCCTTTTCGGGCCGAACTTTTAAGGCCCGATTACAGCTCTAGGAGATGGTCCGCTAATCAATGGCGGCGCCCGAGGAAGCTTCGGTTTCCGGCTGAAAGCTTCCCCCTTGAAATAAACACAAATGAACACTGTTGAAAGAAACAGTACAACTTACCGAAATGTATATTCCTCATACATAATATCGATAAATCAGTGTTTTTTCAATCGCGGAAAGGGGTCAATAAAACAGCTGGAGAACACATTTACCTCAGGAAAGCCATTTAATGAACATAATATAGGCTATGGCACGTTAGCTGGCTAGAAAAGTATTTTGCTAAATATGTGTACTATATCACATATTTAGGCCTATTATATTTTTTACTTATATCATTAAATAAAGTCGTTATTATAATAAAAAACGCATTATATTTACTTTGAGTTTTTTTGTTTTTTTAATCTATTACTGAGTGCATTTTATTTTATTTATAATTCTATCATAATTCTCACTCCAAGCTAAACTCAAAGGTTTGCAGCCCTGTACTCAATGCCCACCGTCACGAAACTACATTGCACAGGCTTCCGAACAACATTAATATTGAGACTAATGTTTATTTATTCAGAAATACCACAACAATTTAGTTCGACCTTAACCGTCTGTTCTGCATATTTCAGAAGAGACTGCTTCTGGCTCAGCTCAATGCCGGTTATTAAAGAAGCTTCTCCTCAAAGATGCAGTCCCTACAGTTCATAGTTTTACAAGTTTACCTCGGGCGTCAGTTGCAGCATGTTCTCGCGTTCTGTGGGCATCCTTGCAGATTCACCACAAGTACACCTTTTACACCTTTTACAGAAAAAAGTAACATACACCGCTCTACAGTAATTTGAAAGTGATTGCAGTACCAGTTTTGGCCACAATCTTACATACGGTTCCTTTTAAATCGAATTTGACAAAAAAAAAAAAAAGAGTCCGAGTTTGTTTACACAGTTTAAATTAGCATTAACGTAAAATCTGCGTGTAGCATTGATGTAAAGGTAATTATACTCTTACAATAACGCCGAAAGTAAGGAGGTGGTTGTTTGTCTCCTTCGGGGTCTGAGTCCGGCTCGAACATGTAAGACCAGATAACATTTCCCTCAGCAATGTCCATCATTACAGGTGTTTAATTTACCTTACTCGTGAGCATCACCAAGCCAGTGCAGGCTACAGCATACATGACCCGAGTTACCTGTGGTTAGCCTGGCCGTGCGTCACTCAGAAAACAAAAACAAATCAGAAGAGAGGCTCATGAATATTAATTAGAAAGGCCAAAATCGACCTGTTCTTAGCAGAGCTCCTGAGAAAGGAGCTGTAAAAATATATATTGGGATGGTTTTTGGTACTTATACCACAAATATATATTCGTAAGGACATCAAAACCTAAAATAAAACTTCAGAAAGGTGTACAATATGGGACCTTTAATGTTGTTTGTGTGTCTATGTGGTGTTTTTAATACGCTTTAAGACAAACCATGTGTAGATTCATAAGTCGACACCATTGCTGAGTATTTCCTCCTTAAAACTGCAGTGAACCAAAGACAGTCTCAAACACACGCTTTGAAATCGCTGGTGTTTCTGACGTCACAAACTACCTTGTAACCAATCAGATCAACGTGTGATCGTCAACCAGTGGATCTCTGAGCTGAGTGAGTGAGTGGAGGCGGGGCTCATTTGCATATTCATAGAGCCATGCATACTAAATGAGGCAAGGGTGTCGAGTTACATTCAAGTTTGACAACTTCAACATTTCAAACTTATTGATTAGTTAAGCTGGTTTCTATCTAAGTTAATAGTATAAGCTGAAGTGTTAATGTCCCTGCATATTTACTTATTAATGGCGGTGCATTATTCTAAAGTGTTACCGCATTTTAAACAGGGGTGATTTATGACTATGATTACGCCAGTACTTTCACAAACGAGTTTTAAGGGATTATATCAGTGGTGTAGTCTACGTGATACGCAGGTATACGCCGTATACCCACTAGAAAAGGCCAAGGATTTGCGTATACCCACTTAAAAAAGCGTGAGGATACGTATCAACTTCGTTTTGTGTCAGAACTTTCACACTTTCATTCATAAATTCACCCCGTCTGTTTGCGAAGCGACGGATCGAATCGCGGAATCCAGTCACAAATGGAACTTGCTATATAAAGCAGAACGTCACGGATTTTGGCTATTTTTGAATGAATAAATCAAAAGTAGCTGCTGTACAATGAATCAAATCTCGATATGGACTAGTGTCTATGAATATTAAAGCTAAAAGAGATACGCGTCTCTGGGAATGAGCGCTCAATGTGTGCTCCACTACACACACACACACACAGAGAGAAGCACGGGTGACTCACGCTCGTGGTGTTTTCAGCATTTCACTGTATTGAGACATGATGTAGGCTACAGCTACACATGTGCATTTCATCGCAGAGCTGCTATGAGAGTCACTTGACGAGAATTTGATAAAACTATCGTCATTCATTCGTTTCATATACACACAGAAACTGTTATGTCTTTACGACAACCTGTCAAAATAAAAGTTTGGTCTAACTCAAATTAATTAGAAAGAAATTGCACAGTAAAATGTATTTTAAAATAACACTTTTTTTTTTTTTGGCAGGGGGGTATTAGAGTATACTCACTACAAAAAACTAGACTACACCACTGGATTATATGCAACATCCCCTTAGGTAAGGGGAAAATCCCACTTAAGGTGTGTTATTAAACCGGACACTGGCATATAATCGTGCATCTCTGGGAAACAGGAGCTCTGGGTGTGTGTGTTGTCAGAGATACTGTACGGCTCAAACTCTCTCGAGCGAACTCAGCAAATGCTTATCTTGTTGA
>NC_138732.1:3459985-3464985 GCF_965113295.1 Leuciscus leuciscus | reverse complement strand
TTACATCCAACAACAACACACCTCAATCGCTTAGGAGACATTCTTGTCTACAGCTGCTCAAGCGTCGAAACAATGGCGGACTGTGTCCAGCTCACTCAGGGCGGGTCTATGCTCAAACTGAAGTGTCACTCAACAGTAGTGGGAGGGGCCGGTGCAATTCTACGTCACATTGCGCTGAATCTGAGAACAGCTCATTCTGAGACAGTGCTTATGATTTATTGAGTAGGGGTGGGACGATACAGGTACCTCACGATTCAATTCTGTGGCGATATGTGGTCCACGATATGATAATATCACGATTCGCGATATCTACGATATTCAATATATTGGAAGAAATTTCATCAACGATATATCACGATATATGTGACTGAAAAGAAAAAGAAGGAATAAGGAAATAAGGAAATTTTATGCATTTATTAATGCCAACATTTCCAACATTGTGCAAAGAAATATGCATTTGCATAATAACTCACTGCCTCCTGGTCTTAAATGTAAACACTGTACATCTAGACAGATAAAAGTGCATGAACATTACAAAACAACATTAAAGCTGCAAGCAGCGATGAAAGGGCCCTCGCACCCGTGCCATCGTCACTCGTTGGCTTTAGGAAGACAGAGCATGGTTGGGCAATGTGCATTTAAGGAGGTATACAGTATATAGTAGTTGCTAGCATGTTTAGTATGTTTTTAGCATGCTTAGTACACAATAGGTATGTGGTTAGTACTGCATTACTGTGTTAACCAGTTCAGTTTCTGTTGGCAGTAGGTGGGGTTATATATCTGAATATTGCTTTGTAGATGTGTTCAGTGCAGGACTTTTATCAAGTATGTGAAGTTTGGGGCAGATTGGATATTGTATGTTTGAGTTACAGCAAATTCATATTTAATTGTAGTAATAGTATGGTTTAGTACTTATAGTGTTTACTAGTATGTTTTAGCATGTTTCTAGTATGTTGGTAGGATGTTAAGCACCTACTGGCATTTTTTTTTATATGTTATTAGGAGTCCACAACAGTGTTTAACATGTCACTTCCTGTTGCCAGCAGGTGGCGCATTGACTGTAACTGAATATGAGCATTGTCATGTGTTCAAGACAGAACGCTTATCAAAAGTGTGAAGTTTGGCGCAGATTGGACATTGCCTTCTTGAGTAACAACAACATCCTGTTTCATTATATTAGCATGCTTTAGCACTTAGCTTAGTATTGCTAGCATGTTTTAACATGTTTCTAGCATGTTTAGAAGTCAATGGTATTTTTAACATGTTGCTAGAACGGCATCAACGTGTTAAACATGACACTTCCTGTTACCAGTAGGTGGCACTATTACTATAACTGAATATTCTCATGTAGATGTGTTCAGGCCATGACTCTTATCAAACGTGTGAAGTTTGGGGCAGACTGGACATTCCGTGCCTGTGTTACAGCAAATTCCTATTTAATTGCAGTATTAGCATGCTTTAGCACTAAGCTAAGTGTTTGCTAGCATTTTTTAACATGTTTCTAGTATGTTGTTAGCATGTTTAGCACATGCTGGAACTTTTTTATATGTTATTAGGAGTCCACAACAGTGTTTAACATGTCACTTCCTGTTGCCAGCAGGTGGCGCTATGACTGTAACTGAATATGAGCATGGTCATGTGTTCAGGACAGAACGCTTATCAAAAGAGTGAAGTTTGGCGCAGATTGGACATTGCCTTCTTGAGTAACAACAACATCCTGTTTCATTGAATTAACATGCTTTAGCACTTAGCTAAGTTTTGCTAGCATGTTTTAACATGTTTCTAGCATGTTTAGAAGTCAATGGCATTTTTAACATGTTGCTAGAACGGCATCAACGTGTTAAACATGACACTTCCTGTTACCAGTAGGTGGCGCTATTACTATAACTGAATATTCTCATGTAGATGTGTTCAGGCCATGACTCTTATCAAACGTGTGACGTTTGGGGCAGACTGGACATTCCGTGCCTGTGTTTCAGCAAATTCCTATTTAATTGCAGTATTAGCATGCTTAAGCACTAAGCTAAGTGTTTGCTAGCATGTTTTAACATGTTTCTAGTATGTTGTTAGCATGTTTAGCACATGCTGGAACTTTTTTATATGTTATTAGGAGTCCACAACAGTGTTTAACATGTCACTTCCTGTTGCCAGCAGGTGGCGCTATGACTGTAACTGAATATGAGCATGGTCATGTGTCCAGGACAGAACGCTTATCAAAAGTGTGAAGTTTGGCGCAGATTGGACATTGCCTTCTTGAGTAACAACAACATCCTGTTTCATTGAATTAGCATGCTTTAGCACTTAGCTAAGTATTGCTAGCATGTTTTAACATGTTTCTAGCATGTTTAGAAGTCAATGGCATTTTTAACATGTTGCTAGAATGGCATCAACGTGTTAAACATGACACTTCCTGTTACCAGTAGGTGGCGCTATTACTATAACTGAATATTCTCATGTAGATGTGTTCAGGACAGAACGATTATCAAAAGTGTGAAGTTTGGGGCAGATTGGACATTCCATGCCTGAGTTACAGCAAATTCCTATTTAATTGCAAAAATAGCATGCTTTAGCACTTAGCTAAGAGTTTGCTAGCATGTTTTAGCATGCTTCTAGTATGTTGTTAGCATGTTTAGCACTTGCTGGCACTTTTTTATATGTTATTAGGAGTCCATAACAGTGTTAAACATGTCACTTCCTGTTGCCAGCAGGTGGCGCTATGACTATAACTGAATATGAGCATGGTCATGTGTTCAGGACAGAACGCTTATCAAACGTGTGAAGTTCGGGGCAGATTGGACATTCCATGCCTGAGTTACAGCAACTTCCTGTTTCATGGCGAAACATCGAAATTTGTCAGGCCGCCGAGGACCCGCCCTTCGACGAAAACTCAAGATCTTCGCAATTTAACGTCGCAAAGGCCTTAAGATTACACTCACCAAATTTGAAGATGATCAGATTAAAACTGTAGGAGGAGTTCGTTAAAGTACGAGGCATGAAAATGGCAAAAACTGCACAAAAATCTGAGAGGAAGTTCAAAATGGCTGACTTCCTGTTGTGTTTAGGGCTATGCTCCAAGAGACTTTTTTGTAGGTATTAGGTGATTACATGTATGTACCGAATTTCGTGCACGTACGTGGAACGTTGCGGGAGGCGCACTCCGTTGAACTTTTATAGGTGGCGCTATCGAGCCATTTTGCCCCGTCCAATTCTGAAACCTATATCAGATGTAAATTTTCGCCAGTTCTGACGCGTGTGCAAAGTTTTGTGAGTTTTCGAGCATGTTTAGGCCCTCAAAAATGCAATTAAATGCGGAGAAGAATAATAATAATAAACAGAGCAATTCCAAGAGGGTCCTCACACCATCGGTGCTCGGGCCCTAATGAACATTAACATGTGTAAACCATAATACTGAAACGTCAGTAGTAAGTTACTGTAAACAGTGGACACATCAAGGCATATTCTTCTTGAGGAACACCAACTGATCAGCATGCTCAGATGTAAGAGCACACCTCTGAGCAGAGATTATGTCACCAGTGGTAGAAAAGATTCTCTCTGATTGCATAGTCTTTATCCAGTGCCTTTCCGTCGACTGTCTCGTAAAACCCGAAGTGTCTCCACACTTTAGAGTGGAAACTAGCGGGTGGGTCTTTGATTAGTTTTTTATTGTTTTCCGCCATTCTTCTCGCTTCTCTTTTTTCCTGCAATTCTCTGTTGTTGTTAGTTAACTTGTGTTCTTCACCGGCCACTGTTTGCGCCACTTTACCCCTATTTACTCGAACAGCGCCCCCCGCAAACAGAATGGTAGATATTGGGTAGTGACAGTGACACTGACAACGGGTAAATTAATCATTTTGTGTTGTAATAAAATATCGATATTGGGCGTTAGTGTATCGATTATTTATTGCGACAGAGAGCACAACAATATATTGCAATATCGATTTTTTTCCCCACCCCTATTATTGAGATTGTAAAAAAAACACTGGGTGGATTTTTATCATTATAGGGTGGTTGTGTACACACACTGCCAACACACATTTATGTTCAAACACCATGTAAAAGTGAATTTTGCATAATAGGTGCCCTTTAAGACAAAAACCGAGGCGCTTTGGATGTCTGCGTGAAGAAAAGTGCAGAATTAAGCTATTTTTCGTGTCTTTTTGCACTTGAAAATCTTTAAAAAAATGTAAATCATATTAAAATGTGCACACAGGAATCGATAAGTGTAATTATTTTCTTTTATTTTATTACAAGTATAGAATTACAGAATTTGAAGCGGTTTTCGATTCCCATCTTAGACTCTGATATTATTGGTTAACATTGTTGTCTCGCTCCTGTGGCCTATAGAAAAATAAAAGTTGGTAACACTTTTAATGCATTAACTAATATAAAATAACAATGAGTTAATATGTTTACTGCTTATATTAACCTTTATTCATGTTCATTTTAGTGCATTAACTAATTTAGTTAATACCAGATACAGCTTAAAAAATCTTAAAAAAAAAATGTATTAGGGAATGTTGAGATTAACATTAGTTATGATAAATGCTGTAGAAGTATTGTTAACAAATGAAACCTTATTGTAAAGTGTTACCGAAAACGTTCAGAGGTGGAAAAGGTTACTATATGTTCATGAAAGATTTTGAAGTCAAACTTTTTGTTTCTTCAGAATAACAAGAATATTGAACAACTAAACTGAGAAAGTAATTAGCGTCTGTTTTTAGTTTAAAGGGGTCATGATTATGATTTGACTTTTCTAACTTTAGTTAGTGTGTAATGTTGCTGTTTGAGCATAAACAACATCTGCAAAGTTACGACACTCAAAGTTCAAAGCAAAGGACTTGCTTTTTAAGGACTACAACAAACGGCTGGTAGAGACTACAACAAGCTTCTTCCTGGGTTGATGACATCACAAACCCTAAATTGTCCTAAGGCTGAAGAACTTGGAGAGGTTAAAATTTATTTTAAACACTGTTCCTGAACATTATAACCTCAATGTTTGA
>NC_138732.1:3439985-3457485 GCF_965113295.1 Leuciscus leuciscus | reverse complement strand
AAAATTTTTTTAAAAAAAATTAAAAAAACAAAAAAATAAGGTAGGCCTATATAATGTCATTTTACGCATCGTAAATTAATATATCTATAAACTTGCCTTGAAAAACTAAAACGTTTTTAGTAGTTGCAATTTTAGCAACAACTCGAGGGACTGATACAAATCTCCATATCGTTCCAGATCTGCATGACTTGTTTTCTTCTGTGGAACATAAAGGAATAATGAAAGCCAGTGGGGTCCAAAAACAACAACAGAACGGCCCATAAAAACCAGCTGTTACTGGTCGTGTTCCTCAGACAGTCTGTGTCAGTGGGTGTTTTCAGCCAGAATAAGTTGCAAAGTGGGCGAGACTTTATGCTGACAGTGAAAAGCCTGGCTAAACAGGACTATAGTTTGATCAAGCAATCTTTGACCAACACGAGTGACCCTCAGTCCTCTGTGAAGAAGTCATGATGTAGTTTAGGGGAGAAGAACGAGACCTCAGGACTGATGAACTACACCAGGGACAGAGAGAGGTTATCATGATCCTCTGAGAGAGAGAGAGAGAGAGAGAGAGAGAGAGAGAGAGAGAGAGAGAGAGAGAGAGAGAGAGAGAGAGAGAGATAACTCAATCAATTACTACTGCTCATTACACACACACTCACCCAGTAGCACACTCTCTCTCTCTCTCACACACACACACACAATCTCTATCTCTCTCTCTCTCTCTCACACACACACACTCACACTCACACACACAGTGTGAACTGTACCAGCGTTATCTCGCCCTTCACAGAACAGAGCCGTCAGCGAGTCTTTCATTAACAGCGAAGCTCGTTTGATCATGTCTGAACGAACAAATGAAAAGGAGAATTATGTGAATGTTAGTCCTCACTTGCAAGACAGTCTTTTTTTAAAAAAACAAATCGAGAACCGCGTCTATCTAAGCGAAACATGCTTCTACATCTGAACACTTCACAGCCGTCAGAAAAGTTTGTTCTGTAATCCGGACGTAGCCTACAACACTCTCCATGCTGTCATTATCATGCGATCTACTATAATAACTGCATCCGAAATCACATACTCTCTTAAATTAGTACTTATTTGATATTATTTGAATTCATAATTACTTCTTTAGTCACAATACTGTTTTTCGCCTACTATGGCTATAGCAGGGAAGTATGTGATTTTGGACACAGATTATGCTTTCAGACATCATGCTACTCTTTTGCCATACATTTTTCCTCATATAGACCTTATGTGCCAGAGAAACGAGGGCGCCGCCATCTTTAGAATATCGTCTTTGAACTTCCGTTTTTGCGGTCGCTCTGTATTTCTATGGCGCTGCTGTCCAGGAGTAATTTGCTTTTGAAGTGGATTTACTTAATGTAAAGTTAACGAAAGTTATCATGAGGACTGTAATGTTTAAAACAGAAGACTTAACTAATGTCAGTCGACCGGGAAGATTTTAAAACGAGCCGTTCATTCATAAACACGCAAGATCGCTGTGAAAATACCATGGAAAATACAGACCGAACGAGCGCAGCGCTGAAAAGGGGCGGGGCTACATACGGTCTATAGCCTATAGTAGGGAAGTATTTGATTTCGGATGCAGCGCAAGTCAATTATAACTATTTTTATTTCTCATAATTTGGGGAATGGATTTGAACAAACGCCAAACACTAGTTGTCTGTGAAACACCAGATCAGATTGTGCTCTTATGTTTGACACCTCAAACTGCGTGGATTGCTGAGGGAAGGTGTTGTTACTTTGCTAAATGATCAGACTTATGAAGTTTGCTTTTGCTTTGACACGTTTTTTTCTTTCACAAACTGACATATTAGCACTGTGGCGATGACTTCTGCACAGCCAAGCACCACTCACTAGACAATGCAAACATGATTATTATTATTATTCATAAAGTTTTAATACACAACTGTTCAAAAGTTTGGGTTTTGGAATAAACTGCTTCAATGTATATAAGATTATAATTAAGGTATTAATCAATATTTTTCCTTCTGAATATCACATGAGTTGAATGACTTCTCTTTCTTTGTTATAGAAGTGACCAGTGTGATCACTGAAATGTTCTCTTCATGTATTCTCTAATGTCTGTCTTTGATATGAATGCAGTAACAGTGCTTGCTCATTCAGCCCGGCTTCCAGAAATGAAATATAGACTCGTTTTGTGTTTGAGAAATATCTTCAACGTGCGTCAGTACTTCTGTTTTTCTAGGGTCCTCTGACAGTAATGGTCACACTGAAGTCTTTAGTTTGACGGACCATTTCTCAGTTAAAGCCTTACAGGTGAAACTCGAAAAATTAGAATATCGGGCAAAAGTTCATTTATTACAGTAATTCAACTTAAAAGGTGAAACTAATATATTATATAGACTCATTACATGTAAAGTGAGATATTTCAAGCCTTTATTTGTTATAAGTTTGATGATTATGGCTTACAGCTTATTAACGTTTTCAAAATTTCTGAGATTTTGAATTTGGAGTTTTCATAAGCTGTAAGCCATAATCATCAAACAAAGGCTTGAAATATCTCCCTTTGCATGTAATGAGTCTATATAATATATTAGTTTCCCCTTTTAAGTTGAATTACTGTAATAAATGAACTTTTGCACGATATTCAAATTTTTCGAGTTTCACCTGTACTTTCCAGTTAGACTAAAGTGTTCCTCTGCTTGAGAGAAAGAACGCATTATCTTGATGTTTTGAGTCATCAAGTCACCAAATCACTGACGCACGTTGAAGACTTTTTTTGAGACAACTCTCCTGTTAAGAGCCTGGCCAAATCCAACCTTGGAAAAGCTGTGTGTGTGTGTGTGTGTGTGTGTGTGTGTGTGTGTGTGTGTGTGTGTGTGTGTGTGTGTGTGTGTGTGTGTGTGTGTGTGTGTGTGTGTGTGTTAGTCTTCTTGGTTACAGGTTTAGGAACCACTGGCATTATTGGAGATTGACTGAGTTGTTGTTCTGGATATGCTGGCACCCAGTAACCCAAATCGGAGACCTGGAAGGTCACGACGTGCCGAACTTCAGAGTCCGAGAGTCAGCCGCATAATCCATGGAGATATGCTTCAGTTTATCTGTATATGTGTGGATTACTATGTTTATTTCTTAGCCAATCAGAAACCGCAACCTGAAGCAAGGACGTAGCTTAGACCTTGGTGTAGGGTATAACTGCTGTGTGTGTGTGTGTGTGTGTGTGTGTGTGTGTGTGTGTGTGTGTGTGTGTGTGTGTGTGTGTGTGTGTGTGTGTGTGTGTGTGTGTGTGTATGGACTACGAACTCCTGTGTGAGTCTTGAAGCTGAACTTCTGCTGATGAAACTGCAAACTATCTTCAGTAAAACTTCTCTTTTATTTATTATGATTCTGACTCGAGTCTTCATTCATCATCTCTGGTTCTGTGTCTTTGACTCTAAAACCCCTTACATCACCAATACTGCATTTATTTGGGGGGGGGAAAACAGTTAAAACAGTGAAATATTATAACAAGCTGTTTTCTATGAGAATGTATAGTAAAGTGTAATTTATTCCTGTGATCAAAGCTGAATTTTCAGCATCATTACTCCAGTCTTCAGTGTCACATGATCCTTCACAAATCACTCTAATATGATGATTTGATGATCAAGAAACAGTTATGATTATTATCAATGTTGAAAACAGTTGTGCTGCTTCATATTTCTGTGGAATCTGTGATTTAAAAATAATAATATCAGGATTCATTGATGATTTGGAAGTTCAAAAGAACAGCATTTGTTTGAATTGGAAATCTTTTGATCAATTTAATGCATCCTTGCTGAATACAAATATTAATTTCTTTCACCATTAAACAGTTTATACCAAAAAAAAAAAAAAAAAAAGCATGTTTTTCCATGTTATAGGCTATTTAATGCTTATTATAGTCGAAGGGAGAATGTTGATTTTTGGGGTATAATGCCAGCAAACACCTGACAGACACAAACAGCAGAAGAGAACGACTGCTGAGAGCTAATCCTAAATTTACCTCAGATATAAATCAGGATCAGCCCACACACACACACACACACACACACAGCTGTAGTCATGGAGACTGACCTGCGGCGATGGAGAATATTCTCTCCAGATATAGACTCACAGAACAAACACACCTGACTATAGGATGAACACACTTGCCATCAGTCAATCCGCAGAGCTCAGATGAACATGTGACACGGTTTACCGCCGGTGATAATCCCGAACAGCTCCTGAAAGTTTCAATAACAAACAAATAGGAGAGATTCCTTGAAATGTAACAATCTTCCCTGTTGGTTTAGCCAGGAAAAACAAGTACAAAGCCTGTACCACGAAGCCGGTTTAGGGGGATAGCCAGATATGTTTCAGTTTAGTTTGCATTGTGGTTTTAGACACTATAAAAGTGGTTTGGCTTTTAGCGTGTTCATCGCCATAGTGACTCACGCTCCACGGCTAACCTGGTCCGGGTCAGGTGATGTTCCAGGTAAGAGATCTCAAACCGAACTTGGACCAATCAGCTGTGAGCAAAATGTCACATGTCTGATGAGTCACTCCCCCTGTTTCTACTCCAAATTAAAAGTCACTACATAGCAAATGATTTTTAAAGACAAAATCATCTGGCTTTTAGTAATGCTTATTTAGAATAATAATTTTGTATGATTAAGATATTATTTATGTAATTATCATACCCTTAAATTGATCACACATGTACAATTTTAGTTAATCAATTATTATTACGCAGAGTTTAAATGAATAAATATATAAAGGTGATATAAATATGCTTTAGAATCAATAGATGAAGCTGTAAAATGACTACATGTGAGCTTAAATGTTCAATTCTCTCTATACCTTTATCAACTGTGTAAACTAACTTCACAACTTTTACTTGCACTGATATACAGTAGCGAGACTTCTACTTTTAGTTGTCCTTTCATAGACAGCTTTTCTTCTTGCTGTGTAAATTTGTTTAAATTCTTAATATTTTAATACTTTTATTAAAAAAGTGAAATGCGCTGCTTCTCTTGCAAGAAATGAATGGCAGTTTCACTCTTTCTCAGCACGTGATTGGCTGTTGGCTACTGATGTCACAGCTAAACTCAGGATAAAGCCAGTTGACAGAGAGAGTTGATGATCAGCGTCATCGTACCAACAAAGCCTGGTTGGATTGGTTTGGTTTTGTCAACTCAAAAGGCCCGAGGACTGTGTATTAACCAAGCGGGAACCTTCCTCTCTCTCTCTCTCTCTCTCTCTCTCTCTCTCTCTCTCTCTTGAATTCAACACGGAAGTGACTTAAGCCGCGTGTTCTTCCTTAGATGAGATCTTTAGATCTTTGGCTAAACATACAGTAACACTTGTTTTGATGGCCAAATATCATTATAATGTTAAAGAGAGATTTAAAAAGGCACTATAAACCCTTGTGGAAAAGGACACTTCAGCATACTTCTAAAAAGTGTAGCCTGCTTATTATGGAAATTCACTTGATGATTGATCATAAATGTGTGTATAACCACCCTATAATGGTAAAAAATTGGTGCCCACTAGAGACCGGCTGCAGAAGAGAGTCAATCCCATAAACCCCCATGTTAAAATGCCCAACTTTGCAGCAGAAAAACATGTTTACAGTCTGGTACAAAAAGTGGTTTTGGTCTATAAAGCTAATTTTGCCCTTCATGACGACTGTGAGGGGGGTGAATATTTTTATAACTCATCCATTTAAATGATATTAAGCCTTAAAGTTGTGCATAATTAAGGGCGTGGCCACTTGAGTGACAGGTGGATTGCCGCTGATGTCACTACTAGCCGTTTGTCTGTTAGCGTCACGTCACCTCAGCTAATCCATCTCGCTGCACATTTACGTTTATTCGGGAGTGACGCTGCCAAGATGGCGACGGCCGGCTCCGCCGACTTTGGGCTTCAAAAACGCTCTTCAGAAACACTATAGATGATGTCACACACACTACGCCCATTGTTTTATACAGCCTATGGTATTAACTTTGTCCCCGCCACTGAGTTTTTTCCAGCAATCCCATGTTTCAGTGTTATATTGTAGGGGGCGCTGTTATGGATCTTCTGAAATACTTACAGCATCTCTGGAGCCAAAAACAAGCGAAGAAGAAGATCTGCGTACACCAGAAGGAGCGTTTAACATACACTCGCAAAGCACTGAATCTCCGCCACCATTTTGAAGTGAGTTCGTGAAGTTGGCGAGGGAAGTTTTATTTCACGAAAAAGAGCCATCAAGGAAATTAACGGGTGCTTGGGGCGAATAGCGCTTTTAACAATACACATCGTTTCAAAGCATCTGTTATTATCAGAGGAAACTGTCTAAGTTATGCATTTCAGAAATGTACATATACAAAATCACAGTTAGCGAAAAATGTATTAATTTAAACAATGTAATAATTTAAGGCAGAAACAATGAGCTCATTGAAGTCATGAATACTTGTTTGTTAACAAATGATCATGAGTCATTTGTAGAATTGATGCTTGTTGATTCAGTGAATAAAAAGGCCCTGTTCTCAGTATATCAGATGATTTATGTGCTGTGGGTAACCTGTCATTTAAACAGCATCTTATCATCTGCCAGGCAGGAACTAAAGCCTCTCACACATCTTTACCCCAGTGATCCGGTCCAGCCCCCCGATTTAAATGATTGCTAGTCTCTCGTCAGTCTCTTGTATTAGTGCATCAGCGTCGGTCAGCCTGTTTCTTTGAGCATCTTGGTCGCACTACCGGTGGTCAAAATTTTAAATAGAGATTTTCTAAATTGATGTAGGATGCTGCTAGTTTTTATTATTGGAATGTTGTTATATTTTAATTATTGAATGCTATGAAGCCTACTGTGTTGACTTTGTGTGTGTGATGGAAGTTGTGTACTGGCCGTGTCATGTTGTCCAAGACAAATTTCCCAGGAATGGGACAATAAAGTATAAGCCTGCAAACACTCTACAGAACTCCCAAAATATTTATTTATCTGGTAGAATTGTAATTAATTATGTTGGGCATTTCATAGATTATTGTAAATTTGACTTTACTGAACTACAGTATGGGCATATCAACAGTTTAAAGGCAAATCTAGCAGAAAATAAAATAAAACATTAAACATTAAAGGTGCTCTAAGCGATCCCGGGAGTCGTAACTTCTTGTTGACATTCGAATTGTTGTCAAACAAAACGGAGGCTAGCTAGACGGAGGCTCCTCCTCATCCCGTCTCCTCCCTCCTCCCCTCCCTTCCGGCATAAAGGAAAGTCAAAGTAGTCACAAACAAAGTTAAGTTTTACTGATACTTCATTCAATGTGTAATGTCGCCAAGTTAGATAAAGGGTTTTATATATTGCAGAACAGAATGCAGAAAAAGAGAAACATTATCTTAAAATCGTTTCGCCACCTGAGGTTATAACTATAACTATAGCTCCCATACAAGGACGCAATAATAACAAGATAACGTTAGCTTCGCGTTTCCCAGTGAGCATAAACAACGGCGGCGTCGTAAACAAATTTAGTCAAAGTTGTCAATTGCCTATAATGGAACATTCGAATTCATAACAAACAGTGGGTGAAAACAATCATTCACACAAATTGTCGCCCTACTGTGAATTTGCTTTATCATTTACAATAGAGATCGATCGCTAGCTGCTAGAAACATACATGTTGTATTCACCAAAGTTAACGCTGACTGCATAGTTCTAGCTAATTACATTCTTGTGTTGGTTTGGCGAACATGAACGTCAGTTTAGAAAGAAATATGGATTTACCTGTTCTGCAAAAACAGAGCAACTGAATGTCGGATAGGAAGCCCTTCTGCCGGCGGAGTTCTGGCCACCTTCAAAAGGTTTTTCCGATGTAAATTCGGTACTTCGTGCGTTCCTCATCCTTGTCCCTCTTCTTTGCAATTTGTTCATCGGAACGTCGTCTCTTTGGTCGTGTGTCGGCCATAATTCAAACTTCCCTCTTCATGCTTCTCTCTCGTCTCTCCTCCACACCCCCTTCATGTCCACGCGCACTAACCCCCAAACCCCACCCTCAAATACTTCTTGTCGGTGATTGGCTGGAACACTGTTTGTTGTGTTTCGTGGTGCGGGTGAGCCCAGTTTGTTTTTGTTGCCGTTTGTGGAGCCTGTGGTGTCTAG
The DNA here is from genome assembly GCF_965113295.1 of Leuciscus leuciscus. Taxonomy (NCBI): domain Eukaryota; kingdom Metazoa; phylum Chordata; class Actinopteri; order Cypriniformes; family Leuciscidae; genus Leuciscus; species Leuciscus leuciscus. The sequence continues at coordinate 3,449,380 of NC_138732.1, read as the reverse complement.
AGAGACCGCGTTTTTTTAAAGTGTGTTCAGGGGACAGGCAGCTAGCGGATTGTGAGGAGATGTTTGCTGTATGTGACAAAAAATGTTTTGGCCTAAAAAACGCGTGGCATCGCTTAGAGCACCTTTAAAATATGAGCAATTATTAATAAATAATATATCAGTATATAAATTATATATTATATAGTTGAAAGATACATCCTACGGATGCGCTGGGACGCATCATCAGTGATGTATTTACTATATATATATATATATATGTGTATGTGTGTGTGTATTAGGTGTGTAACGGTACACAAACATCACGGTTCGATACGTACCTCGGTATTTCACTGTTTCACATCGGTTCATTTCTTTAGCGAACTAGCCTGCCGTCGACACTAAATGCCTGAGGTAAATGTAATGCTACATGAGATAATTTTCTCAAGTCGTCGATTATTGATTTCTTTCCGCAGTTGAAACACTGGTTGAGAGATGTAAACATATCATCATCATCATCATCATCGTCTCTTCTTCTTCTGTGCTTTTTACTGGTAGGAAATAGCGTTGCATTACCGCGCGCACCCCCTTCTGGATTGGAGTGGATATCCTGTGACTGAATGTATATAATTATAGCTTATAGCCTATGAATGTATATGTATATGTATCTATATGTCATAAATATATGACATTAAGCCAGAACAGACCACAGAGAAGTCTTCTGTCTGACTGTAAGTATTTTAAAGTGCTTATAATTTAGGTCAGATTCACCTTAGCCTACATAAATTAGGCTTCTACTAGGAAAGCTAAATTATAACTATTTCAAAATATGATGTCCTTCACTGTGTCTGATCAAAGAAATGACTTCATTATGAAAGATAAAATTGAGATATAGAAAGAAACAGCATGTTGACATGACCTTCTTTTCCAAGAATAGCCAAATCATAGTTAAAATGAGGGATTTGAATAGAGAAAAATCCCCAGTCACCCAGTTTCCAGCTTCATTACGAGCACAAAAAGCCAACTCTCAGGACATTTTCAGACATGACACAGTTGTGTTTATCAGTCCTGTGAAAGGTGGCCACCCTCTCCAGAAGAAGTGGACGTCTTTGACGCCGAGGCTTCTGGGAAACGGCGCACGCCTCTCTGTAATGAAGGATCGGGACGGTGAATGCCTCTGTTTTGCATGTGAATGATCAACTGTCAGGTTGCGATTGGTATAAAGGTTAGCGCTGCCTGTCCTTGTCAAAAAACCGAGGCAGCCGTTTGACAGAACGAGCTGAGAACCGCTGCTCTTTTCAGGGCCGATTATCCTAACACGAGGCCCGTCGCCGCCTCGCTAGGTTTACATGCAACCAAATAATCCGTTAGTAATGGGATTGACGGCTCAGTCGGACTCAAAAGCCTTCATGTAAACACCTTAATCGATCCGAATGAGATTTCGATCGGATGGTTTATTCCTTTTCTAATCCGATCGAGAGAATTATGTAAACACTTGATCGGATTGAAAACCGAAACTGAAAGGACTGCGCATGCGCAATGACGTAGAAATAGCGTAATGACGTGTGACGCGCTGAACGAGCTGTTCTTCTGTTGATTAAAGTGTCATATTTATGAGTTTTCCATCATTATATTATCCTCCTTTCCCTGTGAAGTGGAGCAGGACAACATCCCACCAGTCCTGGTTTCAGATTCTCATCCACACACGACTGTTTTGGCCATTTTTACTGCGTGATCAATATAAGCAGCGGCACAACGGTTCATATGCTCACTGTCTCCAAATTATGACCAGAAATGGATAAGTATTAAGTCTGCTGATTAAAACAAATAAGAACCCATATAAGAGAATAGTTCATATGTGTAAACAGCAGGAAACTAACTCTGTATATTCGAAACTTTGAAGCTTGTGACGTATAAACGCACATCAACCCGATCACGTGTTTAGCGTTCATGTAAACACTACATTCAGATTCATCAATCGGAGTGAATTAAGTCCGATAGAAACAAAAGTTGTGCATGTAGGCCTATACCGTTATCTACAGCATTCTCTGTAAAGCCTATTGTTTCTCAAAACCTCTGACATATCAGTGAATTACCGCTAACTCTGAATATGCCCGCGCTCATAACTTATGCATGCCAACCGAAGCTTTTAATGCTCATAAATCTTGAACGCTGTCAGGCGCGAGACGCGGCGTGCATTTGATACGCGCGCGGCCGAGAGGTTCGTTTGTTTCCACTGAAGGTCTGCGGAGGGAAAGTTCATTCTCGAGCTGCTGTTCGTCCCAGAGTTTGCTTTGAGACTGAATACTGTCTGCGTGATGATGCGACACAACCAGAACATGAAGTTTCGAGTGTCTTTTTCAAGAAGGAAAAGTCAGACGTAGCCTTCAGCCACTGATAATCAGAGAGAGAGAGAGAGAGAGAGAGAGAGAGAGAGAGAGAGAGAGAGAGAGAGAGAGTATTCCTGCATCCTGATAGTAAGTGAGAGAGAGTGAGTGAGTGAGTGAGTGAGTGTGTGTGTGTGTGTGTGTGTGTGTGTGAGAGAGAGAGAGAGAGAGAGAGAGAGAGAGAGAGAGAGAGAGAGAGAGAGAGAGAGAGAGAGAGAGAGAGTGTATGTGTCTCAGTAAGCATATGTGTGTGTGTGTGTGTGTGTGTGTGTGTGTGTGTGTGTGTGTGTGTGTGTGTGTGTTTGTTTGTAAGAGTGTGTGTGTGTGTGTGTGTGTGTGTGTGTGTGTGTGTGTGTGTGTGTGTGTGTGTGTGTGTGTGTGTGTGTGTGTGTGAGAGAGAGAGGTTGTGTGTCTGTAAGTGTGTGTGTATGTATGTGAGTGTGTGTGTATATATATGTGAGTGTATATAATATATATACAGTGGGGAGAACAAGTATTTGAAACACTGCCGATTTTGCAGGTTTTCCACTTACAAACAGGGCTGGACTGGGACAAAAAATCGGCCCGGGCATTTTGGCCCAGACTGGCCCACTATATGATCATAAACACCACCCATCTTTGCACGCCCTTAATTATATGCATACCAACTCCTATTCCTTAAAACCACTAATGCCATGTAAAGAGTGAGTATATGAACGAGTGAAAATTTGACATTTATTAATGAATACAGTTGAACTATACTCCACAGTGATGAATCCTAAAACAAGCTATAAGCTGCAATGGCATAGCAATACCAGTGTTTCTCACAGGATTTTTGGTAAAACTGTGGTGGGTGGACCTCGGTCCTTCTAGGGGGGCATGCCCCCCCGTGAGAAAATGTTGTGCATTTTAATGTTAAATTGATCAATCTGGTGCACTTTGAGAGTTCAAAATGAAAAGCTCCAACCCATATTCAGTGTGCAAATTAAACGAAAAATTCAAACCTCTTTTAGTTACAGTGTCTATTTACATTACACCTACTACATAATAATAGTTATAATATTAATCCAATGACAGTAATAGCCATATTTTGTAAAACAAATGCACTAAAAAATAAAGGAAACTTTCATAATTAGTTTTGTACCAATTTCTATACTTGAAAGAGATAAGCACATGATCTTTTATTTTGACGCAAACTGCATCAAGCTTTTATTTTGGCGGAAAACATGGTTTACAACGCCTCTCATTAAATTTCTAGTGAATTGCGGTAATCGTCTTTATATACTGTCTATGTAATCGTCAACTATGCAGATGTAGAAATAATCTGTAACTGGGTTATGGGTTCCTACACTCGATCATGACATAGTTTAAGTGTTTTGAAAGTAGTTCTGCTTACCGCAGGCTCTACACTTTCTCATCCTGATCCTCCTCACTATCATCATCATCACTGGAGCTGATGAAGGGCAGAAAACATATATTTTGACACATTTTACAAGTGTCTGCTTTAAGGGCCTGGTTCTATTTCTTCACGCTATTTCTCTGCACAATCCTTGCGTTTCTTCTCCATCTCGCTGACTATTTTGACAGATACACACTGACACTGCTGCACGCTCGCTCACTCGTTTAAAGTTGTGATTGGGCCAGCCCAGTGTCAATCAAGAAAAGAACCAAGCTGATCTACGTGTTTCATGGGCTGGTCTGTCAGAAAAAAAAACTAACACTGACTTTTTTTGACCACTGCATTACACCGGCACAAACCCAGTGCCGCCAATTAAGCAAAACAAAACAAAACGAATGGGCCGCCGATGTACACATTTTATGGGCCGTAAAAAAAAAAAAAAAGAAAGAAAGTATAATAATACAAATTATGTATGAGTATGAGATGTATCGGCCCAAAAAGCACGTCGGCCCACCGGGCAAATGCCCGGTATGCCCGATGGCCAGTCCAGCCCTGCTTACAAAGCACGTAGAAGTCTTTAATTTTTATCATAGGTACTCTTCAACTGTGAGAGACGGAAACTAAAACAAAAATCCAGAAAATCACATTTTCTGCGAAGGGGACAGGACGACTGCACTGTATTGAGGGGAGGATGGATGGGGCCATGTATTGCGAGATCTTGGCCAACAACCTCCTTCCCTCAGTAAGAGCATTGAAGATGGGTCGTGGCTGGGTCTTCTAGCATGACAACGACCCGAAACACACAGCCAGGGCAACTAAGGAGTGGCTCCGTAAGAAGCATCTCAAGGTCCTGGAGTGGCCTAACCAGTCTCCAGACCTGAACCCAATAGAAAATCTTTGGAGGGAGCTGAAAGTCCGTATTGCCCAGCGACAGCCCCGAAACCTGAAGGATCTGGAGAAGGTCTGTATGGAGGAGTGGGCCAAGAGCCCTGCTGCAGTGTGTGCAAACCTGGTCAAGAACTACAGGAAACGTATGATCTCTGTAATTGCAAAAAAGGTTTCTGTACCAAATATTAAGTTCTGCTTTTCTGATGTATCAAATTCTTATGTCATGCAATAAAATGCAAATTAATTACTTAAAAATCATACAATGTGATTTTCTGGATTTTTGTTTTAGATTCCGTCACTCACAGCTGAAGAGTACCTATGATAAAAATTACAGACTTCTGCATGCTTTGTAAGTGGGAAAACCTGCAAAATCGGCAGTGTATCAAATACTTTTTCTCCCCACTGTATATATATATATATATATATATATATATATATATATATATATATATATATATATATATATATATATATATATATATATATATATTTTTTTTTTTTAAGGTAATAGTTATATTGTACTTACTCAAATAAGAACTTACTATAGAGTTATGGTTAGGATTTGGTTCAGGGTTAGTTACTTGTAATTATGCATAATTTACAGTTATTACTATAGTACGTTATTACATATTACAAGTAAAATATTACATTTAATACTATAATTATGAGCTAAAACTAACCAAAACACCTGCTATAGCAACAATACAGTGACTTGTCCATTCAATCGCTGTCAGTACACGTCCCTTTAGAGGGAAGATTTTCAATCAAACCCTTTATTTCTCGGCTGTGAATGAAATGACTACATTTCTACATTTTAATTAGTCCTGATTGGAAAATGATCAAGGTTTTAATCACCAAACAGCGAGCTCGTTTCAGCATCCCTATCCAGGTGTATTCCCAATAAACACTTGGCCATCAGCTTTCTTTCATAAGCTCCTGCTTCTAAATGCCAGAGCGCTTCTCCATGCAGAGGTGAAAATCACATCAGCATCCGCTGAGAATCTCATTGTTTCTGTTCACACTCGCCAATAGCTTTCATTGTTATTACCCAGCCTGGACGGCGAGTCTAAAGCAGCCCGACACATTCTCACACACACACACACACACGCACCGGCTGAGAGCTGAGAGACTCCTTCACATCTCTCTCACACACACACACACACACACACACCGGCCGAGAGCTGCTCTGACAGGTAATCAACTGTAATTTCATGCACTACTTTATTGCAGACAGGATGTAACAACTGTGGCCACTTCCTGTGGAGAGAGAGAGAGAGAGAAAGAGAGAGAGAGAGAGAGAGAGAGAGAGAGAGAGAGAGAGAGAGAGAGAGAGAGAGAGAGAGAGAGAGAGAGAGAGAGAGAGAATTTGAATCTCAAAATCCCTTTATTACAAATTTTAAAACATTGTCCAGTCAATTAACACACTGGTAAACAAAAATCAGAACAGAAAAGGCACAATTATCTTAAAGGGTTGTTCACCCAAAAAAATTAAATTAGCCCATGATTTACTCACCCTTAAGCCATGTATTCTACATGTATACCCTACACCCTAAATGTATATGATATTCTTCTTTCAGACGAATACAATCAGAGTTGTATAAAAAAAATCCTGGCTCTTCCAAGCTTCTTAATGGGAGTGAATGGCTGGAGAAAATTTGAAGCCCAAAAAAAGTGCATCCATCCATGATAATAAAAAAAAAATACTCCACACTGCTCTGGTGGGTTAAAAAAGGCCTTCTGAAGTAAAGCCATGGGTTTATGTAAGAAAAATACCCATATTTATAACTCTTTATTACATGGCTTGGTTGAATTCTAATGTAGAATGCGGTGTGTTATTTCTTGATAACCGTTGCTAAGTATAACACACCGTTGCCATGAAAAACAGAGCATTGCTATGGACGCAGGATTCTAACCGTAGAGACAGAACGGACTATTTTCTTTAGCGGAAGCAATACAATCGTTTTTAAATCAATAAACTCCTTTTTAAATCAATATTTTGTCAAATTATTGATATATTTGGTGGGTGGCCATGTAATAAGCGGGATAATGTAGAGCAAGACGGTTGTTATAGCGAATACAACCCCTTCAAGGGTCGTGATCAGCCTGTCGGGGTTGTGTTCGCTATAACAACCGCCTCGCTCTACATTATCCCTTACATAATCTACAATATCTAGCTTCTGCCAAACATGAGAACAGTTTTAGCATTTTAGACCAAAAATATAATAGTGAGTGAGTGACACCTGGACGATCAGTGAATGCTGAGATATTTTGCTAAATAAAATGATCCTGTCAGAAGAATTGAGCGATAACTTTATTATTCATTTTCCGTCTGTATCATCTCAGTGAGCTTTTGTGGGGTTTTACGCATGCGCAGTAAAGGTGAATCTAGCGTTTTCAGGCGTTTTCCAAAAGTTTCTCATCCACACTGAAACGTCGGAAAACGCTAGTGTGGACGGAGAGCGTTTCTAAAAAACGAAAACGCAGTTTTCAAATGTTTCTGGATTAATGTAGACGTAGACAAGAGAAAGAGAGAGAGAGAGAGAGAGAGAGAGAGAGAGAGAGAGACTTTTAGGTCTTCTTTAATTATTCAATATAAACATAAGTGACCTATATTTTTTAAGTAAAAACCATTAAAACATTCATACATTTATATTTTCCACAAAACAATTAATATAAAATAAAATAAATAAAAATAATCACTCCTGAACACTCATAAATTAAATACAAAATCTCCATGAACATCAGCTCCCCACACATGAAAAAAAAGAATTAACATCATTAATAAGGCTAAAATATGCATATTCCATCATTAATCTCTTCTTTATAAAACCTCTCATCATCAAAACAGTGTCCACGCTTTCCCTCCCTTCTACTTTATTTCTTCTGGTACACCAAATTTCCAACTTTGCTGCTCCAAACAAGAAGTTTAATAACTTAGAGAGAGAGAGAGAGAGAGAGAGAGTGAGAGAGAGAGAGAGAGAGAGACAGAGAGAGAGAGAGAGAGAGAGAGAGAGAGAGAGAGAGAGAGAGAGTGAGAGTGAGAGAGAGAGAGAGAGAGAGAGAATGGCGAAAAAAGGATGTGAATTATGAGAAAGAAACACGAGGTGAAATGGAAGGAGCAGAAGCACAGATTAATGTCAGACACTGAGGGCTCGTTCCTGGACCGTCCTCAGACCCCTGACACGGGCAGCGCTCAAACATGCCAAGAGACGACTAACATTACCCGTTCCAATCAAGACGGAAATACCAGTGACTGGACTTTCCTGAAATAGTGAACCTGTGCCTCGTCTCTCATATTGCATTGTGAATGGCACGGAGAAACTTATCACAGCATGACCATCAACACAGGAAAAGTGGCACAGCTAATAGAGTCGATCTGACCTGATAGAGTTTTAGTGTCAGTACTACATTAAACTACTATATATAATGTTGAATATAATGTATAATAATGCATATTTTGTGTGTCCTGATAATGTCTGATGTTACCAGTAAAAAGTGGCCGACATTATGTTAAATATATCTAGTCAGTGACGGAGATCAAGCATATTCGTCTAAAATAATCCTGTGTTTTCAGCTTCAGAATCATGAATATTGTTATTCTGGCGTCTCTATCGTCCTTCCCGACACAATGCCAACTGATTTTGTCTCCTTTTAACAGCGTAAACATCTTAAAATACTGAATTATTTATGATTGTCAAGACGTCATTCGAAACTGTAAAGGGTCTATTTTTATTTGTGTAAACTTACATAAAAACAACAACATTGTGCTTTTGTAAAAAACACACAAAAAACAGGATGGTGTTTTTGTTGTCCCTGATTCCTTTCTGTGGAGATAATGGATCGAGTCACACAAATGAATGAAACTCAGCGTATGGGCTATAGCGAGCTCTTGTGTGCATCTGAACTCTTGTGTTGGGTTGGTGAGATCGACTTCTTCTGCTCTTATTCCTGTTGTAGCGATTATCAAACAGCGTTGCATTACCGCACGCCCCCTTCTGGACTGGAGTGTGGATCGCCTGAGACTATATTCAGCATCTGATTGTATGCATCCATGATCCAACCGTGACGGTTCAGGACAATACATGTACCTTTACACAACTAATATACTGTATACTGTATTTTGGGGGGTGAACGATCCCTTTAGGTTTAACAGTCCATCCAGAACAGGTTGTAATGATGACCACACTTACACATAGTCAAAAGTGTAGTTGTGCAAGACTAGTATCAAAGACTGAAGACCAAACTGGGGTAACAGCCAAATCCTAGAGCGAGTTCGAGAATCAAGTCAGCACAGAAAATGACACAAACTCCAGAAGGTTTGAGTTCAGGCACAGCAGGTGTGTTCTGATTGGACGAGAGAGACGGCAAGCCCAGCAGGTGTGTTCTGATTGGACGAGAGAGACAGCAAGCCCAACAGGTGTGTTCTGATTGGACAAGAGAGACAGCAAGACCAGCAGGTGTGTTCTGATTAGATGAGCGAGACGGCAAAGCAGATGTGTACTGATTGGACGTGAGAGACAGCAAGCCCAGCAGGTATGTTCTGATTGGACGAGAGAGACGGCAAGCCCAGCAGATGTGTTCTGATTGGACGAGAGAGACGACAAGACCAGCAGGTGTTTTCTGATTGGACGAGAGAGACGGCAAGCCCAGCAGATGTGTTCTGATTGGACGAGAGAGACGACAAGACCAGCAGGTGTTTTCTGATTGGACGAGAGAGACGGCAAGTGCAGCAGGTGTGTTCTGATTGGACGAGAGTGACGACAAGA
>NC_138732.1:3432485-3434985 GCF_965113295.1 Leuciscus leuciscus | reverse complement strand
AGCAGTCATTAAAACTGTAATGAATTAAAAACAGCTGATAATAATTTATTTTAAAAACAACAGCAACAGGATCTTCTTATTCTTAGACCATTTTGATTCCAATTACCCAATTCTAAATCTTATTCTAATTCACATTCTGATTCGAATTCTATTTCTTAATTCTTATTATTAGTTCTTATTAATGCTTGCAATTACTTTTAACCCCGTGAAAAACCATACAATATGTTAATATACGAATATTAACATGCTGTTTTTTCAACTCTTAACTTATGTGAATAGTTTAGGAGGTAATTTGCGTCTGTAAATGTGAGTGGCACTTCTATGTCAATGCCTGTTCAAATTAACTTAAATATGCCACATTATGTAAGTGATGTTACTTATTTTACACATCATAACAGAGGCTATTTACATATGAAGTTACAGTAAAAACAGCCGTTTAATTTTAAGTCAGAATGAGTTAATTATTATCGTTAACTGAAACCATTAAAAACATTTCTGTTAATTGAAATAAAGGTTGAATAAAATATAAATATAAGCTAAGCTTAAACTAAAATTATACATGTTTGTGTCTGATAAACTATATATAACAAAGAGCGCCTGTGCTGAAAAAAAATGTATTAGTCATATTTCTTTCACCATGAAATTATCACACGTTTGCATGTCCTGCCCTTCAGAGTTATCAGTCATCTCTCTAACATATGCACACATATTTCCCTGCCTTGGCTGGTTCTGTTTATCATGCAGCCGATGGCATGTGGAGGACCTTCAGAACTGTTCTTCTTTAAAAACATTCAAAATCTCACGAAATCGCTTTTTAAGGACTACAACAAACGTCTGGTAGAGACTACACCACATTCCTCCCGGGTTAGTGACATCACTAACCCTAAAATTTACATAAACCCCACCCCCTGAACACCATTTATAGATTATCAAGACAGAATATGCTAATCAATGACTAGAAGATAACTACACATAAGCTACATAAATTCATCAACTAACCATTCAGAAATGTCCTGTTGCTTCTACATGTCACTTCTTCTAGAGTCTCTCCATCTTTCTGACTTCGGTTTGAACATAAAAGGCTAAAAGTTTTTGAAATGTTCAGTGCATGTGTGTGTGAGGTAAAAGGACACAAGCTGTTGAAGCTCCGCCCCCTGTGCCGGGAGCAGCAGCTCATTTGCATTTAAAGGGACACACACAAAACGGTGTGTTTTTGCTCACCCTCAAAAAGTGACAATTTTAACATGCTATATAAAAATATCTGTGGGGTATTTTGAGCTAAAACTTCACACACACACTCATGGGGACATCAGAGACTTTACACCACCCCTTTAAAATGATTAAGTAAATACAATTAATTAATACTTAATTGAAGATAATTTTTTCGATTAGGCATGAATTTACTTAATTTTAAGGCAACAGGGTTTACTAAATTTTTTTAAGTTCAGTCAACCGATCACTTTTAACAGTATTTTATCATATTACTAACTTGCAGTCAGTCTCAAGTCACTCTTTTAATGCAAATCTATGAGATTTTTGATCCATTTAAGTATTAAAAATAACTCACTAGATTACTCCTAAATATAAGCAATATACAGAGCTGGATTTACCTCATACTGTAACAAAGGCTAAATTAATTTTATGTGGGCTACAGTAAAAATCTCACGTTATTAAAGATGAAGTGTTTTACACAGGGTATTTAAGACTGTATTGACAAAAACATAAAACATTAGCCTTTATATAATGTTTCTTGACTAAATAAAGCACTTTTCTTATTCAAACACCAGTTCTTTATTTACACTTGTTGCATTGCAAACAGTGCAGAGGTGGGCGGAGTTATGAGGTTTGACTGACAGTTTGAGGAGCCAATGGAATTACGAGGCTTAGTCACAAGCTCTTTTCAACACTTTTCATTGGTTAAATATTTGCAAAACCCACAGACACACATAAAGGCGGGTGACCAACAGTAATGATTTATGATGAAATATGGTTACAAGAATCTCCAGACAGCAACAACATTATACATTTGTATATATTGTTTTAGAGTGAAATAATAATAATAATACTGAAAAATATATTTCTCCCACCATCGCATTTAGTGATGCAACACTAAATATGGATGTTATTGCTGCAAGAAAAATTCACTAACATTTTTAGTGAACATAAATGCATTTACAAAATGCATATAAACCATTATTACGAGACGGGGAACAACCAAGACAAGAATGAGGATGAACACACACAAAAAAGAGAGAAAAAGGCAAGGAACACGTGAAAAGACAGAAGGTTAGCAGATAAAGATCAAACAAGATACACATATTTAGCTCTATTTCAAGCTCTGAAATATTTTCATCAACCCTTAAATATGTTCTCACATGTCATCGACAAAACTGAGAACACAGCGTGAGGAAACTGGACCGCAGCCAGAGGACAGTGAAACACTCTCAGGAGTGTGTGTGTTTCTCCCTCATCTCTCAGTGTTTGTCTCTGAATAACAACG
>NC_138732.1:3409985-3429985 GCF_965113295.1 Leuciscus leuciscus | reverse complement strand
GAGTGAGTGAGAGAGAGTGTGTGTGAGAGTGAGTGTGTGAGTGAGAGTGAGTGAGTGAGTGAGTGAGGTGTGTGTGTGAGTGTGGTGTGTGTGTGCGAGAGAGAGAGAGTGTGTGAGTGAGTGTGTGAGTGAGTGAGTGAGTGAGTGAGTGAGAGTGAGTGTGTGAGTGAATGTGTGTGTGTGAGAGTGAATGAGTGAGTTTGTGTGTGTGTGTGTGTGTGAGAGTGAGTGAGTGAGTTTGTGTGTGTGTGTGTGTGTGTGTGTGTGTGTGTGTGAGAGTGAGTGAGTTTGTGTGTGTGTGAGAGTGAGTGAGTGAGTGTGAGTGAGTGAGTGAGAGAGAGTGTGTGTGAGAGTGAGTGTGTGAGTGAGAGTGAGTGAGTGAGTGAGTGAGTGAGTGAGTGAGTGAGTGAGTGAGTGAGGTGTGTGTGTGAGTGTGGTGTGTGTGTGCGAGAGAGAGTGTGTGAGTGAGTGTGTGTGTGAGTGAGTGAATGAGAGTGAGTGTGTGAGTGAATGTGTGTGTGTGAGAGTGAATGAGTGAGTTTGTGTGTGTGTGTGTGTGTGTGTGTGTGTGAGAGTGAGTGAGTGAGTTTGTGTGTGTGTGTGTGTGTGTGTGTGTGTGTGTGTGTGTGTGTGTGTGTGTGTGTGTGTGTGTGTGTGTGTGTGTGTGTGTGTGAGAGTGAGTTTGTGTGTGTGTGTGTCCTTTTTCAATAAAAAACATTTTGTGCAATAGAAAGATTCCATGGATCTTAAAAGGTTCTTCATGGAACTCAAATTAATTAGTTAAGATAAAATGTAATGCACCCCGAGCCCTACATCATTTTATATTTCATATAGTTGATTGGGAGTCTTGATCCCCCTGAAGGACATCATCAGGGGGGGTGGGGGGTAAAAGCAGTTTACCCATAATATGAAGCTTTACCTGTAAATATGAAGATACGTCTCCAGCTCTGACTGATTTTAAATCATAATTCTGGCACCAGTAGTTCAGCAGGATTGTCTGAGAAACGCAATATTGATCTGAGATCCCAGACTCCTCCATCAAGAGGAAACCTGATTGTAAATCAATACTCGCTTCACTCAGGAGTCCAGTTAGCTGTCCGTCCTGAAGCAGACTCAGCACTGACCTTTGACCTGGGATTTTACTGTCATACTGGCTTACAATGGAGAGGTCAGCAAAACTAAAGCTTGACTGAGATTTAAAGAGCCCATATTACGCCCTTCCACGAAGTCTCGATGTTGTTTCTGGGTTTGCTGATGCCGTACAGGGCTAGAACATCGTGTTGATCTGCGGGATCACTTCTCAGCCGCAGTGCTTCTTATTTTCACTTACTCCTGTGAGTTCAAGCGAGTGCAGGAACACAGCGGAGCTGGAGATCCTCCGTCTGAGAGAACAAACAGAAATTAAAGTATCCCATGTCTCCAGATCCTCTGCCCCGGTTTGTGTTGAATACAGTCAAATATTTATTTAATTTGTAGGGTGTTCACATTTAGTGTCTCTTTTAACCTTCTCTGGCACACAAGGGATCCTGGATACTATCAATAAAGAGGTTTTGTTCTTTCCTTCAGGGCTGTTCGATGGAAAGTTTTTATCAAAGTTTAAATGGGAGCTATTGAACCCTTTCACTGAGTCGTGAATACTAGAATACGCTGATTATTTTCCTCATATTCTCCATTGTTGCGGCTCCTCTCTTCCCAGTCTGTCAGTAACGCTCTGTTTAGTTCCTGTCTCTATGAAGCCCCTCCTTCTGAAAAGCACACTGTGCTCTGATTGGTCGGCTGGAGCAGTGTGTTGTGATTGGTCGAGCGCTTCGAGTGTGTTTGGGAAATGTCCCGCCCCTTCCCATAACCGCCAGTTTAACACACAACTAACTAACTCAACCAGGCCCCGCCCCTTTATTCTGCATATTAATTATTTAAATGAGGAATATTGTGACGTGTTCGTTCCCGGAAGAAACTCAAGACTACAATGGAGGCGTTTCAGGAGTTCAGGAACACTGACACTGATATAGAGAAGAACTGTGTGACTTTGCAGAGATTTTTCATGATCTAACGTCAACATTACACACTGAAGACAGATGAAGATGTGAAGAAAGCATGATCGCTCCTCTTTAAATCATTATTCCCTGAAAATTGTGCTGAGTCATGTCAGGTTTGACTTACAATTTGATCTGTTCCTCAGAAGACCTGAAATATGATGGTGGATAAGTAGTACAGAGAGACCACTTTTATAGTGTTTTTCATGAATTATTCCTTCATTACATTCAATTTAAACACTTTTTACATGGTTAACTAGTTAAAAAGTGCTTACAGGAGGGAATATAGAAAACAACACTGCATTATTACTGCAATGTATCGTAACTTTTCAATGCCAAACATCATTCCTTCAGCCGTTCAGTCCTCATTTACTCCATCTATACGTGACCCTGGATCACGTGACCAGTCTCGAGTCGCACGGGTATATCTGTGGCAATAGCCAACAATACATTGTATGGGTCAAAATTATGGATTTTTCTTTTATGCCAAAAATCATTAGGATATTAAGTAAAGATCATGTTCCATGAAGATATAAAACATATATTTCTGTGAGTGAATGCAGCACAATCGCCAACATAAATGAACAACTTTAAAGGAGATTTTCTCAATGTTTCGATTTTTTTTGCACCCTCAGATTCCAGATTTTCAATAGTCGTATCTCGACCAAATATTGTCATATCATAACAAACCACACATCAATGGAAAGCTTATTTATTCAGCTTTCAGATTACGTATAATTCTCAATTTCCCCAAAATTGACCCTTTTGACTGGTTTTGTGGTCCAGGGTCACAAATTGTCTTTCATCATTTAATGTAGGATGGAGTGTGTGTGGCTGAAGTTATTTTCCTCCTGTACAGAATAGGGTTTGTTTAGGCTCTTATGAAGAAGTCCAGGACGTTTCATAAACTGTAGCTCTAAACAAAAGGCCTGAAGAGTCTCAATCCATCGTCTGATTTAAACAACTCTGATTCTTACATTAGACGCCATCTCTCTCTCTCTATCACTCACACTCTCTCTCTCTCTCTCTCCCTCTCTCACTCACACTCACTCTCTCTCTCTCCCTCTCTCTCTCTCTCTCGATCACTCTCTCTCTCCCTCGATCACTCTCTCTCTCTCTCTCTCTCCCTCTCTCTCTCTCTCTCTCTCTCCCTCTCCCCCTCTCTCTCGCTCCCTCTCCCTCTCTCTCTCTCCCTCGATCACACTCTCTCTCTCTCTCTCTCTCTCTCTCTCTCTCTCTCTCTCCCCCTCTCTCTATCATTCTCTCACATCGATCTCTCATCGACCCGCATCCCGCAGTAATTACAGAGGAAAGCCACGCTCGGGAAAGCAGGTCCTTTATTTGGGAGAAAGGTTCAAAGACGCTCTGCTTTACGACAGAAGGACGACGAAAGGATCACAAAACAGGAGCAGGATAAACATTGATCTCGGACAGAATAGTATAATGATGGTTGTCATTCAAAAACATTCATCCAATAGGAGAAAAACTAAAGATTACAACGTCTTCATGAAAGCGAAAAAGAGAAAGACCTGACACATAAAAACAACCAAAAATGTCATTGTTAATATAGTATATTAAAATAATAATTATCGTGAATTAAGTTTACACTCATTTCTGCTCATTTCTTACTTTATTTATTCGAATTTTTAGAAAGTTTGGTTTCAGTAAGTCTCTTCGGACACCAAAGCTGCATTTATGTGATCAATAATACAGTAAAAATTGTGAAACATTATTATACTGTAAATCAGTGGTTTTCTATGTGAATATACAGTAAAGTGTAATTTATTCCTGTGATCAAAGCTGAATTTTCAGCATCATTACTCCAGTCTTCAGTGTCACATGATCCTTCACAAATCATTCTAATATGAGGATTTGATTGCTCAAGAAACATTTATGATTATTATCAATGTTCAAAACAGCTTCATATTTTCTTGGAAACTGTGATACATTTTATTTTTCATGATTCTTTGATGAAATAGTCTTTTATAACATTATAAATGTCTTTATTGTCACTTCTGATCAACTAAGTGTGTCCTTGCTAAACAAAAAAATATGAATTTCTTTTCTTTTTTTATTGTACTAACGCAAAAGATTGAATGGTAATGCGTGAAAACATATTCAAAGGATACAATTATTAAAACCCCCAACTGTGGATTATTTTCTTTGATTCGATTCATGAAACACAATGATAACGCTGCTTTTCAAAATGTGTTGTAATTTGCTATCATTCCCATTACTTTTACTACAATAATGTTAATCATCACTAATAACTGTTGCATCACCTGAAATTAAAGGGATAGTTCACTTTGAAATTTAATTTTGGTATGTTTTAGCTTACCTCAAGGGCATCCAAGATGTAGGGGTCTTTTTTTCCGCAGTAGTTTCAATTTTGATATTTTTAGGTCAAACCGTTCTTGTCTGTCAGTCATATAATGCAGGTCGATGGTCACGGTCTCAAAGAGCATGCACAGAGTCCAAATTAAAACAATTCCCCATCGTCCAAATTAAACAATTCCCCATCGTAAGTACACATTGATGGCCTAAGACACGAAACGAGCGGTTTGTGTGAGAAAACGAACAGTATTTATATCGTTTTTACCTCTTGTACACAGCCACGTCCAAGTGATCTGAGAGCGCGGGCGGGTATAGATATATACAGTAGATGTCACATTGGCTACGGTTTCGTTCCAATGAACTGCAGTAGCCAAGGCGACATCTAGTGTATATATCTAGTGTATATATCTGAAATAATAAAAGCATATTCATGTTCATTTTAAAGCTGTCTACACCCAGTGCCAGTCAATAACGCACATAATACCAGTAACACTTTACAATAAGATTCATTAGTTTACATTAGTTACCTTAGTTAACGAACTAAGAATGAACAATGATTCTACAAAATGTATTATCGTACTTATTATTAAGTTCAACATTTGCTAATACGTTATTAAAATCAAAGGTTGTATTTGTTAAAGGGGTGGTTGATTATGATTTGACTTTTCTAACTTTAGTTAGTGTGTAATGTTGCTGTTTGATCATAATCAACATCTGCAAAGTTACGACGCTCAAAGTTCAAAGCAAAGGGAGATATTTGCTTTTACAGAAATCGCTTTTTAAGGACTACAACAAAAGGCTGGTAGAGACTACACCACATTCCTCCCGGGTTAGTGACATCACCAACCCTAGAATTTACATAAACCCCGCCCCCTGAACACCATTTATGGATTATCAAGACAGAATATGCTAATCAATGACTAGAAGATAACTACACATCAGCTACATAAATTCATCAACTAACCATTCAGAAATGTCCTGTTGCTTCTACATGTCACTTCTTCTTGAGTCTCTCCATCTTTCTGACTCCGGTTTGAACATAAAAGGCTCAAAGTTTTTGAAATGTTCAGTGCATGTGTGTGTGAGGTAAAAGGACACGAGCTCTTGAAGCTCCGCCCCCTGTGCCGGGAGCAGCAGCTCATTTGCATTTAAAGGGCTAGACACAAAATGGTGTGTTTTTGCTCACCCTCAAAAAGTGAAAATTTTAACATGCTATATAAAAATATCTGTGGGGTATTTTGAGCTAAAACTTCACACACACACTCTGGGGACATCAGAGACTTATTTTACATCTTGTGAAAAGGGCATTATACCACCGCTTTAACATTAGTTAATGCACTGTGAACTAACATGAACAAACAACTAATGAACCTTATTGTAAAGTGTTTCCATAAACCGTATAGAGGTGCAGAACACAATTAGATGTCTAAGCTAATCATGAATGAGCGTCTGATCCCGTCGCTGCGAGTAAAACAGGAGGATTGGTTTGTGTTCAACAGTTTCCAGTCACGGTCCAACACATACAAACAACAACAACACAAATAAAATCAAATGGATGGAAACGGAGTGAATGGAAAGCGTCCAGGACGGCAGGCGAGTGTGTTTTAGGCCGTGTGTTTACAGACGCATTTTCTCACGGATCTGAAATGAAGTCACGGCTGGTCAGAGACGTCCTCAAATGAGGGGAAATCACTATCTCTACCTGCCATACACACTTCTGTGAGCTTCACTCTCCTCGTAAACACAATCCTTTGACTCCTTGACAGCCCTGTTATTACAGTCGCAACACACACACACACACACACACACACACACACACACACACACACACACACGTATCCCATCAATCCTGCTGAGGCTGAGAACGATGAACGCTTTTCCAGGTGCTTAAACCTACAAACAAACACACACACACACAGTTCAAAAGTCAGACTTTAAATGGAAAAACTTTATCCACACACACATAGAGAAAGATAGAGGGACAGAGAGAGAGAGAGAGAGAGAGAGAAGAGAGAGAGAGAGAGATAGAGAAGAGAGAGAGAGAGAGAGAGAGAGAGAGAGGGGTTCACTACACATCACATGATGCTTCAACTCCAGCAAGAGAATCTCTCTCTGTGTGAGAGTGAAATAAACATCTGTGAAAGTCAGAAAGAGACGCACTGCATTAAATCATTCTCTTAATCACTCTTTCGTCTTGTTTTCCAGGAAAAACATCTTTAAAAGGAAGATATATTTACTTGAGAAGATAAAACAAAAACAAAAATAACGACTTTATTCAACTCTTCATGTTTTTCTGTTTCTCTGAGTGAGTTCACGTAGTGTAACAGCGCAGCGCTACTGGGTCGTACATCAGAACGGAGGCTCACTATTGGCCAGCATCACACGCATCACATGACCAGCGTCGGCCAATAGTGAGCCTCCGTTCTGGCACTGATAAACTTAAGGTTGAGCCACTGTAGTCACTTGGACTATTTTAACTACGTCTTTACTAACTTTTCTGGGATGGCAGATCTCGATTACCTAGAAGCCTATGGAGGAGTGAGACAGCTCTCAGATTTCATCAGAAATATCTTAATTTGTGTTCTGAAGATGAACGAAAGTCTGACGGGGTTGAACAACATGAGGGAGAGTAATTACTGACAGAATCTTCATGTTTGAGTGAACTAACCCTTTAAAGATGATCATAATAATAGAAAAACCCCTGACGTCAGCTGTCTGTCTCGGCTCAAGAGAGGAACGGAGAGAAGAAGAAAATAAAGGAATGAACACATGAGGTCTGAGTTCTGCTCAATGACTGATAAGAGCTCAGAGAGCAGGACACCCGCAGGGAACAGATGGACACTAAAACCCCATTAAAAACACACCAACTCTCCTCACCGACACAGAGAGACGATGATGATGGACAGGTAACAGAGACTCGCTTTAAATCGAGAGGCTTTCATACTGTCACCAGACGCTGGTCGTCCTTGACCGCTCTTCACCCGCCGACCCACGACTGCTTCAAAGCAAGTACTGAGAGAGTTAGTGAAAGCTGGTTATCACCATAGACTGTGAGGAAATGTGTGTGTGACGTCACCCGACGCTTCTGAAGCCCAAAGTGGGCAGAGCCGGCCGTCACCATCTTGGCAGCGTCACTCCCGAATAAACGTAAATGTGCAGCGAGGCGGATTAGCTGAGGTGACGTGACGCTAACAGACAAACGGCTGGTAGTGACATCAGCGGCAATCCACCTGTCACTCAAGTGGCCACGCCCTTAATTATGCACAACTTTAAGGCTTAATATAATTTAAACGGATGAGTTATAAAAATATTCACCCCCCTCACAGTCGTCATGAAGGGCAAAATTAGCTTTATAGACCAAAACCACTTTTTGTACCAGACTGTAAACATGTTTTATTCTGCTGTAAAGTTGGGCATTTTAACATGGGGGTTTATGGGATTGACTCTCTTCTGCAGCCGGTCTCTAGTGGCCAGTGGATGAACTGCAGTTTAAGTCTCTTCAGTGTTCAATCAAGAGAGACCGGAAGGTTGCCGCTTGGTTATCACACACCATGGTCAACAGCTAGAAGTGATTTTATAGTGGTCTTGATGTGATTTTTTGGATCTACTAGAACAGGTTTTCCTGCTTGAATGTTGATTATTTTCCTCATATTCTCCATTGTTGCGGCTCCTCTCTTCCCAGTCTGTCAGTAATGCTCTGTTTAGTTCCTGTCTCTATGAAGCCCCTCCTTCTGAAAAGCACACTGTGCTCTGATTGGTCGAGCGCTTCGAGTGTGTTTGGGAAATGTCCCGCACCTTCCCATAACCGCCAGTTTAACACACTACTAACTAACTCAACCAGGCCCCGCCCCTTTATTCTACGCATTAATTATTATAATGAGGAATATTGTGACGTGTTCGTTCCCGGAAGAAACTCAAGACTACAATGGAGGCGTTTCAGGAGTTCAGAGACACTGACACTGATATAGAGAAGAACCCGGAGCTTTTTCATCCTCAAACTGCAACATTACACACTGAAGAAAGATGAAGATGGAGAAAAAGGAGAAAATGTAACAAAATACTTCAAAAATAAGAAAAAACATTACCTAAAATTAGACATGAACCCCCAAACATCTAATAACCACAGAAAATCTCACAGAATTAATTAATCAATACTTTAACACGGCTTTCTTGATACTCGATTCTGAATGGTCAATCCGTATTATGCAACAAAATGATTTTTATATAATGACACTAATCACTCCATGCCCTGTTTTTTCTCATAATTTGAAATCAAATTAACATTTAATACAGATTTATTTATTTATTTGGTAAGCAGCCGTGCAATAAGCAGAATAATACAGTCATTAATAAACAAACACCCTCAGGATGATGCAGGAATTGTTGGGATTTCATTTGTGATAATGACCGGCTGGATGTACATTATCCCTCATATAACATGATCACAGTGTAAAGCTTCTATATGAACCTTAAAGTGTTTTTTTCTGTCAAGCGCTTCATATATAAAACCTTTTAGGGGTTCCAACATTATTCATCGGTAACACTTTACAATGAGGTTCATTGGTTAACATTAGTTAACAACATTAGTTAACATGAACTAATAATGAACTGCACGTATACAGCATTAACTAACCTTTGTTAATGTTAATTTCAATATTTACTAATACTTTATTAAAATCTTGTTAACATTAGTTAATGCACTGTGAACTAACATGAACTAACAATGAACAGGTTAACAAAGATTAATAAATACAGTAACAAATGCATTGCTCATGGTTAGTTCAAGTAAGTTAATACGTTAACTAATTGGTGTAACCAATTCATTTCTATTTTGATTACATTTACATTTATGCATTTTGGCAGATGCTTTTATCCAAAGCAACTTACATTGTATTATCCTATACATTTATACATAGGCATGTGCAATCCCCTGGGATCGAACCCACAACCTTGCGTTGTTAACGCAATGCTCTTACCACTGAGCTACAGGAAAGCCCAGATAAATGATTCACATTTATGAATCAAGCATACTTTATCACTCCAAAAAATATATAAATATCCTGTTAAACATGAAAGTATCGTGCCATCATCAAGACATTTCTCCTTATATAGAATCTTTCTGACATAAAGCGTTCTTTAGAATTTAGTCAGGAACCCTAGAACTCTATATAGAACCCCAGTGAACCCTTATATATATATATGACCCTGTATAAATGAATGTTGTATTTATATATCTCAATTTAACAGACTTGACCCATGTGACTGGTTTTGTGGTCCAGGGTCACATATAGTGAGAACTGAATCTCAGAGGTCTGTCTGAATGGACACAAAGACTGAAACAGATTTATTTTATTAGTCTTTTTTTCAACAGAAGTGGGCACTTATTGAAACATATTTGCTAGAAGGAAGATAATGTACTGGTATGTGGTGTATTTACTGAAGCGCTGTCAGGGACTTTTGTATTTATTTAAATTTTGTATTTTTTTCCCAACTTGATTTACTTTTCATTATTAATGTTATAAGTATATAACTTATATTTGAAATAAAAAAAGTGATATAAATACACAGTTAAACACTGTCTGAACCTCCAGACTGCGTTCGATCCGATGGGAGAGACTCAACGCTCTCCTCTCTCTATCTAAAAGGCATTAGGTCACAAAATCCACTTCTCCAGCCAATAAAAAGGTCAAAGCCGAGTGTGAATAGAGGAGGAAAGCAAACATCTCAGATGTCTTCACTGTAACAGTGTCTGTAAGGGATGGGAATCAAACAGAACTTACTAATTCTAATGAATGAAGTCAACTAATTTTGAGGAAGAATGGACAATACCTGGTAAAGTAATTATATCCTTCCTCAGCATCCTGATGATTAACAACATTAAGATGTCAACGTAACACAAATAATGCTAATAAATAAATAAAAGCAAAGGTTACTCAAAAATGTTACTCAAGTGAAAGTACAAGTACTGAGGGAAGATTTGACTCAATTAAAAGTAAAAGTATCTGGCCAGAATCGTACTTGAGTAAAAGTGAAAAAGTACCACATTAAAACTGTACTTGAGTATTAAAGAAGTAAAAGTAAAAGCAAGAATGAAAACTCGAGATTCTTGTTTAAGCTTTTAACCTCTAAAAACATGAAGTGAATGAACCACATACAAGGTTTTACCCTGCTTTAGAACGGTTTGTATTTAATTGTATTTAATTATCAAACTATAAGACTACTATCTAATGCCAGTATGCAACATGCTTTAAACAATCCACTAAACATGCTTTAAAGGGATACTCCACTTTTTTTGGAAATAGGCTCATTTTACAGCTCCCCCAGAGTTAAAGAGTTGAGTCTTACCGTTTTCGAATCCATTCAGCCGATCTCCGGGTCTGGCGGTACCACTTTTAGCATAGCTTAGCATAGGTCATTGAATCGGACAGGACCATTAGCATCTCTCTCAAAAAAATGACCAAAGAGTTTCGATATTTTTCCTATTTAAAACTTGACTCTTCTGTAGTTACATTGTGTACTAAGAAACTCAAGGCAGCGCCTGAAAATAGTTTGTCTAACCTATTAGACCTATTATAATTTCTCTAATTTCCAGGTCAAGGTGCTGTGCATTGTGGTAATAGATGTGACGTCACTTCCAAAGGACCAATGAACATGTCTGACCAATTTCATGGAATGTGACAACGAATCTCATTGGCAGAATAAATAACATTTAAATTAAACTGGTCATGAGCGCAGTTCAATTGGTTTGGTAATAGCAAGGGAAAATAGAATGAAGGGATCTCCAAAAAATAAGTACTTTTTGACTATAAAAAAAATTGTAAGGAGTAAAAAGTTTCTTAAAAAATTTAATTAAGTAAAAGTATTGATTTTTAATTGTACTCAAGTTAATTAAAAATCCCCCCAAAATAATACTTAAGTACAGTAATCAAGTAAAATTACTCAAGTATTTCACACCTCAGAATAAAAGGTTATAAACCCTTCATCTAAACGGTATCTTCACTCCCAAAATATCTCAAAGAGATCCAAAAGAAAAGATGTTTTGAAATATTTGATTAAATATTCTTTGATTTTAATACAAACTCGCACTGATTGTCATGACAGAGGTAAAGATGATGTAACATATGTTCTGATAGCCTGTACACTATATCATACAAAAGTTTGAGGTTAGTAAGATATTTTTAAAAATAAATTTGCAAACATGCATTACATTGATCCAATTCAACCCTAAATATTGATAATAATCAGAAATAAGTTAAAATTAATTTGGTTGCAGATTTATTATATATATATTTTTTTAAACTGAAAAGGTTCTGAACTTAAAAACTGTTTGATACACCAAAATCACAGCCAATCAGAGAATATGCAGCTTTAATATACAGCTATGCTGAGCAAAACTGTCAACCAATGAGATTTACTCGGCACATTGTGATGAAGATAGAAACCAAGCGACAGACAAAACATCTTCTCTCGCTGTTAGTCTCACTGATTAATTGATTAAAGTAACTTGATCAGACCCTTTTATTGGAGAAAAACTTTTCAACAGTCTAACAGGGAAGCAAAACACATGAAAAAGCACTTAGAAATGAACTACTCGCAATCACAAAAAAAAAGGGGCTTGTTTTATTATTAACCAGATCTAAGCGCTGAGATAAAGAAAAAACACTCGCCAAGATAAATCAATTTACAATTCACATTCCCAACAGGCGGATTAATCTGACACGTCACGCGCAGCTGTGTTTAGATGTGATTTAAAAGACTTGTAAAGATCCCTTAAAGCTTTCAAGCGCGTGAGGAGTTTACATCTCCTGTGATCTCGGCGAGGGGAGAGTTATTAATGATGTAACTTATCTCAATTAATCCAGAGGTGAACTAGCGGTCAGGAACAGAAACGGCAAAATACTAAAAAGAATGACACTCTCCTTTAGCTTTAGGAAGGATTATCATATGTAAACCCATAAGTCTCGCCGTACGTCATCTTCATGTTATCGCTGATGACCTCCCAAACAAAATATACACAAAATAATTTAATCACGTACACAGAAATAAGTCAGTAGAGCGAGCCAAATCTCCATGTAATCTATTTCACAGTAGTAGAATTACATTTAAATCACTTTTTCCGTCCACACGAACTTCTTTTGGTGGCTAAAACTCCAACTCCACCATTAGTTCTGTACCTGAGTTTGGCTTTGGTTCTGGCTTTGGGTTCTGGCTTTGTATTCAAGGTCTAGCCGAGCGTTCCTGATCCATAAAGGTGAAGAACAGACACACGGCGGTGGTGATGAGGGTGTGCATGGCCTCGTACAAGAGTTTGGGAGAAAACACGCTCCAGATGAAGAGGTGGTATCGGAGACTGGTGACCAGAACCACATAGAACACGACTGGGATGGAGCGCAGAAGCGCGAAGCAATAGCTGCCATGACCGAGACCCATTACAGCCCTGAAAAGACAGCAGAAGAAAGACATTCAGTCTATGATGTGTGTCATTATATAATAATGTAGTCATAAAACCGTTAGGTCTCATCGACTGTGGTTCATTCCTCATTTAAAGCTAATGGAAAAGCTATTACTTCCTCTACTAAGCTTTGATTATGTATTACGACAAACGTCTATGATACATTCATTAAGACAAATGTCACCCGTCATGGGCTGATGCCACAGCTATCAGCAAGTCTAGTCGCAAAGATATTGAGGCCTAGACTGAATCAGGCTGGCCTAGACCGCATTAGACTGACACGCACTTGACTAGACTAGATAATAAGGACTGGAATGGACCGGATTTGAGTGGATTTCACTGGACTTGACAAGACTAAATTAGACTGAACTGATTGAGTACATTATAGACTAGACTGGACTAGACTACTTTAAACTGAATTGGATTGGACTGGACTAGAATGGACAGGACTGGACTAGTATGGACTCGAGTGGGCTAGGCTAAATTAGATGACCTCAAGCTATAACTGAACTGGACTGAAGTTGATGATAGACTGGACTAGGCTAGACTATTTTGGGCTGAATTGGATTGGACTGGACTAAAATGACCTGAACTGGACTAGAATGGACAGGAATGGACTAGTATGGACTGAAGTGGGCTAGGATAGATTAGATGACCTCATCCTATAAACTGGATTGGACTAGACTATTTTGGAATCAATTTGAACGGACTAAACTGGACTAGTATGGACTGAACTGGGCTAGAATGGACAGGACTGGACCAGTATGGACTGAAATGGGCTAGAATGGGCAGGACTGGACTAGTATGGACTGAAGTGGGCTTGGATAGATTAGATAACCTCATCCTATAAACTAGACTACTTTGGCCTGAATTTGAATGGACAGGACTGGGCTAGTATGGACTGAACAGGAATAGGCTACATTAGATGACCTCAACCTATAAACTGGCCTGGACTGGCCTGGACTAGACTATTTTGGACTGAATTGGATTGGACTGAACTTAAATGAACTGGATTGGAGTTGATTATAGACTGAATTGGACTGGACTAGTATGGATTGAAGTGGGCTAAAATAGATTAGATGACCTCATCCTATAAACTGGATTGGACTAGACTATTTTGTAATGAATTTGAACGGACTAAACTGGACTAGTATGGACTGAACTGGGCTAGAATGGACATGATTGGACTAGTATGGACTGAAATGGGCTAGAATGGGCAGGACTGGACTAAGGACTGGACATCTAAGGATAAAGAAGTGGGCTTGGATAGATTAGATGACCTCATCCTATAAACTGGACTGGACTAGACTACTTTGGCCTGAATTTGATTGGACAGGACTGGACTAGTATGGACGGAAATGGGCTAGGCTAGATTAGATGGCCTCAAACTATAAACTGAACTGGACTGGAGTTGATGATAGACTGGAATAGGCTACACTACTTTGGACTTCATTTGAATGGACTGGACAAGACTAGGCTAGTATGGACTGAACAGGAATAGGCTACATTAGATGACCTCAACCTATAAACTGGTCTGGACTAGACTATTTTGGATTGAATTGGATAGGACTGGACTTAAATTAACTGAACTGGATTGGAGTTGATTATAGACTGAATTGGACTGGACTAGAAAGAGCTTAAATGGGCTAGGCTAGAATAGATGACCTCAACATACAGAATTCTGTCAACATGACAGAATGGAGTGGGCTAGACTGGACTGCAATGGACTGGAACGGGTAGAACTGGGCTAGTATGGACTAAAGTGGCTAGGCTAGATTAGATGACCTCAACCTAAAAACTGGACTGGACTAGACTACTTTGGACTGAATTTGAATAAACTGGGCTAGTATGGACTGAAGTAGGTTAGGCTAAACTGCATTGGACTAGACTAGACTACTTTGGAATAAATTTGATTGGACTGTTCAAATATTAACTTAACTGGTCTAGAATGGGCAGGACTGGACTATAATGAACTGAACTGGATTCGAGTTGATTATAGACTGAATTGGATTGGACTGGACTAGAAAGAGCTGAACTGGATTTGAGTTGATTATAGACTGAATTGAATTGGACTGGACTGAACTATAATGAACTGAACTGGATTGGAGTTGATTATAGACTGAATTGAATTGGACTGGACTATAATGAACTGAACTGGATTGGAGTTGATTATAGACTGAATTGAATTGGACTGGACTATAATGAACTGAACTGGATTGGAGTTGATTATAGACTGAATTTAATTGGACTGGACTATAATGAACTGAACTGGATTGGAGTTGATTATAGACTGAATTGAATTGGACTGGACTATAACGAACTGAACTGGATTGGAGTTGATTATAGACTGAATTGAATTGGACTGGACTATAATGAACTGAACTGGATTGGAGTTGATTTTAGACTGAATTAAATTGGACTGGACTATAATGAACTGAACTGGATTGGAGTTGATTATAGACTGAATTGGATTGGACTGGACTAGAAAGAGCTGAAATGGGCTAGGCTAGATTAGATGACCTCAACATACGAAACAGGACTGGACTACCTTGCACTGAACTGGACCGGAGTTGATGACAGAATGGAGTGGGCTAGACTGGACTGAAATGGACTAGAATTGTCAGGACTGGATATAATGGACTAAAGTAGGTTAGGCTAAAGTGCACTGGACTAGACAAGAATAATTTGGTGAATTTGATTGGACTGTTTCTGAATTGGCAGGACTGGTCCAGAATGGACTGAAGTGGGCTAGGCTGGCCCAACCTATAAATAACTCTTCTCTGCCATTACAATTCTTGTTTTGAACAAATGCCTAGTGTCTCAGCCTGAAGAACAAGTATTATTCATACAATAGAACCCAGACTCCTGGATTTCAGGCTGTTGTATGAGACATCTTCTCTCCAGCCCTGGGCAAATCAATGTGTGAGCAGCCTGTATGACTCCCACCATGAGAGTTCAGCTTCTCCAAGGAACAAATGCCCTCATTCCTTCTTCACATGCATTTGGATGTAGGGCAGTTTCTACAGCAAAACCCTCCACTGTCTGCAGATATGAGTCAAAGGCATTCTGGCATCAGCCTTGCATTAAAAATGGAAGTTTATTGTTGTGGAGACACAAATATTGATAGCCCAATCCCCCAAAGTGGTAAACACAGTGCTTTGTCAATACTGATATGACAAGCAAAATATTAGGAGAAAATAATCACGCATGCAGCGCCCATCCTTCACAAACAGCGTGACTGCGTGAGCTAGTTGGAGCCAGCTGAAGATGCTCTCCGGATGAGCATGTTTTGTCGAGAGTTTAAACTCCTTAATTCTTCCATCGACAGGGATTGTCGAATCTGGCCTGTAAAAAACCCTCTCACAGGGACAGAGACACACTTTCTGTAATTACGCTGATTTTACGTGACAGCGAAAGAGGAAAAGGATCAGCGAGATAGCAACGCAGGGCTCAACCTGGAAACTAATCAGTGAATGTGACTTACATTATAAGAGTGTTATGAGATACACAAGCAAAAGTTGAAGACTGAAAGGAGATATCACTACAATCAAGACAACACATTTAAAGGGACAGTTCACCCAAAAATGATGTGGTTTAAAACGTGTATTAAATGGATTACTTATATAACAAGTCAATAGTGCTTTTTCCTTCATTTTTATATTCTATTGTGTACTGCATAAGAAAGAAAGTCATACATGTTTGGAACGACATGAGAGTAAGCAAATAACAGACCTTTAATAACTGGGTGAACTATCCCTTTAAATTCTGAATGTTTCACTCTATTTTAGATCAAATGATGGAAATGATGTAGGAACCCTAACCCATGGCTTTGGAATATGTACTGGCGCAAATGAGTTATATTATTTGGGGGAAATTAGCCTTAGCTAACATGTCATGAAGAATTTCAGCCCAGGCTTTATCTAATTTGTGGAGTTTGCAGCAAACACAGGCTTTTCCTGTGAAACATGTCAAGCTCAACACAAGACAAGAGCAAACCACGGTCTATCCACATTTAACACTAAATCAACTGAGAAATGACACATTTCTCAGTCCAGTTTTGACTACCCCTTCATTTTGACTGACAGGTTGCTTGTCCCAGCAGACGTAACAGTCCACCGGCTGATTCCTAGACCTCATACTTACAGCAAATCATCTGTAAACCGCACAGCCTCCGCGGCTGATTCCCAACAACAGCACTGCCTAAAATCATTTTCCTGCGACTGTCAGAAATATCTCTGAACAGAACGGGGAGTTTGCCGGCGGATGAAGGCATTTGCAATTCAAATCCACACCTCAGACACTCGGGGTAGTAGATTGTTTGCAGGGTTCAATATCCCTGAACACAAAGCACCTGTTGCCTCGGAGGAAATGAAATATCTCCTAACAAGCCTCCGTATTTCTCTCTCTCAAATGGATTGTGTAAACGTTCGGCCAGGATGAGGGACGGGCCAGTCGTGCCTGCTGGGATTCCTGAAAGAGGAGTATTGATCAAAGCGCATTTCCTGGATCCTGTGTGTGTGTGTGTGTGTGCTGTAGTGACACTGCTGACTGAGCATGCTGAATTATATATGTCAGACTGAACGTCTGGCCACTTAAGACGGTCATTTATCAGGCACTAGTTGGACAGCACTTTAGGGGAAATCTTCTAGACTCACAGGGACAGAGTTTATGATGAGATAAATAAAGAGTGGGTGGTCCACATACTTTGCATTTATTTGGAATTTTGGGACAGATAGACAGACAAACAAACAGATAGACATATAGATGGATAGATAGACATAAAGACATGAATGAATGAATGAATGAAGCATTTATATAGCGCTTTCATATGTACTACTGTACACCCAAAGCGCTTTCCAATCATATCAGGGGACATATGGATAGATAGATAGATAGATAGATAGATAGATAGATAGATAGATAGATAGATAGATAGATAGATAGATAGATAGATAGATAGATAGACAAAGACATATAGATAGATAGATAGATAGATAGATAGATAGATAGACAAAGACATATAGATAGATAGATAGATAGATGGATAGATAGACAGACATAAAGACATATAGATAGATAGACAGACAGATAGATTAGATAGACAGACAGATAGATAGATAGACAGACAGATAGATAGACATATCGATAGATAGATAGATAGATAGATAGACAGATAGATTAGATAGAGATGATAGACAGATAGACAGACAGATAGATAGATAGACAGATAGATAGATAGACATACAGACAGATATATAGATAGACAGAGATGATAGATAGACAGACAGATAGAATAGATAGATAGACAGAGATGATAGATAGATAGACAGACAGACAGACAGACAGACAGACAGACAGACAGACAGACAGACAGATCGATAGATAGATAGACCGATAGATAGATAGAGATGATAGACAGACAGACAGATATATAGATAGACAGACCGATAGATAGAGATGATAGACGGACAGACAGACAGACAGACAGATATATAGATAGACAGACCGATAGATAGATAGAGATGACAGACAGACAGACAGACAGATAGACAGATAGATAGATAGATAGATAGACAGACAGACAGACAGACAGACAGACAGATAGACAGATAGATAGATAGATAGATAGATAGATAGATAGATAGATAGATAGATAGATAGATAGATAGATAGATAGATAGATAGATAGATAGATAGATAGAGCTGGAATCTGCTACACAGACACAACCGACGCCCGCTCTTATCTTCAGCTCTTCAGCTGTTGGGTAATAACAGTCTCTGTCCTACAGACCTTATGAACCTCCCCAAAGTTTCTGCGCCCGCGTCGATGTGTGCGGCCTATCGTTCCCCCGGCTGACGTCAGAGAGCGTTCGTGGAGAGCAGAGCAAGTCTAGAGTTGTTAAAGTTGCTGTTTTGATGTCATATTGAACTCTTTTAGCTCAAACGACCAAGGACAATTGTATTCCTCATAGAATGACCTCGTTAAAGAATAATTTCATTGTGTAAAAATCGAGAGAAACGCCAGTGTGTGTGTGTGTGTGTGTGTGTGTGTGTGTGTGTGTCTCGGGTGAAGTGTGATCGTCTCGGCATGATTTCCATTATTCATTGTTCTGTGAGTGTCTCTAATTGCACCATCATTACCAGCTCGAGCTCTAATAACTCCCCGATTCTTCATTCACACTGACGGATCACTTCAATCGCCATTAAAACAATTATCTTAAGAAGACTGGCGCTGATTAATATTCCCATAATGCTCTGTAATTAACATCACTGATATGTGGATGTGGCTGGAATCTTTGAAAACAGTCTTTTTTTTCTTTCTGTCTTGGATTTTAAAGTGATACAAATGTTGAGATTTTTATTATATTTAATTTTTTTGAAAAACTGAAGCACAAATTTCTAAGGGTAAAGAAACTGAAAGGAGAGGTTTCCTCAGATATTTTTTTTATTACAGACATCCCTATTACAGTGAACTTTAGAAGCGCTGTTATTGCTCTATAACTCATAAGTCATTTTAAGCTCTTTTTTCTTCTTTTACTGCACTGCAGTATTTCTAATAGAAAAGCTTCACACCGGAAGGTTGTTGCAGCACTATTGCATAAAACTTTATTTAAAGGGGCCATGTTGCATAAAACCTAATGTTCTTTGTCAAACTATGTAGTAAAACCAAACGGCAACCTTCCGGTCTCTCTCTTGATTGAACACTGAAGAGACTTAAACTGCAGTTCATCCACTGGCCACTAGAGACCGGCTGCAGAAGAGAGTCAATCCCATAAACCCCCATGTTAAAATGCCCAACTTTGCAGCAGAATAAACCATGTTTACAGTCTGGTACAAAAAGTGGTTTTGGTCTATAAAGCTAATTTTGCCCTTCATGACGACTGTGAGGGGGGTGAATATTTTTATAACTCATCCGTTTAAATTATATTAAGCCTTAAAGTTGTGCATAATTAAGGGCGTGGCCACTTGAGTGACACGTGGATTCCCGCTGAGGTCACTACTAGCTGTTTGTCTGTTAACGTCACGTCACCTCAGCTAATCCGCCTCGCTGCACATTAACGTTTATTCGGGAGTGACGCTGCCAAGATGGCGACGGCCGGCTCCGCCCACTTTGGGCTTCAAAAACACTCTTCAGAAACACTACGGGTGATGTCACGCACACTACGAACATATATTTTTTA